>NC_136425.1:141600000-141982500 GCF_052625555.1 Lactuca saligna
GTCACCATTTCGTTTAACTTTATCGTTAAAATACTGAGGTGTTTCATGTGTGTTTACATGTAAGCAAGAGTGGATGTGTCACGTCTGTTTACATGTAAGGCTGGAGGGAGTGGTGCCACCGAAACCGCACTCCCTCCCTCGCCACGTAAGCGCCACGTCACATTTTACCACTTAAGTGTGGTTTCTTGCCACACCAAGGGTGTGGTCATGGTTGTCAAAATCACGATCCTGATCGTAGGATCGTACGATCCTACGATCCTATGTATGAAAAACGATCCGGATCGTAAAAGGATCGTATTTTGGGTAGGATCGCAGGTAGGATCGTAAGATCGTAGGTAGGATCGTAGGATCGAGATCCGATCCGATCCTACCTTCCTTTAATTTTTTTTTCAAATGATTTTTTTTTACCATTTTATGTCTTTTACCCTTTACCAATCTACCATTTATCATTTTTATTGTGACTTATGACTAATATTTTAAAGTTTTTATAACTTTTGAACGAAAAATTAAATGTTTGAAATATTTTTTATGATTAATATTATAAATTAAAATTATATTCTATTTTGTGGGATCTTAGGATCTCGATCCCGATCTTACGATTCCGATTTTGCAAACCCAAAAACGATCCTAGGTAGGATCCCGATCTTGACAACCTTGGGTGTGGTGCCACAGTTTTAGTTTTATTTTTTTTTCCTTTTTTTATTTTTTGTTTTTTTGTTAACTATTTTAATTTAATAAAAATTATTTTTTAATAAACAAAACATAATTTTAAAAACATAATAGTTCATTAATTAAAAATACAAATACTATAAAAAAAAAACCTAAAAATTTAGAAAAACAAAGTAGAAACAAAAAACCAACAACTTTAAAAAAAAAAAAAACACAAGAAACCATTAAAAACTTGAAAAAAAAAAAACTAGAAATTAGCCACGATTCATGTAACGGTTTTTCACTTCCTCCTTCATCGCCAAAACCACTTCAAGCTCGGCCCCGGTCATATTCGACGTGTCCATTGCTAGTATTCGCATGTCGCTCTCCCTTTGTTTCCAAAGGTCTCTTTCAGAAGCACTTTTCAAAATCTTGTCAATTCTCTCTTTTATATCCTTCATGTCAGTTCCCATTTCCTCAAATCATCTGGATCCGACGCTTTGCCTTTGCCTTTGCTTTTTGATTTGTCTCTTCCCAATGGTCGGGAAGGTGGTAAAACTGGAATAGGTTCAACTTTGTTCAAATCAAATTGAACACGAGCATCTGATGTAGTGTGGTCGGATTCAGATGTTCTGCTGCGTTTTGACCAACTGTCGATATGTTGGTCAGATGTTTTGCTACTCAGCCATTTCCTGTTATCTTTCAAAAAATTCCAAACTTCAAGAAACTTGAAAGCCTTCAGATTTTCTTTTTGATACACTTTCAAGGCTTTCTTCAAAATGACTTCATCACTTTCTCCACTTTTCCATTGACGTTTCATGTTGTTCCACAAGTCATTAAACAACATGATTTCCTTGTTCATCTTCCCCCATTTGGAGTACACTTGATGTTTTGAACGGTATTCTCCACGGTTCATTCCTTTATGGAACCTGTGTAAAACACAAATCCAAAAGCGGTCATGCTTTTGGTCTTTTCCAACTGTCGCGTCTTCTGAAATATCGATCCAAGATTGTGCCAACACCAACGCTTCCAAAGGTTCCCAACATCTAGCCTCCGCCTTCTCTTTTCTTTTATTCGCTGCTCGAGTGGGCTGAGTTTCTGTAACGAATTCTGGTTTAGAATCAGAAACGACCGTTTTTGGTTGTGTTTGTGTTTGTTGCACAAACTCGGGTTAGGACAAAAAATCAAATGGATTAAAATCCGAGTCGGGTTGTGGTAGTGGTGGTGTTTGTGGTTGTGGTTGCCCTGGTCGTTGTGGAAAATACGAAAACATACCGCCGTAGTGGTAATACGGAGGTGAGAAAATCGGTTGATCAAACGAAGGTACTGGGGTGTTGGTATTTCCGACTGGTGTTTTTTCTTTGTTAGGTCGTTTGGAAGATGACATTTTTCAAATAAAAATAGAGAAAAGGAGTAGAGATATGATAAAAAGTTGTGTAAAAATATTGTGTGTGTATATATATATATATGTATATATATATATATATATATATGTGTGTGTGTGTGTGTGTGTAGTAAAGTTAAAAAAATAATAATAATAAAAAATAAACATTGAAGACCATTTAACGGTCAAAACCAGTCAAAGATCAAGCACCAATCAAATTGCACAGTACTCACAAGCCGCACTGCGGTCCAGACCGCACCAGACTGCGGTCTGGGGGCGGTGTTCCGTGTCCATGTGGCACGAAGTGCGGTCTCGGACCGCACCCATACCGTCAAGCCTAAGGAACACACATGTACGCCTATTCTAAAGTCAAAAAAAGCTAGTTTTGATGTCAATTTCAATATGTATCTCCAATGTTGTGTACTCCTCTCCATGGAGTATAATAATGTTTGTAAACTCTCCTCATGTGATTATTTATATGAGTGGAGACTATACTTATAACACAACCTATTTTGACAATGAAAATGTGTCAAAGAGATTCAATTTTTGATAAATAAGTTTTCAAAGTTATTTTGGAAGGGTCCACTCATTAAATATATTTTTTTTATTTTAATGAATTTAATATAAATTACTTTTAAAACTATTCTTTTAAATTAATTATTTAAACATTTAAAATCATATTAATATGTACTATTATTTTTATTTATTTTATTTATTGTTTTGATGTTTTGTTTGTATTTTCTAATATTTTGACGTTTGTCTATTTATATTATTTAATCATATCTTTTTGACATTTTTATTTATTCGAAACATGTTTTAAAAAAACCGGATTATACGAATCTGTAACTTTTTTACATTTTATTTAAATATATTCTTTAACATTTTTACGATTTTAAAATCTTTAAATTTTTTGACATTTTATTTAAATATATTGTTTAATGTTTTTTTTATTTTTTTTTATTTTTTTTGTTAATTTTGTTCGTTTACATTATATAATTTTTTTTTCTATATGGTTGTCAAATAAATAGATTAAAATAAAAACATAGATAACTATCAATCATCCATAATAATTATTTAATATTTTTTTATGTTTTGTTCGTTTTCCTCATCCGTTTATACGTTTATGTTCATTCCCTTATTCAATTTTAAAAGGTATTATGGTTATTTGTTAGTCGAATGATCTTAAATACTATAGTTAACAAGTAAAACGATATATGTAATAACAAATAAAATGTTTATGTGATAACACCAAAAAGGTTTTATGGTTGTTTGTTACCTCATTATACTAGTTTGATTTTATCAATGAAAATTCTAAGATTATTTTAAAAAAACGATTATAAATCTTAATACGTAATTTTTGTTGCGTGAATAATTTAAATTTTCGACCGATTATCGTTAATTTCCTCAAAATAGTGAGACCATTATGGAGATTTTCCTTTGATTAAATGTATTTGTGTAAAATTGATTAAATGAAAACACTTCATTAATTAAAGAAATATATATATATATATATATATATATATATATATATATATATATATATATATATATATATATATATATATATATATATATATATATATATATATATATATATGCTTAGGTTATTTTATTTAAAGTAATTATTATGTTATTGTATGCATAAATATGGGCCAATCAAATTTATTTATTTTAAGAAAGTGATTAATATATATTATTGAATTAGATATAATTGAAAAAATCATCATAATTAATTACAAGGGTAATTTAGTCAATTAATATAGATGTAATAAAGGAAAATTGCATTTTTTAAAGGATCATAGATTCTATTTATTTTAAAAATCCGATTTTATGAATTATAAATCTTTTAAATCAAACATTATGATAGAATTTGTTTATGAGTATATTCAAAAATAAAAATATTCTTGAACCATAAATAATAAAAATATTCTTGAACCGATTTTTTGATCATGAATTTAAAAACTTCTTGTAGATTAACAAATTTTTGAAGAATAAAAACAAAAAATACATTATTCTTTATAGAATACGAGTATCAATTGTTAATATTTATATTTATTGTTAAAGAATAAAACTAAAAAAACTTTCAAAGCGGGAAAGGAAAAAACATCAAAATCGAACAACGACTAATACATTCTAAAAGAATAATGTGGTCCGTTTCAATTTTGTGGTCCGTTCTTCAAACATCAACTTCTGTGATTCCAACAGAACTGGAATTCGTGATTCCATGCCAACAGAATTGAAATTCGTGATTTCATTCCAATAGAATTGGAATCTCACCAATACCTCTGTGATTCCATTTCCTGTCAAACAATTAAACCCATAACCTGATAAAAATTAATAATTTATCACCAATTCTTGATTTACAATTCTATAAAAAGATCATAGTTCAATCGGAATGGATATCAAGGAGTTGAATCTAGGTTTTAGAACATGATGTTACATTAGTGAGCTAACGGAATAAACTACGATTGTGATATATAGCAAACTTTAACATTCAGATGAAAATCAAATCATCCATTGATATCCAAATGGTATATCATCCCATCATTACCCTACTCATTTGCACAATTGATGTAAAGGAATTTTAGATAAAGAAATTGCAAAATACCAGAAAAGACATACCATGCAGAATTGGGTATAGTCCTAGAGATCTTCACAACACGAGCCTTCCTGGCCGATGAACTCTCCCCATGGTTTGGAGCCCTAAAAGCCCCATCTTTGAACGTCCTCCCCGCAGACCATTCAGAGCGAAAGGTCTAGGATTTAGAATTGAAATCGGGCTCACATTCGTTCATCGGAATTGACTGGATTCGGTTTTACTGGAGATCTTCATAACATCTTCCGGTTTTGGACTCGACAAATTGTTTCCGCCATCGGTGGTCGAAGATACTATCGGAGATACTAAAGAAACGAATTGGGATGCAGACGTCAATGGTAACTAAAAGGGGATAAATTAGGTTAAAATCAACTAGCATAATTATAGGAAAGTATTTAGGGAAGTTCTTTATAAAATTACCTACTTACTCTTATTTATTTATTTAATTATTTATTTATATTTTAAATTTTGATTGGCCTATATTTATGCATACAATAACACAATACTTAGTTTAAACACCCGAACCTATATATATATATATATATATATATATATATATATATATATATATATATATATATATATATATATATATATATATATATATATATAGGCTTAGGTTATTCTATTTATACTAATTATTGTGTGATTGTATGCATAAATGTGGCCCAATCATTTTACTTATTTTAAGAAAATGATAAATACATATTATTAAATTAAAGATAATTGAAAAATACCATCTAATTTCATTCTAAGGGTATTTTAGATAATTGAGATCAATTTAAAAAAGGAAACTTCCATATTTTTAGCGATAATTAATTCTCTTGATTTTAAAATTCTGAAATTTTCAATTAATTCAATTTTAACTATAACATAATTTGTAATTTTTAATTAACCCCGATTTTATTATGTTAGAATCACCTTCTGTTAGAATTATATTCTCTAGGAATGTCAGTATACATATTTCTGTTTTAATGAACTTCTATGAGAATATCACTGACTAGTAAGAAATTTTTTTATACAACTTCAATTTTTCATTACCTTCTTAAAAAATAAAAACAATATATTATATTCTATGACAATGAAATACTCACTAATAACAAACAAAAACATGTATATTATTTCACGTGAATATTCTAATGGAATATATTATTACATATAGTCCATCATTCTATTGTAGACTATTCTATCAGAATATAACGACGAATAGTTCTCCCATTGTGACGGAATTGGAATTCGATATTCCATTCCGGCAGAAGTGCTGTCAGAAATGCTGAAATGCATCCTTGCAGAATATGTAATTTTCAGTCTCAACTTCCCACACTAACCTACACACAAAATTGCTTTATCACAGCCTGAAACAAAAAATATCTAGAATATTAACAAACTGATGATAGATAGCCATCTACACTCTACACAATACATACATATGAAACAAACTAGTACATGAATTCAGGTTTTTCAGTAAAGTTTAACTCACAGGATTCGTCTCGATTGCTTAAGGAGGTTGCTCCTGTCCAGTGAGCCATTTCCACAAATCTGGATTTTCCTGCAATTTAAAAGTAAGTAAGATGGATGTTAACCCTAGGTGTAATCTGTTACTGGTAATTATTAGCAACAATATTTGTGGAATTTACCAGGTTGAGGACAGTAATAAGCGATTTGCTCCCCTTTACATCTAAAGATCCAATGTGATTCTCCACCAAACTTCCTAGAACTAAGTCCAGCTCCAGAATACCCCTTTGTTTCCTTCTATACAACAACCTACTCCGATTTACAACAAAAGTCACAAATCAGAAATGAATCACGCTTCTATAAGTCAAATAGGGATATGAAAAATCAAACCTGTTAGTTAATCTTCACTTGCTTTCTTCTTTAGAAAAATCGAAATCTAGGGATTCGACGCCGTCATTAGGATAATAGAAACGAGAGAATTAATTAACATAAGGCCTGAAACTCACAGAAAACCATCGATAGAAGAAAAAAATTTGGCAAACCACACACACACAAGCACAAGATTATCAACCTGTAGAGAGTTTGATACGGAATGGTGGCGTTTGATGATGCGCCGCCGAGTACACGAGCCAGGGCGGCTGTTGAATTAAGGAAGCGTGATATGCCAAACAACACACTTATGAAGAAAACAATGAAGGGCAACCCCACAAAGGGTCGTTGGTGTTGATTCATCGTAGAACTCATCGAGATTCGGTCCAGGATCGCCAGCAATGCATCGTATTTGAAGAAGCAACGTCTGGTGGGGATGTTGAAAAGAGCGAGGAGTGATGGTCCCATTAGGGAAGCGATTATCCATGAGTTGGATTGGACTTGGATCCAACAAAGGTCTTGGATTCCAAGTTTGGAGTTCTGATCGATTTGGAGGAAGAGTGAAGGAGCTGGTTTTTGGCGAAGGTCGATGAGGCAGATACGACATTGGTGGTCGCAGGCGGCAATGAGAAGATGAGGAAGACTGGCTAATTTATTTAGGTTTTAAGGTGAGGAAGACCAACGATTATCCATTGATTATAGGGATTATTTTTGGAAGTTACTAAACAAATTACTAAATTACCCTTATCTATTTTTTTAATTATTTAATTTTGATTGGCCCACATTTATGCATACAATAGCACAATAAATACTTTAAAAACCTGAACCTATCTCTCTCTCTCTCTCTCTCTCTCTCTCTCTCTGTATATATATATATATATAAACATAATCAAAACATAGTATAATAGTATGTGACGCCTAATCATCGTCGCTTACCATGATATCATAATCCTCGTCCGAATCTCCTTCAAATAGTTTTGATTCGTCATTTGTATCTTCCAACAACTCATCATCATTAAAATCATCACCAATGTGATTCACTTGAGCAATAAAGATATGTTCCACCAAATCAACACAAAGGTGGTAGTGTCTAAATCCGTCATGTACTTCCCCTCTATTTGCTATGTACATCTGCATACTAATATCATCTCCTTCGATGTTTGGTAAATTTTCATTTTCATTGTAGTGAAAAATCGTCTTCTCCTCATCTTATATAATCAGACAATGCAATATAGTACATGCGTAGATCATGCTGCTTATTTGTTTGCACTCTATAGACGTATTGGTACTACGAGTATGTGACAACGTCTCTTTAGAACACCAAAAGCTCACTTGATACCCTTCCTAGTAGATTCTTGTTTCAACTTAACCTTTATTCGATATTCATCATTTGTACATGATTTCATAAATACAACCAATCATGGATATATCACATCAGTATGGTAATACCCACGATTGTGATATTTCCAATTTGCTTGAAACGACACATCATACGATTTCCCTAGGTAGATTTCGTTGAATATTGACAATTGGTCTAGAAAATGCATGTCAATGTTGGCACCCGATGAACAAAAAAACACATGACATATCTAAAGATCATACGATGCAGCTGCCTTTAAAATTATTGTTGGTTGCTTTTTATCACCTCCTGTAAATTGACTGCACCACACATTACGACACATTGACAATCCCAAATGTATAAAATCAATACTACAATGCATTCTAGGGAACCCATGTTTATTTTCATGTGTTGTATATAGTTCATGGATATCGCTAATTGTATGTGTGCGTAAATAACGACAATGATAGATGATAGTCAAAGCTGTAGAAAACTTGTATACACATTCCCACATCGTTCGCTCTAATTTCCTTAAATATTCATCTCATGAGTCTGGTCTCATGCCAAATAATAGTTGACGAATTGCAGTTGTACAATTTTTAATTGTGTAGAAACCTTTCTGACGTATTCCATCAGTCTATTGCTGGAATTTTTTTCTTATCAATAATACATAAAAATAATACCTTCCTCATCCATAATTGATGCATGAATTTGTGTGCATACACTGCATCATCGGCAAAGTAGTCATTCACAAGTTGGTTGTGCCCAACCTTATGATTTCTTTGAAAAGTAGGATTTCTAGTTTTTGTGCAAAAACATTTTCCTTTATTTTCTTGTAAGTAAACAAGTGTTCTTTGCATGATATCCCTGTTAAACCATGCTTCCCGCAACACCAACATATCCAACAAAGCGGATGACGATGAAGACATTTTTAAATAAAATAAATATAAAGTATATAGCGTGTTAAGTTTTTGTTTCGTGTTTTAAAATGTGAGGGATCGCTAATGTATACTATATTTAAAAAAAAATAAACAAAAATTTTAAATGTAAGCATTGGAAGGCAACTATCGAATGCAACATTTCAAAAAAAATTGCATGCGCTATATGTTCCTTGCGCAGTATCCTTACCATATTCCTAGGTCGGTCATATTTACCGCACACTGCGGTGACACATCCTATACAGTGGTGTGCAGTATGTATGGGAGGTATTGACTGGCCTTAAGAGGGGTAGGTTGCCGCACTTTTTATCAATTTAAATTTAATAATTTTTTAATTTTTTTAATTGCAACAAATAATAATAATAATAATAATAATAATAATAATAATTAGAAAACTGAGAGTCTTACAACCTTACACACTTCAAACCAAAAAAAGTACCAATATAACTTGTTAAACACTTAAAAAAAATGAAAACTTACAACCTTACACACTTTAAAATGAAAAAAAAAAGTATAAAAATAACTAAAAGACATATTCATTAGAAAATTGGCCACCTAAGTCATCGATCGGTTCCTCGTTAAGATCAATGTGGTCAACAATATAACTATCTTCTGTCTAGTCTCTGTGAAGATCATGGAGGATCTCAACATCATGAATCATTCCTTTTTCTTTCCAAGTAATGTTCGCATCCAAAATCAAATGCATGTGTCTGTGGAACAGGTTCATTTTCGATGTACTCACATATTGCATTTTCTTAATCTTCGAGAATCATATTACACAATATGATACAAATATACATCATCTCACTCTTTTTTTTCTTTTGAAATAGAACTAAAATGTATTTTAGTATAGGCCAAATTTTTTTAAGTGCATCAAACGCTTGTTCAACATCTTTCTTCGCCTTGTCTTGAGCTTTATTAAACTTCAACCTCTTTAGATCATTAGGAATAGGAAATGTCTTCAAAAAACAAGAATTCTCTGGAGAGATCCCTTCCACAAGATAATAATCGTACCTATAAGACGTTCCATGAACAACAAATGAAGAATCTGGTGTAGTCCCCATTATGCATGTCTTCAAATATCGAAAAAATGTTACGAACATTTATTTCATTTAGGGAACCAGTAGAACTAGAGAAGGCATGATATATCCATCAATCCTAGGAGGCAACAACTTCATTTATGATGGTTGGATAACCATCATCACCTTGGTTGTATTGGCCTTGATACACATTTTGGAAATTTCCCCATTCACAATAGAAGCAATCTAGGCTTCATAATATTCCAGGGAAGCAATGCACATTTGTATGATGAGCACATAATTATCAGGCGTTATTTCAAGTAGGTTTACACAAATATCGTGGACCATACAATCTTATGACATACTTACTAAATTAGTGAATGCTCTCATACGGTACCTGTAGACATCCAAAGATTAGGATCTAGTGCATCACGGGAAACATCATATGCTAGTTGACGTAGTGTGGCTATGTATTTTCCTAATGTACTAAAACCTATTGTACCTCTTATTAGAAATGGTGTCCAGGTTTATTAACTCTTTTGGTAATATTTCCAATAAGAGTAGGGCCCTTTTGTTGGTCTTGTGAGCCAAATAGCATAAGGAAATGGAGATTAATAATGTGTTAATTTATTAAGGAATTAATAAATTAATTAAAAATTATTTGTTAATTAATTAAAAGGATTTATTTAATTAAAGATGTTGAATACTAATGAATCCAATAGATTAATTAGGATATTCTAGAACCCTTTAGAGAGAGTTGTGGAGGGTTTTGTATGTCCGTATGGTATGGATATGGCAAGTTTGAAAATTGAAAGGATTAGGATAAAACCCAAGAGCTTATATCCTTATGTAATACTCCTTCCTACGTGTATAAAGACTGCTAGGGTTAAACCGTAGTAGCTAATCATAACCTCCATAAATTCATCATCATCATCATCATCATCATCTCTCTCTCTCTCTCTCTCTCCCTCTCTCTCTCTTTCTCTCCCTCTTTCTTCTCTTCCCCGTTATCCTTTAACGAAAATCAAACCCTTTTTCTAGGGTTTTGGTGATTTTAGTTTAAACCCAATACTAGTTTCATTATTTCTTGCTTTTGGTGTTGATGGTTTGATTTCATTAAAGGGATTCTCCTTTGCATACTTCATCTTGCAACTAAGTGGGCACACATGAGATTACAAGGGAATCATGTAGAGGTTATTAAATTCTACTCCATGTCATTTTCAATGTAGCATACTGTAATAGTAAAACATAGATCCTTAGGTTGCATGTACAGTTAGGTATATCGTATTTGATTTTTCCACTACCTATGTAATATGTATTCGATGTCAATAATCCCCAACACCTCTAGCATCTACACACTATTGGAAATATGGACACGCTTCCATGAGAACGTTGACTATATGCATAAATAAATGTTTGTACATACGAAAATGCTGACAAAATAATAGCCTTGTAAATTCGCATATTGATCAAAATAATCTTGCATGAGGTAGTGGTGAGTAACTTCATGATTTCTTTGTATGTATGTTCTATTTTTCCGCCTCATATTTACTAGATTTCGTTTTTGTAGTTCTTATATTTTATCTTCAATGGATTAAATAACCTCTATGGTCATTTCTAACATTTTCTAGAAAAGCACAAAAATAAAGATGGAAATTTTAGAGAGAATGGAGAAGTAGGTTTTAATGTGGTATGAAATTGTATGTAGGGGTTGTATTTATAAGTATTTAAAAAAATATATTTAAAAAATACTGGTTAGCTCATTAATTGAATGGAAGGATTTAAACTCAGTAATCACCTATCGAGTTACAATGTCGAGCAACGTGTTTTGAGTACGAGACACGGTGTATGCGGAGTCCAGGTAGGGTATGTCGAGCTTGGTACCTCACCACTCCGTATAGCCTAATCTTTAATATTTAATCTTTTGGGGTGAAGGTAATCATTCCTTAAGTGTTGAACTCGACATATATTGTAGCAAGTAAGAGAGAGGAAGAATGAAGAAGAAGAAGAGAGGGTGGGATTCTGAGTGGGGTACAAGAAAGAGGAAGAAGAAGTTAAAGAAGAAAGAACTCAATAACTGGTCAACGAGTTAAGCTGCCGAACTCGGCATGTAGAGTTCATAGCACGGTGTTTTTCGAGTTTATCACGGATGGGCCGCGTTAGTTCTGAATCCTCCCTCGGTAGCCTTATTATCTTGATAATAAAGTGGTTCGATATCACAACCATAAGACTTTGTAATTGATGAACCCTTTAATAGTTACATGTCATGACTTCTTTTGAATTAATAGCTCGTAAATGAAATATTGTATTGTTTCTCTGTAAATTTATATCAAAACTAGGCGAATGCCCGCGCGTTGCGCAGAAACACCTATATAGTTGAAGTCTTTACAAATATATGATTTTTAATTATAACAATAACGATGTTGTTAAATTTGATACAATAATTTGTATATACTAAATTGATATAATATATTGATTATTTTGAATTATATGATAATATATACATTTATTATAACTTCATAATCTCAATCGTTTGAATGCTTTCCACCTGCGAGTTACACAAGAATAAAATTAAATATAATATATGATTTGATGTTATTTATAGTTGTTTTTATTGTTAATTAATTTTTTTAAATTTATTTTTTAATTGTTTTAATTTCTATCATTATAATTATTTAAAACATTAAACATTGTTTTTTTTTTATTTTAAAGCTAACAATATAATAATTTATATAGAGTTGTTTTTAACTATTGTTATTGTAAGTTATTTTAAGCTATTTATTTGGAAACTTTTAACGATTATAAAAATATATTTAAGAAATATTTTAATTAAATGAAGATTACAATTTAGTTTTTGCTTTTATCACTACAATTTATCACTTTTAACTATTTATAAAATATTTTTTAGTTTTTTTAAATGGAACTGAAATTTATATTTGAGTTGATATTGTAATGCGCAGAAACACATATATAGTTGAAGTCTTTACATATATATATATTTTTAAATATAACACTAATGCTGTTAAATTTGATATAATATATTGATTATTTTGAATTATATGATAATATATACATCTATTATAACATCATAATCTCAATCGTTTGAATGACTTCTACTCGCGAGTTACACATCAATAAAATTAAATATTATATATGATTTAATATTATTTATAGTTATTGTTATTTTTAACTAATTTTTTAAATTTTATTTGCTTAATATTTTAATTTCTATCATTATAATTATTTAATACATCAAACATTATTTTTTGATTTTAAAGATAACAATAAAATCATCTATATACAGTTATTTTTAACTATTGTTATTATAAGTTATTTTAAGTTACTTATTTAAAAATTTTTAACGATTATATAAATATATTTAGGAAATATTTTAGTTAAACTGATATTACAATTTAGTTTTTGCATTTATCACTATAATTTATCACTTTTAACTATTTACAAAATATTATTTGTGTTTTTTAGTGGAACTGAAATTTATATTTAAGTTGACACTGTAATGTTATATTTAAATTAACAATTTAAGTATTTTGTCCAAACTGTTCAAAAGCTATAGATTTAAACTGATAATGGTTTACATGCAACAACATTTTAAATCTAATAAATTAAGTATAATATGTTAAAATTTAAAGACATAACTTTATAAATAGAAGTAAAGATATTATTTTAAAATTGAAATTTAATCAATTTATAATTACACTTTAGGTTTGATATTTATTTGACCTTATTAACCAACTTACAATCATTATTTGAAAGACATTGCAATTTATCACTTTTAACTATTTATAAAATAATATTTGGGTTGTTTAAGTTAAACACAATTTATATTTAAGTTGAGCCTATAATTTTATAATTTAATTAATAATTTAAGTATTTTATAAAAATTGTTCAAAAAGTATACCTTTAAAATGATAAAGATTTACATCCAACAATATATTAAAACTAATAAATTAAGTATAATATGTTAAAAGTTAAAAAACATAATTTTATAAGTAGAATTAAAGATATTATTTTAATATTGAAATTTAGTTTATATATGATTACACTTTAGATTTAATATTTATTTAACCTAATTACCAAATTATAATTATTATGATAAAGAATTTTGAGAAGTCATGGGAGTTTCAAATGAATGTGGTGAAAGGAAAAAAGAACGGGGGTTTCAAATGCATGAGATTCAAAAAAAAAATGCTAGCTTTATAAGTATGTATGATATTTTTTCTTTCACCTACGTAAAACACATACCAATGAGAGAAAGAACCCAGATACAAATGTGTGTCTGTGTATGAGAGAGAGATTGTTACCTTTGACATTATGTACAAGTGTAGACCGGGTCTTTGGTCATAGCTTATCCACATACATCTTCAATAATTTTTTAGATTAATTTGATATAAACCATTTCACTATTTATAGTGTCCAACAAAAATTGTGCATGCATTTTGCGAAGCACATCCCAGTTTCTTATGCACATTTATAGTTCTCCTGCTAAAAGAAGGAGCACCAACAAAAATTGTGCATGCATTTTGCGAAGCACATCCCAGTTTCTTATGCACATTTATAGTTCTCCTGCTAAAAGAAGGAGCACCGACATGAAGACTAACCAATAAGCTTCGATATTCAAGCATATTAATTAACATTCATGACCTATTTAAGACTTTAACTTTGTTAATTGTTAAATTTCTTTTGTCATTTTCTCTAATTTAACAATACTTTAGAACCTTTAATATTTAATCAACTTAGAAAAGTACCTTGCAATATTTTTTTTTTCTCTTCATTAATACGTTGACAAAATATAGAATAAAAATCAGAATATTTATGTGAAAATGTTGATCTTCTAGGCTCTTTGATATGAAAACAAAAACCATCAGTTTGACATCCCGAATTTCATGCAAAAAAAGATCGATTTTGTTTATGCTTTTATAATAATACAAGAGTGACTTCTTATGGAAAAGTGTTGCGGAATTTGTTTCCAGAACAAAATATGATAAAAATTCATCAAAAATTTTCTTAAAAAAATGTATGTTCATTATATTACAAAACTAGGGATGTCATCATCATCACAGATCAAAAGCATAAAAAAGACATCATAAGCCATAGGATAAAATTGGCTTTGAATACAATATAGGCATTTACAACATTCTATATATATTTTTATTGGCCTATAAATCCATAATCTCTCGTCGGATCATCCAACTATGCTTTTGACACTACTTGTAATACAAGAAACTGAGTGGGTCAGGCTGGGGAGTCTGGTGAGCATATAGGATTTTCAACCCATAATAAATAAGTTTATTAATTTCATCAAACCAAACAAACCCTGATTACCCGTTTCCATTATCCTTACTTTACGTCTCCAAAACATCTAATAAACGGGACCTAGTCTAAGGATAATCATCAGGTGGACACTAATGTTGAGGGGATTCCTCGGCCATAAATGTCCGTAAGGCAACCATGAGGGGGAGGGAGTACCCCGGTGAACACATTGTTCACAAACACCTACATGTTGCGAGCCTGCTAGCGTTCCACTGGACTGTCTAGAAAAGTCTGTGGTCATCATCTATACTCCACTAGATGACTGGAACATCGTCAACATCAAGGTCTATTGTCATTTTATTTCATCACACATCAATTATGTCATCTACCCATGTTTTACACAACATATTTGTAGATATAAAATACATATACACTCACTTGATAAGATGGTGATTCGGGCATCACTTCGCTTCTTAAAATAATCTTCTTTGATGAAACCGGGAGATTTGCTTGAAAATCAGCCTCTGGTGGCAGAGTTTCTAAACCGAAAAACTCTTTTTCTTTGAGCCTTCGGGCGCTCCGATGCTTTCTTCTAGTGCTAGGGAGGTTCCCTAGGCTTCAGGGTGGTTTAGGATGGCTAGAGAGAAAGAGAGAGAGAGAGAGAGAGAGTAAAGAGAGAAAAAGCGTGTAAATTGTATAAAGGAAGAAGGTGGCCTTGCACCCCCTTTTATAGGGCTGAAGCCTCGATGTACGCTGAGCGTACTTTAGAAGTGGACACACTTCTGATCTTCGGTGGTGCATCATGACTGCTTCAGGACTGCAAAAGGAAAGGAGATTGCAGTGCGTACCAACATCGTACAGGTTGTACTTCGGTATGCAGGGTGTACTTCAGTACACACGGCGTACCCTCGCACACGAGGTGTTCCCCTTTGGATAACCTTAAAATGCATACCTATTACTTCAAAAATTCATAACTTTCGCATACGAGGTCCGACTTCGATGTTCTTTATATCCACGCATAGGCGAGACCGTACTCTACAACTTTCGTTTAGACTCCGTCGGCTAATTTTGAATTTATTTTTAAAGTTATATTTTTAATAGGCTAGGATAGGAAAAGTACATTAAACATTCATAAATTCTTCATTTGACGTTCGTTTTTGTTTGTCTTTTTACTATTGAACTACTATTGACCAGATCTTCGATTCACTTTTAGATTAATGCCGTGCCTGTTCTATCGAAAAACTTTGACAGATCATAACTTCTTCGTTATAATGTGGATTTCGACATTGTTTATATCTCCGGAATCCTTGTTAGGACCACTAAAACTTTATTCATGGATATTGGGCTTATCTAACGTTTTATTGTTTATGCTTATTTTTATTATATCTTTACAAACAAGTATATAATCACATAAAATCACATAATATTCAAGTAATACATCTTTATTACTTTAAAATATGTTACAATGGTTGACCTAGACTATTACATCATCATACTAATGCTTAGCCTAGAAACACGGGTGTTACAATTCTCTCCCCTTAGGATGATTCCATCTCAGAATCATGCATCAGCAAACAAATGTGGATGATGACTCATCATGTCACTCTTCGTTACCCAGGTGAGATTTGGCCAATTCGAATGTTTCCATCACACAAGCACTAAGTCGACCATCTTGTGTTGCAACTTCTTCGTCTTACGGTCAACAATCGCCTCCAGTTCTTCAATTAGCCTCTTATTTTCATCCATCCTTAACTCAAAAATTGGAATTATGTCAGGAACTTCTCCCGTGAATTTCCTCAAATAACACACATGGAAAGTGTTATGAATACCATCTAGTTCTTCTGGTTGTTCTAGCTTGTAGGTTTGGTTCCCAATCCTCTGAAGAACTTTGAACGGTTCGATGAATCTTGGACTCAACTTTCCTCTTTTCCCGAATCTTATAAGTCCCTTCCATGGTGAGAATTTAAGCAACACTGAATCTCCAACTTCGAATGTCACCGATCGTCTTTTCTTGTCAACATAGCTCTTTTGACGATCTTGAGCTGCTAACATCCTTTCACTAATCACTTTCAGCTTTTCAGCAGTCTGATGGACAATCTCGGGCCCATAAATTGCTTTTCTCTAGCTTTAAGCCAACAAGACGGTGTACGAAACTTCTTTCCGTATAAAGCTTGATAAGGTGCCATCTTGATGCTCGAATGGAAACTATTATTGTAGGAAAATTCTACCAAAGGTAAATGTTCATCCGAGTAACCTTGGAATTCGAAGGTACATGCTCTTAGCATATCCTCCAATATTTGAATCATCCTTTCGCTCTAACCATTGGTCTGCAGATGGTAGGTTGTACTTAAACACAACTTTGTACCCAATTCCTCATGTAGACTCCTCCAAAACCTTGACGTGAAACGACTATCACGATCTGATACAATCGTTAAAGGAACACTGTGAAGTCTTACTACCTCCTTCACGTAAGCATTTGCAAGCTTATCATAAAACATCTTTCATTGGCTACTATGAAGTGTGCACTTTTTGTGAACCGATCAATGACCACCCAAATCATGTCGTGACCGCTCTTCGTTCTTGACAGTTTAGTCACAAAATCCATGGTGATGTCTTCCCATTTACCCATGGGTACAGGTAAAGGTTCTAAACTCCCATACGATTTCTGATGTTGAGCATTAACTCTCGCAAAGGTCACAGACTCGGCCACATACTTTGCAACATCGAGCTTCATCGTTGGCCACCAGTAGTAGGGTTTCAAATCCCTATACATTTTTGTGCTGTCGGGATGAATCGAGTACATGGTTTTGTGAGCTTCTTCCATCAGAAGATATCTTATTCCTCCCATAGTCGAAACACCCTAAAAATATAGTCCAAAAATTTCATTTTTAAATCATTAAAGAAAAACCCAGAACTCATAAAACGTCATAATAAAATCATATGTCATGTATCTCAAACATCATAACCAGAAAACTGTATCAAATTATGTATCAAATATCAGAGTCTAAAATATCCCAGGCTGAAGACTATGTTGTGTGCTATGCAATCATCCCGAGTCCTTCCCTTTGCTAGCTGAAGTACCTGAAACCAAACTGAAAACCGTCAGAACGAATCTTAGTGAGCTCCCCTAAACTATCACATACCATACACATATATATGATATAATAAATAACACAACTATGGGACACCACTCAACTGCATCGGGACGAACCGAACATCGTCTTACTCGACATCGGACTCTTGCCCGACACCGGGCTCACCCCGACATCAGACCACGCCTGGAAGCGGGCTCACCCGACATCGGGCTTGCCCCGTCATTAGGCTTAACTTGGTACATACACAACATATCACATATCATATACACATAATCATAATATATAACCGATAACTAACAAGCATCAGACTTACCCCGAAATACATAACATATAACATCTAACTAACATGCACCGGGCTTGCCCCAGAACACATAACACATAACATGCATGAATCACAAAGAAATCAAGCATACATCTACTCTTCTTGGGACCGCCCCGACATTGGATCGAAGTCCAGAAACATGCAATCTGCATCGGGCTAACCCTAGCATCGGGCTGAAGCCCGACATACTCTAAATACATAAATGGGCTGGCAATGTTGCCTTCGACCCGTTCCTACTGGAGGAAAAGTCACCTCTCAAACTGAATGTTGAACTCGTGCGTGAGGAATTACTGTTAGCTGCTCCCACGGCTCCCCGACTATAACTATACAATGATACTTAGTCAGACAAACTGAGAATCCTTCTAAGGATAAAATGACTATTTTACCCCTGCTTTGATTTGGACCATAGTCAAGGTCCAATTTCATCTAATCTTTCTAAGTCCACTAATGGCCCATCAAAGGCCCACTAATGGCCTAATTTTCTAAATTGGGTCCAACTTCTCAAATAGGCCTTCCCTAAACCCAAACATATTCTTAATCCATATTATCTGACTCCTGCTGGCCCACTAAGGCCCAAAGACCCAAAGACCCAAAGTCCAAAGTATGGGCCCAACTTAGGCCCAAAACACCATGCCCATGTTTATTGAGTACGCGGGTGGTACTCCTATGTACGCTAAACGTACAGACTAAATGGCGTGTATACAGCGCGTACCTGCATGTATGCCTAGTATACTTCACTGTTAATTCTCTTTTCCCATTAAGTGCTTAATACTCTACTCCAAAGGCTAAAAACACAGATCCAAGTCCTCTTCAATGTCTTGATCCATAAAGTTGATCACTTGGTGGCTTACAATCCACCAAATGAACCTAACTTGGAAAATAGCAATAAAATTCCATGGAAATGGCTAGATCTCATTCATGGTTACATAAAGTCCTTAAAGTTTGAAACTTTACTGCTAAAGGGATGCTTTGGGCTCCAAGGGTGGCAACCCTAAGCTTAAAAACGAGGTTGCATGAAAAAGATCAATCCTATGGACCTAAAAAGGTCAAAAACTTCATAATCCTAAATCTAAGCTCTAGAAGGAAAGATGGAAGCTTTATACCTCCTTTGAGTGCCAAAACATGAAATGGTTCTAGATCCTTAAGCTCAAGATACTCAAGTTCTTCTTCTTCGACTCCTCTTTTCTTCTTCCAAGCTTTTCTTCCCCAAAAATGAGATCAAAAGGTCAAACACACACAATAATGGAGTATGAGGGGGTATTAGGTTTCTCTGAGGCTGAGGGACAGGTAAGGAGGCTAGGGTTTGAGCCATAATGGGGTATTTATATGGCCTAAACCCTAAAACTTAGGGTTTTGAGTCTGCTTAGGTACGCTGCGTGTACACATTTCTAAGCTACACGTACGTGCATACACCCCCAAATCCTAGGTGCCTCTACGCCCCGCGTACGCTAGGTTACGCCTAACGTACGACTTATGGGCAGCCCAACTATGTAGCCCATTTTGCTAAGGTCCACTCTATATGTCCACTTTTCCCATTGTTAGTCCAATCACTAATATTAATTACTTAAATTAGATAATACCTCGAGATACGAATGTTACAATTCTCCCCCACTTGTCTTAGACTTCGTCCTCAAAGTTTGCTATGTCTGAAAACAACTCTGGGTAGTGCTCCCTCATCTCCTCCTCAGGCTCATAGGTCCATTCCGAGCCCTTGCGGTGCTGCCACTGAACCTTCACTAGCTCGACCCTTTTGTTCCTTAGTTCCTTCGTCTTGCAATCTAGAATCGCTATTGGTCTCTCAATGTAGTTCAGGCGGACATCGACCTGAATATCCTTAAGGGGTACCTGTAATGCCCGGGTTTTAGAGCTAAGCATTTTTGACAATGTAATAGTCTAGGTCAACTATTGCAACTCTTTTTAAAGTAATAAAGATGAAATATTTGAGTATCATGTGAATTATGTGTATTTATGTGCTTATTATTTCATTATAAATGTATAATTAATAAAGAATAAAAATAAGCATCAAAATTAAAGTATGAGATAAGCCCGATATCTTTATATAAAGTTGTAGTGGTTGAAACAAGGATTCCGAGGATATAGAGAACGCCAAAATCCGAGTTATAACGAACAAGTTATGGCTCGCCGAAGTTTTACAGCAAAACCGGCACGACACCGGGAGACATAAATAGTGAATTTATGATGAAGGACTTTTTAGCCTTAGTGATCTAAACCAAAGTTGTATTATATGTTAAACCGAGAACATCCATAAAAAGAACGCCCAAATTTGACTTCGTATGAGGAAGTTATGATTTTTCTAAGATTCGGCTTAGCAGTGCACGGTCCGAAACTCGAATTTTAGTTCGAGCGGTTTTTGGTTTACGTGACCTAAATGAGAGTTGAAGATCTCATTAATTGGAAATCAACGATAAAAAGACAGACGAAAACAGAGTTTGTATGTAGAAGTTATGAATTTTACGCGGACGTTTAACAGTATACTATTAAATTTAAGATCGGTCGAGAATTAACCGACGGAGTCAAAATGAAAGTTGTAGATCTTATTATTACCTACGCGTGGATATAAAGAATGTCAAAACAGAGGTCGTATGTGAATGTTACGGATTTTAGAAGTCGGAAGTGATGGGTTTTGGTCATAAGACATCCTATGTGCTCATACAAAGCCTAAAGCTTGGTTCTAGGTTTCTCTATTGTACATGCTTTAAATCCAAGACTATAAACCCTAATTCGAGCATATGGAAATCGATATTAACATATAATTAGGTTTAAGATATTACCTTGATTGTTATGTAGCAATAACAATCCTAATTCCTCCTTGAATTGACTTTGGAAGGCTTAGAGTCACAAGTGTCACTCCTCTACTGGCTTACAAACACCAAGAGCAAATGGAGAAGGTATAAAGAGAGAGGAGAGAGGTAGGAATTCGTCCTTAGGACTTGTTGGGAAGGCTTACACGAAATCATGTGCCAAGGGGGTTTATATAGGTGTAAAGATTAGGGTTTTAGTCCTTATCCTTATCTAGTTGCTTGCTCACCAAGTAACCATAAGATAAGTCTTAGAAACCCTTATCCTAGTCGAATTCTAAGGAATTATCTCCTTAAATTCATTCACCCTACATTTAAGATAATCCTTACCTTATTTTGTAACTATCACATAATTACAAATCAACCCCTCTAGTTTAATTAATTACACTTGATCACAAAATTAATTCCTAATTAATTATTGACCAATATTAATTAAACAAATATGATTTCTCCTTTAATATATTATTCTTATAACATATTAATAAATCATAATAACCTCCCTCTCTTTATTTATTGCTCCAATCAAGTTGCTTTGGTGAAGGCAACCCAAAAGGACCATGCACCATCGGGTCAAGTACATACCAAAATGGTTATGGACTTAGACACTAATCCAACAGTCTCCCACTTGGATAAGTCTAATAACTATTATGCGTATGACTTCAGATCCTGATCTGCAATCGTAGCTTTCCAAAGCCGCTGTCAACTCTGATCCTATTAGATACGCGTGTCCTTAGATAAGGGATCATATATTCCTCCATTCTAGATATCGTCTGAGATATGATTTCTAATCATCCTCTTTGTACTATTTATCGATTCCCAATTTATGACGACAGACTAATTGAACAAATCAAATTAGCCCTAGCCCGGCTGAGCATTTACGTTTATCGTCACTAAACCATCGAGGGGCCCAAAAGATATCGCTTTTATCCTACCTTGGATAAAAGGAACGGATAAACTTTGATACAATGCTTGCTTGCACTCACTAACCAAATCACACACAACAATATGTTTAATAACACCAAGTTACTAGTGCGTTTACATATTATCAATGTGCAACCGATTAGAAAGATACAACTCACACATCTCGGTTTCAAGAATATAAGATGTTATCGTCTCACCAATCACTCGTGATACAATTCATGGAGTGATCCAAGTGAACGTGGGTTTAATCCAATGCTCAAATTCATATTCATAAGCACTCATGAATATTGCAGCAAACATTTGCTTATGTCTAATACTCTTTTAGACAATCCACACACCAATTCATGACAGTCTTCATTCATATCTACTTCCAACATATGAACGACTGTGGCCCGTTTGAATAATTCGATTATTCTTAATAAACTCAATTATTCTGGAAGTCAAAACATGCAAAGTGAAACACAAGAATAATACTAATCCCATATGGCCTCAAACCTTTGAATATAAACAAAACTCCTTTTATTTATCACCATATCGATTACTCATTATTTGTCGTTTCGGGTAATCAACTTCTTATTTGAATTACAACACTTATCCCATGCTCCTAGCATGCACACAATGTTCACCTATGGTTCTTACTTTGTGAAATAGATCACATTGAACACATTTCCAATCATTCTCATTTCACAACTCCGAATCCTTTTCCATAAGTGAAAGAATATCAAATTCTTGCTACTTATAGAATATGCTAGATTCTAACATTGTATGCAATGATCCTTTTGTAATATCACTGCACCAAAGTCACAAAGACTATTGCCAATGATATTACAAAGTCCTCTAACGGAGATTGTTACAAGACAATTCCTTAGATATGATGTCTCTCACTCAAAGTACATTCCTTTGAACATCATTTTGCATAAAAGTTTCTAATCTAGTCATAGATTTTCAATATTCAATTCCTAATATGGACACGCTTCCATATTTTCCATATGACAACTTATTCTTAATAGAATCTTATCTATTCATAATAATGTCGATATGGTCCATTCAATATCATGCTTCCAACTACTCACAAGCAACCAATCCTCGTCGAACTTTGGATTGTCCTTTGATAGTTGTTTAATTATTTTAGTCAAAACCTATTCTAGTCCTTTTTCCCTCTAAATGCGCTAGACATTTTTTGAAAATCTTAGAATGGTCAAACATTAAAGCATTTTCAATCGATCCTATACCCGAAGCGTATGGGACACGATGCACGATGTTTTATTTGCTATGTTCTCAAAATTCGAATTGTGAAAAAGGAATTCCATAATCATAATCGAAATTTTAAGAACACACTATGTACCTTTGACTAAATTTATTAACATTTCTCAACCTAAGCCTTTAGATTTGAAATGAAGCATAATATTCTCTTCCTTAATTATAGCAAAACAACTTTACAACCCTTACGACTTTGCAAGGTATAACTCTTGTTTTTCTATAATTAATATTGCCAACTTGCAATACTTTCCATAATAATCATACAATCATAACTTTTATGCTCCCACTATCATGATGATTACTATAAAACATAACACTTATGCTCCCACTAGCTTCGACATGTATTCATAAACATCTTAACTTTCAGAAAAACAATACCTATTGAATTTCTTAAGTCCATGTTTCTAATACTTAATGCTTTGATAATCTTTTATCAAGGCTTCTTGAACTTGTACACCTTTGCCTTCGATAGTTCATATGTGTGTCTAAACAATTAAGACTAATTGCCAAACCTCACAATTCAAATCATGGAAAGGGATACCGTGACCATAATCGAATTCGAGAATGCAATTTTACAATCACTATCTTATTAAAACCTTTCTTAGTGAAAGCATTTCCTCACAATCATTTTCATGAAGGAGGAAATCTTATGACACTTAGATTTTAATGGTGTATATGTTCCTATCCATGTGAATTTGTTAAAACCAGAGTTTACGACAAATTCAAACTCATATGGACCGAACTTTCTTAATCTTGATTTCTTGCCTTATGGTAGCATAGCTACCCACCACGTCTTTTAAGCAGCTCACCTTTTCCTATCAATGTACCTTCCATTGATTAAGGTGCTTTGCCTTTTATGCGTTCAAAATGAGAACTCATAGGACTCACATGTATAATTAACTCAAATGGAACAACACAGAATCAAAATATTATCGACATGATAGGTTGTAAACCTCAACTCGTGTGCCAGTGATGATCGATAAGGTTTATTTGATTTGTTCTTGAAACCTTTCTAGACCATTAAGACTCCCACTGACTCCTTGACATATAATATTCTTTTGTCAATAAACATTTCTTGACAAACAAATATTCAAGAGTTAGTGTAGTTTCTATCAAAACACTTCATAAATTGGTCCTAGTCGGTGTTTGTCTTATTCAAGACATCACAACTTTCCACATTTGATGAATGTTATAAACCTTTAATACTTTTCACTCATTGTCACAATCTTAACTTTAAGACTTGTTATTGGAACGAATTATGATTGACTTTTGATTTAACCATTTCTTCAATTCTTGATTCCTCTTCTTAAACATACAATTGTACTAAGATTTACTTAGAGGATCAATTGAGATATGGTTCTTAATCATAAAGACCTATCATAAAGCATAAAAGGTACTCTCCCTTCTTCTTAGAATGGAGAAACTTTTATCTTTCTATCTACTTGATTCTTATTCGTTTTGCTATTGATTTAAACCCTTTTAATCAATTCCGAATTATAGTTAATCTTGTAAGTGTAATCATATTTACTAAGCCTTTAGTAAATCATGACAAATATCTTTGTTATTCTTATGGTGAACTTGATCAACACACAACTTTGTGTACTCGATCTCCTAGTCCTTCACTTGACACTTTGTCAACGAATTTGTCTAATTTCCAAATATGAAATTTCTCATTCATCATACAACCAAGTTGCGTGATTCCAAATTTCAGTCCAATTGAAATTTGGGCGATGAGAAACTCTCCCTATTTGGTAAATTCTCGACATTTCCACAAATAACATAACTAAGAATCATATCCATTCGTTGTAGAAATATGCAAACATCAATTTTCATAATGATTTCATTGCAAGGAAGTAAACAAATAAATAAGTCAAAATTTATTTTATTTATAAAAGCAGCGGAAAAACATTTGTCCTTACAATGCAAAATCTATTGAAAACTATGTAAAAGAAAAATTTCTAACAACTCTATCATAACTATCTAAGCTCAAAATCCAATCTTCAAGTCCATGCGATCGTGATACATCTCTTGTGATTAGATTCATCTTGCTCTCTTATCAAGCTTCCTTTCTTTTCACCGATCCTGCAAAACATTCAAATGCAATCTTATCACATCATGTATTAAGAATCAATGAATAGGAACTTAGCGGAGTTAGATAGTGGATTTTACCTGAAGCGTAGTCATACTTTTGACTCTCCCATCTCTTAGATCTCTTAGGTAAATAGGGCAACTTCGTCTCTAATGCCCCTTCTCTTGGCAATAAAAGCAAATTGACTCTTTTGGAACAACACATGGAACTACTTCAGAGATTGCCTTTCTCTTATGATCAAACTTTTCGATCATTGCATGTCTTTCATTGCCATTGTCTATACCCGTAGAGGTCTTGAAGGCAGATTTGCCAATTAACTTTGCTTTTCTATTGGGCCAAACCATTGTTGATTCAGCAGCAATAAGCATATAGGTGAGATTAATAAGGGTCACGTCGTGGTTCATCATATAGTACTCTCTTACGAACTCACTATACGAGTTAGGAAGTGACTGAAGAACCCAATCAACAACCATCTCTTCACCGACAACGGATCCCATCATTCTTAACTTATCAATGTGTGACTTCATCCCTAAGACGTGTGCACACACCGAATTTCCTTCTTTATGTTTACTTGCCAAAAGGGCTTGAGTGATATTGAACCTTTCAATTTTACAATCTTGTGGGTTAGGGAGAATAATTGGAGGAGGAGGAGGAAGAAGTGAAGCATGATTTCTTGTTCCTCGATCGAATCGTGGAATATCATCTTCATGTGGAATGCTTGTTCCACGGGATTTGGGAAGACCATAGTTGTCGAACTTTGACATCTACAAAATGGGAGAAACAAATTCAAGTTAGTTGATTGATTGATTGAGTCCTTAGTAAATCACCCAAATGAGATACTAAGGCTAGGACCCAACACAATACGCTACAACCTAGAAAACGGATGCTGTAATCTAGTTGCAGAATATTTGAAGGTAAGTGAATGACGATTCACTAATTTCCACCATGAAAAACGGAAAAATAAATTTAAGTTTTAAATCTATGAAAACTCCTAGATCCTTTGAGATTCATTGAACATTTCAATGGCATGTTTAAATCTCGATATGCCCCTCTCGTTTGTGACTGGGATGCCGAGGATCACAAAGCGGGTGTGAATAACCATGCAAAGTTACATGGTGCCCTCACATGTTACAGTCACCTATTCGATATGCCGGTAAACCACACACGCTCCACCGAACTATTACAAACATTGAGTCACCCTTTGCTACCTTTGCTTAGAACCATTTAGTGTGCCGGTAAACCACACACGCTCCACTAACGTCTTCGCAAGGGCACAAAGTGTAATTTCATGGAATTGCATCAATTCACTTTTGCCTAAGTAACTAAGATTGGGAATTTGCAAAACATTTAGTTACTTTGTATTTCATTATACTTATAATGGAAGGTTTCGTCCTATCCTACCCGTTCGGCTAACGACCCTCCACTAGTCAAGAGTGCGGTGGGTAAGAGTGGATACCCATTCAATCGCCATTTAATAGGCAATTTCCTTAAACAGCCCTTATAGACTAGCTTCGTGAATGAGGCATACTAACGGTAAGACTGACTTTTAGTCATACATATATACAATGTTAGACTTTTAATGTTATATATAGTATAGGGTGCATTTTATACTTTTAAAATACTATGAGGTTAACTTTAACAATTACACTTTTAATTCAATTAAATGGTTAACCTAAACTTTTATGGATTTATTAAATCTCTTTTAATTATACATCTTAATTAATTAATAAAACCATAAGGGTGTAAATTGAACTTTTCAAATCATTACTAGGGTTTTTAGAATTTAACATTCCTAATTCAACTTTTAATCAACTTTTAAATTCCAAAACTTGAGGGCATGTTTTGAAACATTTCAAAAACATTAGGGTTTCAACTATTTAAATTTCAAAACAACAAAACTTTGGGTTCAAATTTAAACTATAAAACCTAAAGGGGAAAATATGAAACTTTTCATAACAACAAGGATCAAATAACAAATAATTTTAAATTAACATTTAATCACATAATTATCCATATTTGATTTATTTAATGATTTCTTGCAAAACAATTTATCAATTTACTCAAAATAATTAATCAATTATCTTATAAGGAAACAATTATATTATTAATTGATAAATATCTTCATTTAGATCAAAAATATAGTCAAATATATCATATAATCGGATTAATGTTGATCTAACATGATAAGGTAACTATCCATATGCAAAAACAACAAGAAATCCCGAGATAAGCACTATTTGACGAGTTGACTCGTCGAGTCAAGCCTGGACTCATCGAGTCACCCTGGACTCGGCGAGTCCAGCCTCTAGAACACCAAAAAATCGAATTTTTTAGATATACAATGCATCAATACAATTGAAACCATCCTAGGCTCTGATACCGCTGATGGGTTTTGCTCATAAGACATCCTATGTGCTCATACAAACCCTAAAGCTTGGATCTAGGTTTCTCTATTGTACACGCTTTGAATCCAAGACTATACACCATAATTCTAGCATATGGAAATCGATATTAACATATAATTAGGTTTAAGATATTACCTTGATTGTTATGTAGCAATAACAATCCTAATTCCTCCTTGAATTGACTTTGGAAGGCTTAGAGTCACAAGTGTCACTCCTCTAATGGCTTACAAACCAAGAGCAAATGGAGAAGGTATAAAGAGAGAGAGGAGAGAGGTAGGAATTTGTCCTTAGGATGTCTTGGGAAGGCTTACACAAAATCATGTGCCAAGGGGGTTTATATAGGTGTAAAGATTAGGGTTTTAGTCCTTATCCTTATCTAGTTGCTTGCCCACCAAGTAACCATAAGATAAGTCTTAGAAACCCTTATCCTAGTCGAATTCTAAGGCATTATCTCCTTAAATTCATTCACCCTACATTTAAGATAATCCTTACCTTATTTTGTAACTATCACATAATTACAAATCAGCCCCTCTAGTTTAATTAATTACACTTGATCACAAAATTAATTCCTAATTAATTATTGACCAATATTAATTAAACAAATATGATTTCTCCTTTAATATATTATTCTTATAACATATTAATAAATCATAATAACCTCTCTCTCTTTATTTATTTCTCCAATCAAGTTGCTTTGGTGAAGGCAACCCAAAAGGACCATGCACCATCGGGTCAAGTACATACCAAAATAGTTATGGACTTAGACACTAATCCAACAGGAAGTGTGTTGTGCGAAAATGGGTGATGTGGCACAATCTTGGCCATTGCTTTCTCCCCAAGGCTTGCCACCAGATGGTGACATGTGGCACCAAGTTCAGCCACATTTCACCCTATAAATACCTCCTCTCCCACCCTCATTTTCTTCACACCTTTCCCATTCTTTCATTCTCTTTACTCTCTCTCTAGAACCTCTCTCTAGCCCCGACCCCCCCCCCCCGGAAAAGCCTAGGGAGCCTCCCTAGCACAAGGCGGAATCCCCGGAGTGCTCGACGTCTCCGAGAAGAAGAGGTTTTTGGCTCGAGAACGCTGCTCCAAGAAAAGCCTGGTTTTCTATAAAACCCACTGTAAGTGAGCTACGCCTACGCTATTTTTGATATAGCTTTTATTTAATTATAGTAACGTTATTAGGAACTTATAATAAATACTTGGACTATTATTATGGGTTATATAAGTATTTTTTAACGCTTATATAATATTAATAATAGCTAGATTATTAATTAGTCTCGACGAATAATAGACTAAACTCTAGTGGTAATAATACTAGGTTTCGTCGAAGGAAATTATTTTTAAGAAGCGAAGCGCTGTTTGAGTTCGGAATCACCACCTTTTCAGGTGAGTGCATAGTCACTTTCATCTTACACATAGATATGAAGTATTTTATATAAATTACGTGCTATGTGTGCATATTATCTGAATACTTCCTATCTATGCTGGATGAACGTTTTTATACATGTTTTAAATGATTTAAACTGTATATGTATTTTATATCTACGAAACTGTTGGGGTAAAACATAGGTAGATGTAATAGGTGATGTGTGATAAAATGATTAGAGAACTCGATGTTGTTGTTGTTGATCCAGTCATCTAGCGGAGCATAGATGACGACCACAGACTCTTCTAGACAGTCCAGTGGAACGCTGGCAGGCTCGCAACCTGTAGGTGTTTGTGAATGATGTGTTCACCAGTGTACTACATCCCCCACATGGTTGCCTTTAGGAAATTTATTGCTAAGGAACCCCCTTAGCAGTGGTGTCCATCCCGATGATGATCCTTAGGCTAGGTCCCTTATGATAGGTGTTTAGGAACGTAAAGTGAGGATAACAGGAACGGGTAATCGGGTTATTGTTAATTGATGAAATTAATAAACTTATTTATTGTGGGTTGAAAACCCTATGTGCTCACCAGGCTCCCAAGCCTGAGCCACTCAGTTTCTTGCATTACAGGTAGTGGCACATGAGCATAGATGTGATATTTTGGATGAGGGATTACGGATATAGGCGTGTAGATACGAAATAATGTAGTAAGGCTTATATTGTATCATTTATGCTTTTGATCTGTATCTAACATGACATCCCAAGTCTTTTAATGAAATACATTTCCTTGGAAATGCTTTTGATAAATCTTTATCATATTTTGTTTTGGGACAAATTCCGCAACATTTTTATTTAAAATGTTACTCTAATTTTCAAACAAAGCATAAACAAAATCATTCTTTTCTGGCCGTGATTTTGGGGATGTCACAGTTGGTATCAGAGCATTAGTTTAAGCGAACTAGGAATTTGTAGGATTTCTAGACTTAAACTTAGAATGCTAAGCGATGATGGTGAGGTGTGAGCATTAGCTTATTTTAGGAATTGTGCCTAAAATGCTTTTATGTGATAAATGCTTTGTGCCTGATATGTTGTTAATTGTTTGGATCTATGGTCTGTTGCCGATCGGATCTGGAAACCTTATGTGTGTAGGATTCTAAACATACGACTACGATATTAGAACTAGCATGTAAACGTTTCGGAGAGATAAGGATGATTTGAACATCAGTCCTAAATAAAGATCTAAATTTACCTTATTCGATGTATAGATCAAGATGGCAAGGATCCATAGCGGAAACGTGAATGCAAATGGGAACAGAAACTAACCCCCAGTGATCAAGCAAATACCAGTTGTGGAAGCCGCTGCTGGGCAAATAACGATGGCCGAAGTGCAAATGGAGGAAACCAGGCGTTTGCTCCAGCAAAATCGAGAGGAAGTGACCATACAGATCAAACAGCCCGAGTTGAATGAAGGGCATACTGAGGAGGGAAACTACAGTGGGACTGTTGGTCAAGCCAACCCACCGATAGTTAGGCAAAACAACCAGGATGGAGGAAACGATAGACGTGGATGCAAATACAAGGATTTCATGGCATCTAAACGACCGAGTCTATCTGGAAGCTTGACGCCGGTGGAAGTCATGAACTGGATCTCTAAGATGGAGACAATGTTTGAGAGTTGCGAGTGTAGCAACAGGCAGAAGACCACTCTCGCGGTTCCTCTATTGAAATCTGGAGTACTAAGTTGGTGGAAGCTATTAGCTGATTCAATGCCCAAAGGTGAAGCGAGCAAGATTTTGTGGGAGGATTTTCTGGTACAGTTGAAGATGCAATATTGCTCTGAGCAGGATCTTCTGGAGATCAACAACAAGTTCCATAATCTGAAGAAGGGAAGAATGAGCATTACTGAATACGCTGCAAGCTTTACTAAGAAAATGAAGCTTGTTCCTCACCTCGTCCCAACTGAACTCTCCAAGGTTAATGAATTTGCCCTCGGATTACCAGCAGACTTCGGTCCAATGGCCAAGCAAACTACCACTCTGAAAGCCGCCATCTGGGTTGCTAAGAATGTGGAGACCCAGATACGAGAGAAGGGTCTGGAGAAAGCGGAAGGATGAGAGAAAAGGAAATTTGACGGATCCTCGAGGTCCGGTAAGAAGGGTAGATTCTCGAAGTCCGATTCGAGAGGAGGAGGACTAGAAGCGAAGTGGTGCGACAAGTGCAAGAAGAAGCACTCTGGGAAGTGTGACGGAGGGGTCACTTGTTTCAAATGTGGAAAGCCTGGGCACTATGCCAACGAATGCACATTCACTAAGAAGGTCTGTTATGAGTGCAACGAGGAAGGGCACATTTCAAAGGATTTCCCGAAAAAGAAGGAGGCAGGAAGACCCAATAACCACCGAAGCCGAAGGCAAGAGCCTTCCAAATGACGCTCGAGGCTGCAAAGGAGGCAGCAGCGTCGCTTTAGGTACCTTTCTTGTAAATGGTTTTCCTGCAAATATACTATTTGATTTCGGAGCCAACTACTCCTTTGTATCGCATAAATTTTGTGGGAAATTAACATTGCCTATAGAAAAACTTGATAATGCCTTGATTGTAGAAGTTGCCAGTGGAAAATTCATACCTGTTTGTAATCGTATTAGGAACATCGTCATCGACCTAAACGGAAACAAATTCCACGAAGAACTATTACCCATAGAGTTAAATGGTTTCGACATTGTTTTGGGTATGGATTGGCTTAGCGCCAACGATGCTGAGATATTATGCCAAAAGAAGATAGTAAGGGTAAACCCACCCAGAAAGGAATCATTTATGGTGTATGGAGACAAAAGCAGAGTGAATTCTGGAATCATCTCCCTGATGAAAGCCAGAAAATGTTTGTCCAAAGGATGTGCATCATACTTGGCATTTGTAATCGATGTTAAGAAGGAAAAGAAAAAGGTGCAGAATATACCGGTTGTGTGCGATTATCCGGAAGCCTTTCCCGAAGATCTTCCTGGGTTACCACCTGATAGGAAAGTGGATTTTCGGATAGACTTGTTACCAGGTACAACACTAACAGCAAACGCACCTTACCGATTAGCACCGACGGAGATGAAGGAGCTTATGATGCAACTTCAGGAGCTATTGGACAATGGTTTCATTCAACCTAGTTCATCACCCTGGGGAGCTCGAGTGTTATTCATAAAGAAGAAGGACGGAAGCATGGGAATGTGTATAGACTACCAAGAGTTGAACAAGGCAATGGTAAAGAACAAGTATCCATTGCCGATGATTGATGACCTATTCGATCAACTGCAAGGTTCTACTTCTCAAAGATCGATCTTAGGTCAGGATATCATCAGCTGAAGGTAAGAGAGCAGGATATTGAGAAGACTGCATTTAGAATGAGATATGGACACTACGAGTTCTTGGTTATGTCATTTGGACTAACCAATGCTCCTGAAACATTCATGGTTTTGATGAACAGGGTTTGTAAACCATTCCTCGATAAATCTGTGATAGTGTTCATCGATGACATTCTGATCTACTCGAAGAGCCAAGGGGAGCATGAGAAGCATCTACGGGAGGTGTTGGAAGTGTTAAGAAAGGAGAAGCTTTACGCCAAGTTCTCCAAGTGTGATTTTTGGATCCGAGAAGTCCAATTCTTCGGTCACGTGGTTAACCAGGAGGGAATAATGGTTGACCCAGCAAAAATCGAAGCTGTAATGAAGTGGGAACGTCCAAAGACTCCCACGGAGATCCGAAGCTTTCTAGGATTAGCCGGATATTACCGACGATTTATCCAAGGCTTTTCTTCGATAACATCTCCATTGACACCTTTGACCTATAAAGGAGCTACATATACGTGGAATAAGAAGCATGAAGAAGCGTTCGAGAAGCTAAAGAAGAAGTTATGTGAAGCACCGATACTTTCTCTACCCGATGGAGTTGAAGACTTCGCGGTTTATAGTGATGCATCTGGAGTCAGGTTGGGTTGTGTTCTGACCCAAAGGGAAAAGGTGATAGCATACGCATCTCGACAATTAAAAGAACACGAAAAGAACTACCCCACTCATGAATAGGAATTCGCAGCGGTAGTATTTTCCTTAAAGATATGGAGGCATTATCTCTATGACACGAAGTGCAAGCTTTTCACTGATCATAAGAGTCTCTAGTATCTCTTTAATCAGAAACAATTAAACATGAGGCAACAACGCTGGCTAGAACTACTCAATGACTATGACTGTGAAATACTTTACCACCGCGGTAAAGCAAATGTTGTTGCTGATGCTCTCAGTCGGAAAGTCAACCTTGAAAGGAAAAGGCCAAGAGCGTTGAGGATTGAAGTCGTCTCGAAGATTTTGGAAAGTATCAGGAAAGATCAAGAAGAAGCTTTAGAGAAGAATGACCGAAAGGAAGAACGTTTGGGCAAAACGTTAGTGTTCGGTACAAACAGTCGAGGACTGAAGGTATTCCAAGATCGGATTTGGGTACCTAAGACTGGAGGAATAAGAGACCTTCTGATGGAAGAAGCACATAAGACCATGTACTCGATTCATCCCAGTAGCACTAAAATGTATAAGGACCTAAAACCCTACTACTGGTGGCCGACGATGAAGCTCGATGTTGCAAAGTATGTTGCCGAGTGTGTGACTTGTGCAAGAGTTAAGGCACAACATCAGAAACCATATGGAAGTTTAGAACCTTTACTTGTACCCATGGGTAAATGGGAAGACATCACCATGGATTTTGTGACTAAACTACCCAGGACAAAGAGCGGACATGACATGATTTGGGTAGTCGTGGATCGTTTCACCAAGAGTGCACACTTCATAGCAGCCAACGAGAAGTGGTCTATGGATAAGCTCGCAAATGCTTACGTGAAGGAAATTGTAAGACTTCACAGTATACCTCTTACAATTATATTAGATCGTGATAGTCATTTCACGTCGAGGTTTTGGAGGAGTCTACAAGAGGAGTTGGGTACAAAGTTATGTTTGAGTACTGCTTATCATCTCCAAACCGATGGTCAGAGCGAAAGAACGATTCAAACACTTGAAGATATGCTGAGAGAATATACCCTTGAGTTCCAAGGGAATTGGGACGAGCACTTACCTCTGGTATAATTTTCCTACAACAACAGTTTCCACTCGAGCATCAAGATGGCACCTTATCAAGCCTTGTGCGGACAGAAGTGTCGTACGCTGTCTTGTTGGCTTGAAGCTGGAAAGAAGCAGTTTATAGGCCCCGAGATAGTCCATGGGACTGCTGAGAAGTTGAAGGTGATTAGGGAAAGGATGTTAGCAGCCCAGGATCTTCATAAGAGCTATGCTAACAAGAAAAGACGACCGATAACCTTCAAAGTTGTGGATTCGGTTCTGCTTAAAGTCTCACCGTGGAAGGGACTTATACGATTCGGGAAACGAGGAAAGCTGAGTCCAAGGTTTATTGGACCATTCAAAGTTCTTCAGAAGATTGGGAACCAAGCTTACAAGCTAGAATTGCCCAAAGAACTCGATGGTATTCATAACACCTTCCATGTGTGTTATTTGAGGAAATTCATGGGAGAAGTTCGCGACATAATTCCAATCTCGGAGTTAAGGATGGATGAGAATAAGAGGCTAATCGAAGAGCCTGAGGTAATTGTTGACCGTCAGACTAAGAAGTTGTGACACAAAATGGTCGACTTAGTGCTAGTCCGATGGAAACATTCGAATGGGCCGAATCTCACTTGGGAAACATAGGATGACATGATGAGTCGCTATCCACATCTGTTTGTTGATGCATGATTCCGGGATGGAATCATCCTAAGGGGGAGAGAATTGTAACGCCCGGGTTTCAGGGCTAAGCATTTTTGACAATGTAATAGTCTAGGTCAACTATTGTAACTCTTTTTAAAGTAATAAAGATGAAATATTTGAGTATTATATGAATTATGTGTATTTATGTGCTTATGATTTAATTATAAATGTATAATTAATAAAGAATAAAAATAAGTGTCAAATTAAAGTATGAGATAAGCCCGATATCTTTATATAAAGTAGTAGTGGTCGAAACAAGGATTCCGGGGATATAGAGAACACCAAAATCCAAGTTATAACGAAGAACTTATGGCTCGCCGAAGTTTTACGGCAAAACCGACACGACACCGGGAGACATAAATAGTGAATTTACGATGAAGGACTTTTTAGCCTTAGTGATCTAAAACTAAGCTATAGTATATGTTAAACCGAGAACATCCATAAAAAGAACGCCCAAATTTGACTTCGTATGAGGAAGTTATGATTTTTCTAAGATTCGGCTTAGCAGTGCACGGTCCGAAACTCGAATTTTAGTTTGAGCGGTTTTCAGCTTATGCAACCTAAATGAGAGTAGAAGATCTAATTAATAGGAAATCAATGGTAAGAAGACAAACGAAAACAGAGTCCGTATGTAGAAGTTATGAATTTTACGCGGACGTTTAACAGTATAATCTCCTTGTATTGTTAAATTTAAGATCGGTCGAGAAATAGCCGACGGAGTCAAAATGAAAGTTGTAGATATTATTATTACCTACGCATGGATACAAAGAACATCAAAAACGGAGGTCGTATGTGAATGTTACGGATTTTAGAAGTCGGAAGTGTGCTGTGCGAAAATGGGTGATGTGGCACAATCTTGGCCATTGCTTTCTCCCCAAGGCTTGCCACCAGATGGTGACATGTGGCACCAAGTTCAGCCACATTTCACCCTATAAAAACCACCTCTCCTACCCTCATTTTCTTCACACCTTTCTCATTCTTTCTTCTCTTTACTCTCTCTCTCTCTCTAGAACCTCTCTCTAGCCCAAAACCCCCCGAAAAGCCTAGGGAGCCTCCCTAGCATGAGGCGGAAGCCCCGGAGTGCTCGACGGCTCTGAGAAGAAAATTTTTTGGATTGAGAACGCTGCTCCAAGCAAAGCCTGGTTTTCTATAAAACCCGCTGTAAGTGAGCTACGCCTACAATATTTTTAATATAGCCTTTATTTAATTATAGTAACGTTATTAGGAACTTATAATAAATACTTGGGCTATTATTATGGGTTATATAAGTATTTTTTTAACGCTTATATAATAGTAATAATAGCTAGACTATTAATTAGTCTCGACGAATAATAGACTAAACTCTAGTGGTAATAATACTAGGTTTCGTCGAAGGAAATTATTTTTAAGAAGCGAAGCGCTGTCTGAGTTCGGAATCACCACCTTTTCAGGTGAGTGGATAGTCACTTTCATTTTACACATAGATATGAAGTATTTTATATAAATTACGTTCTATGTATGCATATTATCTGAATACTTGCTATCTATGATGGTTGAACGTTTTTATACATGTTTTCAATGATTTAAACTGTATATGTATTTTATATCTACGAAAATGTTGGGGTAACACATGAGTAGATGTAATAGGTGATGTGTGATAAAATGATTAGAGGCCTCGATGTTGTTATTGTTGATCCAGTCATCTAGCGGAGTATAGATGACGACCACGGACTCTTCTAGACAGTCCAGTGGAACGTTGGCAGGCTCGCAACCTGTAGGTGTTTGTGAACGATTTGTTCACCGGTGTACTCCATGCCCCACATGGTTGCCTTTAGGTAGTTTATTCCTAAGGAACCCCCTTAGCAGTGGTGTCCATCCCGATGATGATCCTTAGGCTAGGTCCCTTATGATAGGTGTTTAGGGATGTAAAGTGAGGATAACGGGAACAGGTAATCGGGTTATTGTTGATTGATGAAATTAATAAACTTATTTATTGTGGGTTGAAAACCGTATGTGCTCACCAGGCTCCCAAGCCTGACCCACTCAGTTTCTTGCATTACAGGTAGTGGCGCATGAGCATAGATGTGATGTTTTGGATGAGGGATTACAGATATAGGCCTGTAGATACAAAATAATGTAGTAAGGCTTATATTGTATTGTTTATGCTTTTGATCTGTATCGAACATGACATCCCAAGTCTTTTAATGAAATACATTTCCTTGGAAATGCTTCTGATAAATCGTTATCATATTTTGTTTTGGGACAAATTCCGCAACACTTTTATTTAAAATGCTACTCTGATTTTTAAACAAAGCATAAACAAAATCGGTCTTTTCTGGCCGTGATTTTGGGTATGTTACAGTACCACTACTGAATCATCCACTAAGAACTTTTGCAACTGCAAAAAGCGGAAAGTACTGTGGATCTGGTTGAGATCTACGGGAAGATCCAATCTGTATGCTACCTTGCCCAACCGGGCTATGACTCTGAAGGGGTCAATATACCTTGGGCCCAGCTTGCCTCGTTTCCGAAACCGTATGACACCCTTCTAGGGTGACACCTTCAGGAGGGCTATGTCGCCCTCCCAAAACTCCAAGTCTGAACGCCGCTTGTCGGCGTAGCTCTTCTGCCGACTCTGAGCAGTCTAAAGCCTGCTTCAGACCTGATGGATCTACTCTATGGTCTTAAGTACTACCTTTGTACTCCCCATGACCCTGTGAATGACTTTACCCCAACAGATTGGGGTCCCACACTTCCTCTCGTAGAGCATCACGAAGGGAGGCCGGTCTATACTGGCATGGTAACTGTTGTTATACGAAAATTCCGCTAACATAAGATACGTATACAAACTACCACTGAAATCCAAAATGCATGCTCGAAGTCTGTCCTCAAAAGTCTAAATCGTCCTCTTGCTCTGTCCTTCCGTCTGGGAGTGGAAAGCGGTGCTGAAATGTAGATGAGTACCCATCTCGTCGTGTATACGCTTCCAAAATCTAAAAGTAAAATGGACATCTCGGTTTGACACTACCGAGATAGGAACTCTGTGTTGTGCCACTACCTCTTGCACTTAAATCTTGGCCAACTTCTCAGCCGAGATGCTCTCCTAGATCGACATGAAGTGGGCGCTCTGTTGGATAAGGTGTCTATGTCTGTAACTATATTTGGTATGTAGTTGACCCGACCTGGCATGGTCCATTTGGGTTGCACTTCATCAGAACAATTTATATGGATAATCTTATGAGAATAGTGTATTCATGATTTATTAATATATTATTAGTTATAATATATTAATATGAAATCATATTATTTAATTAGTATTGATCAAGAATTAATTTGGAATTAATTTATTGATCAAATTGAACTAATTAAATATGGACTCTTATATATGTATATATGGAATGGACCAAGTTCATTTTGGATGGGCTAAGCTTGCATGGATAGTCCATGGAGTTTATAACCCATGGATCCTATGGAAATGAAAGGTCATGGGTATTAGGGTTTACATGAATGTAACCCTAATCCTCCATACTATATAAAGAGGTCTTTGGCACTTGAAATAGCACTAGTGTGTGTATAACATAGAGTGGGCCGATTTCTAATTGGTGTATAATATTCTCTCAAGTTTCCCAGTTGGTTTGGTGATTTGTGATTCCACTTGAGGCATCCACATTATTGGCACTAGGCTCTCATAACTCCAAGCAATCAACCACAAAGAAAAGGTATGTTATTCAATCAAGTTGTTATATTAAAAGTACCGCATACCATGCTAGTTAGGTTGAGAACCTTGGAAAATTAAATTTAATACAACAAAAATAGATCCAAGGTTTCTAGGGTTACATGTATACCATAGTAGTGTTAGAATACTCAAAACCCATCAGTGGTATCAGAGACTATGCTTGTTTTCATTATACTTGATTAAAAATGATTGAAAAAGTCGAAAATCTATTCACTGATCAGTGGATTCGCTGAGTCCATGGGGGGACTCAACGAGACCAAGTGTAAATTCAACCTACTCGTCGAGTAGGCTCTTGCACCCGACGAGTAGATGGCCATGTGTGCAGATTTTCGAGTTTTACTGCTGGAAATGGACTAGAATCATTACCCTAAACTGTTTTGGACTTGTAAAACCTGTTTTTAATGTGGCAATGGTTATGCTAATCCATTTACAATGGTTATTATCAAATTTTCAAGTTTTATATATGGTTATATGATTCTTGAAATTGTTGATATGAATGTTCATGCTTATGAGTTTAGTAGATCATTGGAATTATTTGCAAATTGTTTGTTAGTATAATTCTTGATCTAAATGCAAATTAATAGACTCCATAACTTGACCTCAAGTTATGGAATTCCAAAAGTCTTTTCTTTAGAAACCATTAAAACTCATAATTTATTGAATATGAAAAGTCTTGAATAGTTTTAAAACTTTCCCTCAAGTCTTGGAATATGTAAAGCCTCACACACACTTTAATTTCAAGCCCTAGAGTTTTAAAAGTTAAAATTCAACCCTTATACTTTATAATATTAATGGTTAATATATATATATATATATATATATATATATATATATATATATATATATATATATATATATATATATATATATATATATATATATATGTGTGTGTATGTATAAGAACAAAGTTAGTCTTACCGTTAGTAGGCCTCATTCACGAAGTCGGTCTATAAGGAGGGTATAAGGTTGTTGTCTATAAAATGGCAGCTTAATGGATGTCCACTCTCACCCACCGCTGTCTTGACTGGTGGAGGGTCGTTAGCCGAACGGGTAGGACAAGGACTATAATTCTCATTAAAAGTGTAATGATAAATATAAAGTAACTAAACCTTTTATAAATTCCCAATCTTAGTTAATTTAGCAAAATGTGAAATTGGTGCTAACCCATGAAATTACACTTTGTACCTTACCAAGTCGTTGGTGGAGCGTGTGTTGGTAACCGACACACTAACATAGACTAGTAAGAGTGGAAAAGGGTGACTTAATGTTTATCATAGATCGGTGGAGCGCGTGTGGGTAATCGACACATCGATTAGGTGATGAAGATTAAGGGTACCAAGTTAATCTGCATGGTTATTCACACCTTGTTTGTGATCCTCGGCATCACAATCACAAACCTGAGAGGGCATAATCAAGATTTAAACATGTCATTGAAAAGTTCAATGAATATCAAAAGATCTAGGAGTTTCAATCTAATTAAAACCTAATACTTTATTTCGTTTTTCATGGTGGAAATTGGTGAATCGTCATTCGCCTATCTTTAAATATTGTATAACTTGGATTACGCCATCCCTCTTCCAAGTTATAAAGTATTATGTTAGGTCCTAGCCTTAATATTACATTTGGGTGTCTTATTAAGGATTCCATATTTAATCTAAACTTGTCTTTCTTCTTTTCAGATGTCTTCCAACAATGTTGCTTTTGGCTCAAACCCTACCGACTCCTTCTCTCTCATGAACCTTTGTGGGAGAGTCATCTTTGATGGTTCCAACGTTATGGATTAGATCAAGAACATCAGAATGGTCAAGTGTTACGAGGATAAGGAATAGGTCCTTAACAAGGAGCTAAAAGAAATTGATAAGTCTACTGTTACTCCATAGGAGATCGCTGACTTTAGGGAACCTGAGACAGATGACACCAAAGTGGATATTGACATCTTACTGCACTCTTTACCTACTTGTTATGATCAATTCTGAATGACATATCACATGAATAAGGAGGAAGTCACACTTAGCAATCTTCAAGGACTTTTGAAGACCACGGAAAGTGGTCTCAAAGGTAAATCGGTTGTTACTACTCCTACTCCTAACACCACCCCTGTCTTGGAAATCGGGCAAAGAAGAGGGAAAAAGAGGAAGACGCCTTCGAAGGGTACCAAGGGAAAGTCTCCTGATGATTCCTCTTCGAGTGGAACCAAAGGTTGTTCTGTCACTCCTTCTTCCAACCCAAAAGATGCTGAATGCTTATATTATCATGATAGGGGGCACTAGAAACGAAACTATCCCAAGTACTTGCAAGATGTTAAGGATGGGAAGGTTAAACCTAACCATGTAGGTATTTACACTATATTGTCTAATAAATCACCACATACTACTTCTTGGGCTCTTGATATAGGTTGCAGTATTCATATATGTTCTGATTTGTAGGCCTAAGAAGAAGTGAGGATGTGGAGCACAAAAAGATAAACTTGATCATGGGGAATAGGAAAGCTTCACCTATCACCAAGATTGGAGTATATTCTTTGTTGCTAAGTAGTGGGTTATTGTTAGATTTGAATAAGTGTTGTTACTTGTCTGAAATGACGAGAAATATTATTTCTTTTTAGGTTTGTACAAACAAGGATTTACTTTTTCATTTGATAATGAATGTGGTGGTATGAATGCTTTTTATGATGGTGTTCTTTATTTTAAAGCATTACCTTGTGATGGTGTATATGAAACGGTGTCAGTTGTAGACAACTTATGTGACATCCCCAATTTCACGGCCAAAAAAGACCGGTTTTGTTTATGCTTTGTTTGAAAATCAGAGTAATATTTTTACATAAAAGTGTTGCGGAATTTGTTCCCAAAACAAAATATGATAAGATTTTATCAAAACATTTTTTAAAGAAATGTATTTTCATTAAGTAACAAAATCTGGGTATGTCATGTTCCGTTAAAAACCAAAAGATTAAACAATATAAAATAGACCTTACAATAGTTATTTATAACTACTGATCTATAATCCAAAATCTCTTGTCAAGTCAACCAACTTATACTCTTGTGCCATTACCTGTAATGCAAAGAAAACTGAGTGGGTCAGACTTGGGATCCTGGTGAGCATATAGGGTTTTCAATCCACAATAATATAATTATTATATTCAACCATCAAACAATTAACCCAATCACCCATCCCTATTATCTTCTTTATTTCTTAAGGTTTTACCCTAAATTGACTATCATTCCTTCATTTGTTCCTAAGGATTGGCCTAAGGAATTGACAAAAAGTCCATTACTACCCGAGGTTCCTATAACAAACACTAAATCCATAGCTGCCAAGGTTCATCTATATAGTACTAAATCCATAGCTACCAAGGTTCATCTATACAGTAGTAAATCCATAGCTACCAAGGTTCATGTACACTGTACTAAATCCATAGCTACCATCATTTTATTATGAGGCACTAAATCTATAGCTGACAGGGTTAATAAGTGTACACCGGTGAACATCAAGTGCACAACACCTACAAGTTACGAGCTTGCTAGTGTTCCACAGGACTGTCTAGAATAGTCCGTGGTTGTCATCCCTACTCTGATGAATGACGGGGGCCATTGTTTGGGTAAAGGTTTCACTCATTTTTCACCTGTCACTCTCATCTCATGATCTATATCATCTTTTGTCTTATCCTCAAACTCATCTTTCATCACACACAAACTATATCATCTACCCATTTTCTACCCAACATGTTTGTAGATATAAATTAAATATATAGTCTAAATCATTTAAAAACCTGCATAAAACATTCATTCAACATCCATCTCAAGTAAACCAACAACGTATAAACACATAGCACACATTTCATAGAAAATACTTCATATCTATGCGGTAGAAGAAACTAGGTACACACAAACTTGATAAGACGATTATCGGACAACTCTACAACTCTTAAAATAATATTATTTGATGAAACCAAGAGATCTTCACAAAAACCGGGCTTCTCGTGAGTAGAGTTTTGGCTCGACAACTCTATTTCTCGGGATCTTCGGGGCTTCAGGACTTGCTTCGGGTCTCGGGATCTTCAGCGCGTTCCTTGAACCAACGCAGTGCGTTCCTGAACACAGAGCATTCCTTAGACGAACGCAGCGTGTTCCGGTGCGTCATTGCTTACCGAGCTTCGGAAGTGATGGCTATGCGATTAGAGGGCGACGTGGACAATCCGAGGCCTACAAATGAACGCGGGGCATTCCCCTTCTGAACGCGCGAGGTTCCTCCTTTAGGATGCATGCCTTGAACTTCAGAAAATCATAACTCTTGTATACGATCTCCGTTTTCGACGTTCTTTATATCCACACGTAGGTGAGATTATGCTCTACAACTCTCGTTTAGACTCCATCAGCAAATTTTAAATTTATTTTTATTATATTATTTTTAGTAGGCCGTGATAGGAAAACTCCATTAGAAATTCATAACTTCTTCATCTGACGTCCGTTTTCGTTTGTCTTTTTACCGTTGGACTACTATCGATGAGATACTCGATTCTCTTTTAGATTTTTTCAGCTAGAAATCCCTCGATCTCATATTCGAACTTCGGGCTACATACTGCTAAGCTGAAACTTAGAAAAAAATCATAACTTCCTCATACGAAGCCATATTTGGACGTTCTTTTTATGCACGCTCTCGGTTTAACGTATTCTACAAATTTTGTTTAGATTGCTAAGGCCAAATATCGATCTATCATAAATTCACTATTTACGTCGTGCTGTGTCGTGCCGGTTTTGTCGCGAAACTTCGACAGGTCATAACTTCTTCGTTATAACTCGGATTTTAGTATTCTTTATATATCCGGAATCCACGTCGCGACCACTACAACTTCATTAAGATTATTCATTCTAAATAATATTCTATCAAAAAGTCATTTTTGGTGCTTATCGTCTCTAAATTGACTAGCTCGGATCTACGGGTGTTACAACTTAGGAAATAATGTGTTACATATCGATTCTTCCACTAGTTTGGATAAGGCATCCTTGTGGAGTTGTCGTCTTGTACATGTCAACAAAAAGCGCATAGGCCAACTCCAAAAGGCTGGTGTCTTGGAGTCATTTGACTTAGAGTCAGATGATAGTTGCGAGTTTTGTTTGCTTGGAAAAATGACAAAGTCACGCTTCATTAGTACTTGTGCTAGGGGTGCAGGTTTGTTGGATGTCATACACACAGATATGTGTGGAACCTTCAGAACCACCACAAGGGATGCTAATCGCTTCTATGTGACTTTTACTGATGATTACAGTAGATATGGTTATGTCTACTTAATCAAGCATAAGTCAAAAACCTTTGAAAAGTTCAAAGAGTTTAAACAGGAAGTGGAGAATGAGTTGGTCATGAACACTTAGATGCTCCGACCCGATCGAGGAGGAGAGTATCTTAGTAAAGAGTTCCTTAACTATCTTAAGGAATATGGAATTGTTTCACAATTGACACCTCCCAGAAAACCATAACTTAATGGTGTGGTTGAGAGGCGAAATCGAACCCTTTTAGACATGGTTCGTTCCATGATCAGTCGAGTTTAGTTACCAATCTCATTATGGGGGTATGCCTTAGATATTGCCGCCCATATCCTTAATCTGGTCCCTACCAAGAAGGTTGCCAAAACACCTCATGAGATGTGGACTGGTAAAGTTCCCAATTTAGATCAAATCAAGATTTGGGGTTGCGAGGTTTTCGTGAGACGTAAGACTCAGGACAAGATCGAAACTTATACTAGCGGTGTATTTTCATCGGCTACCCATAGAATTCTTTTTGCTACCTCTTGTATAGAAACAGTGAGAATGTGGTCTTTGTGGCAATGAGAGGGGTCTTTCGCGATAGAGAATATATAAGCCAAAGAAACAGTGGGATGCAAATTGACTTGAAAAGCTTCAAGAGTCAAGTGGTGAAGGAACCTCAAACCCTAGTAATCAACCTGAGGAGGAAACTCCTGTTGAACTAACTAACGAGTCTGTACCTATGAGGCATTCCACTAGAGTTAGGAATGCACCTGAGCATTACTATGGTTTCCATATTATTGTGGAAGGTGATACATTTATCAGTGATAGTACACTGGTAAATTTGGATGAACCTAACAGCTATAGGGAAGCCATGGCAGGCCCTGAATCTGCCAAATGGAAAGAGGCTATGAACAACGAGATTCATTCCATGTATGGCAATCAAGTTTGGAACTTGGTTGACAATGTACCAGGTCGTAAGACGGTCGGGTGAAAATGGATCTTCAAGAAGAAGACCGACATGGATGGGAAAGTGCACACTTATAAAGCGCGATTGGTTGCGAAGGGCTTCACTCAAACTCAGGGAGTTGACTATGATGAAACCTTCTCACCAGTAGCAAAGATTAAGTGTATTAGGGTTATGCTAGCCATTGCTGCATTTCATGATTATGAAAATATGGCAAATGGATGTCAAAACCACTTTTCTTAATGGAAAGTTGGCTGAGGATGTTTACATGAGTCAGCCAGAGGGTTTTGTCAATGCAAAGTACCCTGATAGAGTGTGCAAGCTTGAAAATCCATTTATGGATTGAAACAAGCATCTCACAACTGGAATCTTTCTTTTGATGAGAAAGTCAAAGGTTTTGGCTTTTCAAGAAGCAAAGATGAGTCATGTGTATATGTCAGAGCTAGAGGGAGTATAGTTAGCTTTTTGGTACTGTATGTGGATGACATACTACTCATTGGAAATGACATCCCAACGTTGCAGGATGTTAAGTCCTAGCTTGGGAAGTGTTTCACTATGAAGGACTTTGGAGAAGATGCATATATCCTAGGGATAATGATATTGAGAGAAAGGAGTACAAGACTAATTAGACTTAGTCAAAGCACCTATGTGGACAAAGTGTTGAAAAGGTTCAATATTCATAATTCCAAGAATGGTGACTTACCGATCCAGCTAAATGCCAAACTGAGCAAGGCTTACAGACCGAGTGCAGAGGCTGAGATAGCTGAGATGAGTCGATTACCATATGCTTACACTATTGGCTCGATCATGTATGCTATGACTTGTACCCGCCCTGATGTGGCCTTTGCTTTGAGCATGGTCAGCAGATATCAGGGAACCCTGGCAGGCTCACTAGATTACGGTGAAGAACATTCTCAAGTACCCATAGAGGACTAAGGACTGGGTCCTTACCCTTGGTGGGAGTGATGACTTGAGAGAAGTGGGGTATAGTGATACTAGCTTTCAGACTGATAGGGATAATTTCCGCTCTCCGTCGGGCTGGTTCATTACCATGAATGGAGGAGAAATTACTTGGAAAAGTTCCAAGCAGGAGACGGTAGCTAATTTGACATGTGAATCAGGGTATATAACAACAAGTTAAGCGAAGAAGGAGGCGATATGGCTGAGGAACTTTATCGGAGACCTTGCAGTTGTACCAGCTATCAAGGAGGCTATGGATATTTTCTATGACATGAATAGTGCAATTGCCTTATTTAAGGAACCGAGAGATCATGGAAGATCCAGACACATTGACAGAAAATATCACTTCATAAGACATAAGATAAAAGAAGGACTCCTCGTGGCAAAGAGGATATCGTCAGAAGAGAACCCAACAGATCCCTACATGAAGGGACTGACTAGTGTTAGGCATTTGTAACATGCGAGGCGCATCGGGCTGAAGGACGATATTAGTTTTACATATTAGATAGCTCTGAAACTTATAAAATGTAATTGACATTTGATGATTGAATAAAATTTGTTGTTTATTTATAAGTAAGGTGTTTCTATCTTATGTCAATTGTTTGCTATTGTTTCAATTTTGCATGTTTTGACTTTTATAGTAATTACTTTAGTCAAATTCTCCATAGTAAGTCATATGTTGGAAGTAGGTATGAATTAAGAGTGTCATGAAGTTGGCTTGTAGATGTCTAAGGTGTTGGACATAGCAAGAGTTGCTACAACATTCATGAGTGCTCATAAGTTATGAGTATTGGATTAAACTCACGCTCACTTGTATCACTACATGGAATTTATCTCGAGTGATCGTGAGACGGTAATATCATATAAGTCTTCAAACCTACAGATATGAGTTTTTTCCTATGAGTTAGTTGTGCATTGATTGTACAAAAACACATCGGTAACTTGATGTTATAAAACGTGCATTTGTGTATGATTCAAAAAGTAGTAGAACAAGAACATGAGTCGAAGTTTATCTGTTCCTTTTAGTCCTTGGAGGATTAAAGCAATATCTGGGTCCCTCGATGATTTTATTTTGACCTATGTAACGGGCCTGGTCAGAACCAAATTGATGCGTTCAGTTTAGTTCTATGTCAAATAAATCGGAAATCAGGAAACAAACTGATGGACAATAAGTACGACATGGTTCCATGTATTTGTCCTGCTGATATCTTGAACAAAGGATTATATGATCACTTATATAAAATTTTATTTCATATTTCAACAGAGTTTTGAGAGGTACGATTGTTGATCGGTTCCTGACATCATACTATAGTTATCAGACTTATCCAAGTGGGAGACTGTTGGATAAGGTGTCTAAGTCCATAACTATATTTGGTATGTACTTGATCTGACCCCACATGGACCACTTGGGTTGCACTTCACCGAAATAATTTATATGGATAATCTTTCTTAGATTAGTGTATTCATGATTTATTAATATATTATTAGTTATAATATATTAATATGAAATCATATTATTTAATTAGTATTGATCTAGAATTAATTTGGAATTAATTTAGTGATCAAATGGAACTAATTAAATATGGACTCTTATATATGTATATATGGAATGGGCCAAGTTCATTTCGGATGGGCTAAGCTTGCATGGATAGTCCATGGAGTTTTTAACCCATGGATCCTATCGAAATGAAAGGTCATGGGTATTAGGGTTTACATGAATTTAACCCTAATCCTCCATACTATATAAAGAGGTCTTTGGCACTTGAAATGGCACTAGTGTGTGTATAACATAGAGTGGGCCGATTTCTACTTGGTGCATACTATTCTCTCAACTTTCCAAGTTGGTTTGGTGATTTGTGATTCCACTTAATGTATCCACATTATTGGTGATAGGCTCTCATAACTCCAAGCAATCAACCACAAAGAAAAGGTATGTTATTCTATCAAGTTTTATAGTACAAGTACCCCATAACATGCTAGTTAGGTTGAGAACCTTGGAAAATCAAATTTGCAAGTATAATAGAGAAAACATAGATCCAAGGTTTCTAGGGTTGCATGTACACCGTAGGAGTGTTAGAATGCTCAAAACCCATCACGCTCTTGGTCAACCGATCCATGATGAAGCAAATCACATCATTTCCACATGCAGTTCTTGGAAGCTTAGTGATAAAATCCATAGTAATGTCTTCCCATTTCCACACGAGGATGTCTAACGGTTGCATCTTGCGGTGAGGCCTCTGGTACTCTACATTGACCTTCCTACATGTCATGCATCTCTCCATGTACCAAGCTACGTCCCGCTTCATGCACAACCACCAGTAATTGGGTCGAAGACCTCTGTGCATCTTCTTCGCCCCAGGATGGATAGAGAACCTAGACTTGTGGGGCTTATCCATCAATATCTGCCATACTCCGCCCCAATACGGTAAACAGACCCTCCCATGCAGGGTCAACAACCCATGGTTTTCATAATCAAAGGAGGCCACTTGGCCTATAATTTGTTCGCATTTCCGGTGCTCCTCCTTCATACCCTCGACATGCACCTCTCGGATCGACTCCAGCAATGGATTAACCGCTATCATCCTCTAACAGATGCCTCAAATCGGGGCCGCAACCGCCTTGCGACTCAGAGCGTTGGCCACTACATTGGACTTGCTTGGATGGTAAAGGATCTAACAATCATAATCCTTTACCACATCTAACCACCGATCCTGTCTCATGTTCAAATTTGGATGATCCATGAGGTAACTCAAACTATTGAGGTCTATGTATATGCTACAACGGACCCCATAAAGGTAATGTTGCCAAATCTTGAGGTCAAATACCACAGCCCCTAGCTCCAAATCGTGCGTCAGATAGTTAGCCTTGTGGGGCTTCAACTATCTCGAGGTATCAGCTATCACATGACCCTGCTGCATCAATACTTCTGCCATGCCTGTGATTGAAGCATCATAGTAGACTACTAATCCATCTACTCCCTCTAGTAGTGAGGATCAGTGCCTCGAAAAATCGTTGCCTTGGCGTCTCAAAGGCTACCTGCTGCTTAGGTCCCCAACGAAAAACCACCGACTTCTTGGTTAGTCGGGTCAATGGAACCGCAATCTTGGTGAAGTCCTGGATAAATCTCCTATAATACCCTACCAGACCCAGGAAACTCCGAATCTCAGTTGGAGACCTCGGAATCTCCCACTGCATCACGGCCTGTATCTCGACCAGATCTTCCATAATACCCTTCTGGTTGACGAGATGCCCAAGAAACTGCACCTCGCGCAACCAGAACTCACACTTGGTGAACATCACAAAAGGTCTCTCTTTCCTCAATTTCTCCAGCACCTCTCTCAGGTGCTCCTCATGCTGCTCCAGAGTCTTGGAGTAAACCAAGATGTCATCAATGAATACCATTACAGACAGATCCAACATTGGTCTACACATGCGGTTCATGAGGTCCATGAACATGGCTAGAGCGTTGGTGAGCCCAAACGACATCACCACAAACTCATAATAAACATAGCGTGTCCTAAAGGCTGTCTTTTGCACATCATCATCCCTGACTCGCATCTGGTGATACCCTGAATGTAAACTTATCTTGGAGAACCAAGATGCTCCCTGTGGCTGGTTAAATAAATCATCTATCCTCAGAAGTGGGTAACAATTGTTCACTGTTACCTTGTTTAGCTCCGGGTAGTCTATGCACATGCAATATGACCCGTCCTTCTTCTTCACAAACAGGATCGGGGCTACCCATGGTGAACTACTCGGCCTGATAAAACCCTTGTCTAGCAACTCTTGCAGTTGCGTAGACAACTCCTGCATCTCGGGAGGAGCCAACCAATATGGTGCCTTGGCTATCAGATCCGCACCAGGGACCAGGTCAGTCCTAAACTCAACCTATCTCTTTGGCACTATCCCAGGTAAATCCTCCTGTAATACGTCCGGATACTCTCGTACTACAGGTAGATCATCAACTGTCGTCTTACCCTTTTCTCGGGTATCCATGACATAGGCAACATATCCAGCGTAACCCTGCTAAAAGTGACGCCTTGCTCTCGCTGCTGAACATAAAACCAGTGCGCGCTGCGGACTCTCGCCCTAGATCACCAACTCTACCCAACTAGAGGTGCGAATCCTCATTAGCTACTGCTCACAATCAATCACCGCCCCGTGGGGGCTCAACCAATCCATACCCACTATAAACTTATTCCCACGCAGGGGAATAGGAACCAGGTCTACTGAAAACCGTTGATCGAATAGTTGTAGCGTGTGACAACCCGAAATTTCCATCCTGAACAAACCATATCAAGCCAATAGAAGTTAGAACGGTTACAGGGAAATTCCAGACTTTGGGTATAAGTTTGAGTTTTTTTTTACGATTTACACTTCAGGAAATATTAGGAGAGTGGGTGCACTAGGGTTTTGTGCAACACTGTTATTTCGATACTCTATGATATTAGAGTTCATTCCGGGAATAAAATATTTTCTGCCAAAAATCTGAGGACTATAAATAGAAAACTCGACCAAATAATTCATTGGTGATTTGTGATTCCACTTAATGTATCCACATTATTGGTGATAGGCTCTCATAACTCCAAGCAATCAACCACAAAGAAAAGGTATGTTATTCTATCAAGTTTTATAGTACAAGTACCCCATAACATGCTAGTTAGGTTGAGAACCTTGGAAAATCAAATTTGCAAGTATAATAGAAAAAACATAGATCAAAGGTTTCTAGGGTTGCATGTACACCGTAGGAGTGTTAGAATGCTCAAAACCCATCACGCTCTTGGTCAACCGATCCATGATGACGCAAATCACATCATTTCCACATGCAGTTCTTGGAAGCTTAGTGATAAAATCCATAGTAATGTCTTCCCATTTCCACACGAGGATGTCTAACGGTTGCATCTTGCGGTGAGGCCTCTGGTACTCTACATTGACCTTCCTACATGTCATGCATCTCTCCATGTACCAAGCTACGTCCCGCTTCATGCACAACCACCAGTAATTGGGTCGAAGACCTCTGTGCATCTTCTTCGCCCCAGGATGGATAGAGAACCTAGACTTGTGGGGCTTATCCATCAATATCTGCCATACTCCGCCCCAATATGGTAAACAGACCCTCCCATGCAGGGTCAATAACCCATGGTTTTCATAATCAAAGGAGGCCACTTGGCCAATAATTTGTTCGCACTTCCGGTGTTCCTCCTTCATACCCTCGACATGCACCTCTCGGATCGACTCCAGCAATGGATTAACCGCTATCATCCTCTAATAGATGCCTCAAATCGGGGCCGCAACCTCCTTGCGACTCAGAGCGTTGGCCACTACTTGGGACTTGCTTGGATGGTAAAGGATCTAACAATCATAATCCTTTACCACATCTAACCACCGATCCTGCCTCATGTTTAAATTTGGATGATCCATGAGGTAACTCAAACTATTGAGGTCTATGTATATGCTACAACGGACCCCATAAAGGTAATGTTGCCAAATCTTGAGGTCAAATACCACAGCCCCTAGCTCCAAATCGTGCGTCGGATAGTTAGCCTTGTGGGGCTTCAACTATCTCGAGGTATCAGCTATCACATGACCCTGCTGCATTAATACTTCTGCCATGCCTATGATTGAAGCATCATAGTAGACTACTAATCCATCTACTCCCTCTAGTAGTGAGGATCAGTGCCTCGCAAAATCGTTGCCTTGGCGTCTCAAAGGCTACCTGCTGCTTAGGTCCCCAACGAAAAACCACCGACTTCTTGGTTAGTCGGGTCATTGGAACCGCAATCTTGGTGAAGTCCTAGATAAATCTCCTGTAATACCCTACCAGACCCAGGAAACTCCGAATCTCAGTTGGAGACCTCGGAATCTCCCACTGCATCACGGCCTCTATCTCGACCAGATCTTCCATAATACCCTTCTGGTTGACGAGATGCCCAAGAAACTGCACCTCGCGCAACCAGAACTCACACTTGGTGAACATCACAAAAGGTCTCTCCTTCCTCAATTTCTCCAGCACCTCTCTCAGGTGCTCCTCATGCTGCTCCAGAGTCTTGGAGTAAACCAAGATGTCATCAATGAATACCATTACAGACAGATCCAGCATTGGTCTGCACATGCGGTTCATGAGGTCCATGAACATGGCTAGAGCGTTGGTGAGCCCAAACGACATCACCACAAACTCATAATAAACATAGCGTGTCCTAAAGGCTGTCTTTTGCACATCATCATCCCTGACTCGCATATGGTGATACCCTGAATGTAAACTTATCTTGGAGAACCAAGATGCTCCCTGTGGCTGGTTAAATAAATCATCTATCCTCAGAAGTGGGTAACAATTGTTCACTGTTACCTTGTTTAGCTCCGGGTAGTCTATGCACATGCAATATGACCCATCCTTCTTCTTCACAAACAGGATCGGGGCTCCCCATGGTGAACTACTCGGCCTGATAAAACCCTTATCTAGCAACTCTTGCAGTTGCGTAGACAACTCCTGCATCTCGGGAGGAGCCAACCGATATGGTGCCTTGGCTATCAGATCCGCACCAGGGACCAGGTCAGTCCTAAACTCAACCTATCTCTTTGGCACTATCCCAGGTAAATCCTCCTGTAATACGTCCGGGTACTCTCGTACTACAGGTACATCATCAACTGTCGTCTTACCCTTTTCTCGGGTATCCATGACATAGGCAACATATCCAGCGTAACCCTGCTAAAAGTGACGCCTTGCTCTCGCTGCTGAACATAAAACCAGTGCGCGCTGTGGACTCTCGCCCTAGATCACCAACTCTACCCAACTAGAGGTGCGAATCCTCATTAGCTACTGCTCACAATCAATCACCGCCCTGTGGGGGCTCAACCAATCCATACCCACTATAAACTTATTCCCACGCAGGGGAATAGGAACCAGGTCTACTGAAAACCGTTGATCAAATAGTTGTAGCGTGTGACAACTCGAAATTTCCATCCTGAACAAACCATATCAAGCCAATAGAAGTTAGAACGGTTACAGGGAAATTCCAGACTTTGGGTATAAGTTTGAGTTTTTTTTTACGATTTACACTTCAGGAAATATCAGGAGAGTGGGTGCACTAGGGTTTTGTGCAACACTGTTATTTCGATACTCTATGATATTAGAGTTCATTCCGGGAATAAAATATTTTCTGCCAAAAATCTGAGGACTATAAATAGAAAACTGGACCAAATAATTCATTGGTGTTTTGTGATTCCACTTAATGTATCCACATTATTGGTGATAGGCTCTCATAACTCCAAGCAATCAACCACAAAGAAAAGGTATGTTATTCTATCAAGTTTTGTAGTACAAGTACCCCATAACATTCTAGTTAGGTTGAGAACCTTGGAAAATCAAATTTGCAAGTATAATAGAAAAAACATAGATCAAAGGTTTCTAGGGTTGCATGTACACCGTAGGAGTGTTAGAATGCTCAAAACCCATCACGCTCTTGGTCAACCGATCCATGATGACGCAAATCACATCATTTCCACATGCAGTTCTTGGAAGCTTAGTGATAAAATCCATAGTAATGTCTTCCCATTTCCACACGAGGATGTCTAATGGTTGCATCTTGCGGTGAGGCCTCTGGTACTCTACATTGACCTTCCTACATGTCATGCATCTCTCCATGTACCAAGCTACGTCCCGCTTCATACACAACCACCAGTAATTGGGTCGAAGACCTCTGTGCATCTTCTTCGCCCCAGGATGGATAGAGATCCTAGACTTGTGGGGCTTATCCATCAATATCTGCCATACTCCGCCCCAATACGGTAAACAGACCCTCCCATGCAGGGTCAAAAACCCATGGTTTTCATAATCAAAGGAGGCCACTTGGCCAATAATTTATTCGCACTTCCGGTGCTCCTCCTTCATACCCTCGACATGCACCTCTCGGATCGACTCCAGCAATGGATTAACCGCTATCATCCTCTAACAGATGCCTCAAATCGGGGCCGCAACCGCCTTGCGACTCAGAGCGTTGGCCACTACATTGGACTTGCTTGGATGGTAAAGGATCTAACAATCATAATCCTTTACCACATCTAACCACCGATCCTGCCTCATGTTCAAATTTGGATGATCCATGAGGTAACTCAAACTATTGAGGTCTATGTATATGCTACAACGGACCCCATAAAGGTAATGTTGCCAAATCTTGAGGTCAAATACCACAGCCCCTAGCTCCAAATCGTGCGTCGGATAGTTAGCCTTGTGGGGCTTCAACTATCTCGAGGTATCAGCTATCACATGACCCTGCTGCATCAATACTTCTGCCATGCCTGTGATTGAAGCATCATAGTAGACTACTAATCCATCTACTCCCTCTAGTAGTGAGGATCAGTGCCTCGCAAAATCGTTGCCTTGGCGTCTCAAAGGCTACCTGCTGCTTAGGTCCCCAACGAAAAACCACGGACTTCTTGGTTAGTCGGGTCAATGGAACCGCAATCTTGGTGAAGTCCTAGATAAATCTCCTGTAATACCCTACCAGACCCAGGAAACTCCGAATCTCAGTTGGAGACCTCGGAATCTCCCACTGCATCACGGCCTCTATCTCGACCAGATCTTCCATAATACCCTTCTGGTTGACGAGATGCCCAAGAAACTGCACCTCGCGCAACCAGAACTCACACTTGGTGAACATCACAAAAGGTCTCTCCTTCCTCAATTTCTCCAGCACCTCTCTCAGGTGCTCCTCATGCTGCTCCAGAGTCTTGGAGTAAACCAAGATGTCATCAATGAATACCATTACAGACAGATCCAGCATTGGTCTGCACATGCGGTTCATGAGGTCCATGAACATGGCTAGAGCGTTGGTGAGCCCAAACGACATCACCACAAACTCATAATAAACATAGTGTGTCCTAAAGGCTGTCTTTTGCACATCATCATCCCTGACTCGCATCTGGTGATACCCTGAATGTAAACTTATCTTGGAGAACCAAGATGCTCCCTGTGGCTGGTTAAATAAATCATCTATCCTCAGAAGTGGGTAACAATTGTTCACTGTTACCTTGTTTAGCTCCGGGTAGTCTATGCACATGCAATATGACCCATCCTTCTTCTTCACAAACAGGATCGGGGCTCCCCATGGTGAACTACTCGGCCTGATAAAACCCTTGTCTAGTAACTCTTGCAGTTGCGTAGACAACTCCTGCATCTCGGGAGGAGCCAACCGATATGGTGCCTTGGCTATCAGATCCGCACCAGGGACCAGGTCAGTCCTAAACTCAACCTATCTCTTTGGCACTATCCCATGTAAATCCTCCTGTAATACGTCCGGGTACTCTCGTACTATAGGTACATCATCAACTGTCGTCTTACCCTTTTCTCGGGTATCCATGACATAGGCAACATATCCAGCGTAACCCTGCTAAAAGTGACGCCTTGCTCTCGCTGCTGAACATAAACCCAGTGCGCGCTGTGGACTCTCGCCCTAGATCACCAACTCTACCCAACTAGAGGTGCGAATCCTCATTAGCTACTGCTCACAATCAATCACCGCCCCGTGGGGGCTCAACCAATCCATACCCACTATAAACTTATTCCCACGCAGGGGAATAGGAACCAGGTCTACTGAAAACCGTTGATCGAATAGTTGTAGTGTGTGACAACCCGAAATTTCCATCCTGAACAAACCATATCAAGCCAATAGAAGTTAGAACGGTTACAGGGAAATTCCAGACTTTGGGTATAAGTTTGAGTTTTTTTTACGATTTACACTTCCGGAAATATCAGGAGAGTGGGTGCACTAGGGTTTTGTGCAACACTGTTATTTCGATACTCTATGATATTAGAGTTCATTCCGGGAATAAAATATTTTCTGCCAAAATTCTCAGGACTATAAATAGAAAATTGGACCAAATAATTCATTAGTTACATTTCCAATTAGAGAAAAGCCGAATTTTCTCTCACGGATCTTCGGGTTTTTATCCCAAATGGTGAGTACTTCAATCTAGTTGTATTATATAGCTTAGATTGTTCTTAATAACATCAAAATCACGAAAGAACAACAAGATCTGTGAGTTTACTCCCCAAGAACATCTTGGAGAGTAAACTCCTTTTCAAGAGCTAAATGGTGCCTAGTCTTTCCTTAAGCCATGAAACTAGTTTGTACTTGTACACTAACGAGTTTAGGGATAGAAAACAAACTCAAAGCAGCAAGATTTGAGGGTTTACTCCCCAATAACATCTTGGAGAGTAAACTCCTCTTGGAGAGTAAACTCCTTTTGGAGAGTAAACTCCATTTTAAGGGCTAAAAGTGTCCCAATGTCCCTCAAAGCCCCGGAAATGAACCTTGATACTACCTATGACATGTTTAGACATCCAAAACAAATAGAATCAAGGGTTGAAAGTGAGTTCACAGCCAAGGAAGTTCTTGGGCTGTGAACTCCATTTTAGGGTGTCAAAATACCCTAAATGCCACCCTTAAGCCAAGAGACTAGCATAGCTTTTTACCTTGATGTGTCTAAGACCCAAAACAACCAAAATACCACCACCCACAAGTGTTTATGGCCGAAAACACATGACCAAATGGTCTATGGGCCGAAAACTAAAGTTAGGGGTGTTTTGGTGCCACAAACACTTCCTAAGGCTTAGGCATGAATTTAGAATGCTTCCTTATGACCTTTAAGACCCTCATTAACATATTTACACATGAGTTTACGGTTGTAAACTCATTTGGGCCATGAACACCCCAAAAGTGCCAAAATAAGTGGTCTTTCTCATCCTAGGCTAAAGCTAATGTCCCTAAATCATTCCCTAGCTTTCATACTTGCACCAACCCATGAGTAACCATGAGTTTACGGCCGTAAACTCCCTTGGGCCGTGAACTCATGGTAGTAAACTCATATGTGTGCCTTATACCTTCCTAAATCATTCCCTAGCTTTCATACTTGCACCAACCCATGAGTAACCATGAGTTTACGGCCATAAACTCCCTTGGGCCGTGAACTCATGGTAGTAAACTCATATGTGTGCCTTATACCTTCCTATGTTGAATCACACGTGATTCTAACACTTGGTCAAGGTGTTTCCTAGTCCCGGAAGGTGTTATCTTTCATATAGTTGTTTATAAACACTATATTCATGTCAATATGTGTCCTTATATGTCACTTAGAACTTATTGTGTCTCAGTACTTCATTCGTGGAACTTCTCATCCCTACACGCATACTCGCTAGAACCACTCACAACAGGTGAGTTCATACCCGTTAATCAATATTTTAAATGATTTTAAATGCTTTAATGGGGGGGGGGGGGAATACAAGTAGAAAATAGTATGTTATTAAATCGATATTATGTATTTTATAACTTTGTTTTCACTTAGTAGATTTCACATACTTCAAAAGGTGACACATGAAATGGTTTTCTATCTTAAAATACCTTGATAACAAAAGTATTAGTTTTGAAATGTTTATTAAAATGACATCAAGTCACTTTTAATTATTGTTTAAAACTCTTAGATATCTTGCAAAACCATTATTTTTACCTTCTTGAGTAAAACTACACTTATACGCATATGTTCTTATATATGTATTGATGTTATAGTTTCCATCCTTCGTTCAGTTTCCCACACCCTGGTGTATCGAGGGTGCATAAATCTACTTGAACAATCAATTACTTTCCAGTTAATTATCATAGGGATAGTTAGATGAAACAAAACATTATTCATATTACAAGGAATCACACAAGAGTCAGTTCATTCATGAGTCTATACCAGTACCTTACATGATACATGAGTACAATTACCTAGGATTACATGATACATGAGTAAGTTTACATAACTACATTTATCTGAATACGCTTACATGAATACCATACATGAATACTGTTACTTAGATACATTATCCTGTATTCACTTACCTGGATACTTGTACCTAGAGTTATTAGGAAGATTTATTCGTACCTTCTGTGTAAATTTTCCTGCCTATCCCTGTTCAATGGGATGTCTATACGGGACTAACCATTCCGGCTCCCAACTGTTAGCAACACTGGGTGATGAACATCTACGGATGTCTAAGGTTGTTTCTGATATTAGGAGTCAGTTACGGAACTAACCATTCCTCCATCTACTGTTGCAACAGAGGATGAGATGAAAATCTTCGGATGATTATTAGGTTAACGCTTATATTAGGAGTCAGTTACGGAACTAACCATTCCTCCATCTACTGTTGCAACAGAGGATGAGATGAAAATCTTCCGTTGATTATTAGGTTAACGCTTATATTAGGAGTCAGTTACAGAACTAACCATTCCTCCATCTACTGTTGCAACAGAGGATGAGATGAAAGTCTTCGGATGATTATTAGGTTAACGCTATTATGGGACTAACCCTCCCTCCCCCTTGCTGCCGCTACAGAGGGTGAGGGGACAATCTTCGGATGTTCATAGGGTATACCTTTCGCTTCGGCGATGTCGTGTCAAACCTGGTCATCTAGGGATAACACTTATATGAATATGCTTTTTTCTATTTTACTTTATTTTGTGATATATTCACATAAACGAGGAGTAGACTACGTACTTTTAGTACTAGTCAATAGAAAGGAAAAACTATCATTTTACTTACAGAACATTTAGGTCTTGGTAGAAGACTATCATATTATTTTCCTATTTTACTTTTTTTTGTGATATATTCACATAAACGATGAGTTAGACTACGTACTTTTAGTACTAGTCATTAGAAAGGAAAAACTACCATTTTACTTACAGAACATTCGGGTCTTGGTAGAAGACCACATTTCATACTTATATCAACTGTTCTATTTAAAGATTCATACGACATTCTTAACAACATTCCAAAACAGGACAATAACACCTAAATACTTATGAATTCACCAGCTTTAAAGTTGATACTCGCTTTCAAAATAACTTGTATTCTCAGGTCATCAGTTAGACAGGTGCGATGGCCAGGTTTTTTGAGAGGATGGAGCTCAGACAAGACTCGCCTTATTTTGATTATTCATTTTATTGTTGTACATTATGAAAGAACACACATGTATGAAAACTTTACTTTTAATGCAATGGATGATGTTGTTGCTTGTTTACCACTTTACATTGTTATGATACTTCACATGATGTCCTCCACCTCGGAACGTTTCCACCGTTCTTGGTTTTGGGGTGTGACAGATTGGTATCAGAGAATTGTTTATAGTGAATTAAGTATATGAACCCATAAAAGATATACTAACTATAAGCACATTGGGATTAAAACACTTTGTCTAAGAGTTTATACTTTTAAATAATAAAACATTTAACAAAGTATACGTGCCTGCATTCATACTAAAATCCGTGTCACAATGACAAGTGTTGGGTTATGAGCATTCTAACACTCCTAAGTGTACATGCAACCCTAAATACATTGGATCTATGTTTTCTCTATTATACATGCAAATATGAACATCCAAGGTATTATCCTAATCTAGCATACAAAACTATCAATATAACAAGATAGAATACATACCTCTTTGATGTAGAATGTCTTCATGAAGCTTGAGTGCCTAGTGCCCCAAGTGTGACACCTCAAATGGTTCACAATCATCAAAACACTTAGAATAACTTGAGAGAGTTCTACATTTCATGAAAATCGGCTAGCCCTTTCTTACTCTCACTAGTGGCCGATTTTTCCTCAAGAATAAGATGCTTATATAGTTATACAATTAGGGTAAACCCTAATTGTCATGAATTTCCATTTCCTTGGATCCATGGGTTCAAATACACCATGGAGCATCCATGGAGCATCATATGGGTTTTGGCCCAACTAGATAATCCATGGAGCATTAGCCCACTATACAAGTATGGATGATTTACACAATCAACCCATATATTTAATTAGTCTTCTTTTGATCACTCAATTAATGCTAGATTAATTCTTGATCAATACTAATTAAATAATCTCATTATTCTTATTATTAATATACTAGAACTTATAATATATTAATAACCATAAGTGTCTTATTTCTCTCATTTAGTCTATCCAAGTGCATGATGGTATGCAACCCAAATGGACCATGCCAGGTCGGGTCAAGTCTTACCAATTATATTTATGGACTTAGACATTAATCCAACAGTCTCCCACTTGGATAAGTCTAAAACTATTATTGCGTATGACTTCAGGAACCAACTGGCAATCGTAGCTCTCAAAAGCTTCTGTCGAACTCTGATCTTGTAGATGAACTCTGATCTTGTCAATGACTTGTCCATTAGATAAGGGATCATATATTCCTCCATTCTAGATATCATATGGACTAAGACATGGATTATAATCATTCTCTCTGTCCATTAGTTGTTTCCCGATTTCTGATTTATGACGACTGACTAATTGAACAAATCAAATCAGTCCTAGCCCGGCTGAGCACTTCCATTTATCATCATCAAATCATCGAGGGGCCCACAGATATCGCTTTTATCCCGAAGGTAAAAGGAATGGATAAACTTCGACTCATATGGCTTGTTCTACTACTTGTTGAATCATACACAAAGGCACGTTTTATAGCACCGAGTTACCAAATGCAGTTTCGTGCAATCAATGTACAACCAACTCATAGTAACAACTCATATCTCTAGGTTTGAAGAATATAAGATATTATCGTCTCATGATCACTCATGATAAAATCCATGAAGTGATTCCAATGAGCGCGGGTTGAATCCAATACTCAGAACTTATGAGCACTCATGAGTGTTGTAGGCATTTGTCCAACACCTTAGACCTCTACAAGCCAACCCATGACAGTCTTAATTCATATCTACTTCCAACATATGACCGATTGTGGATGGTTTGAATAACTTAGTCATTCCGGAAGAATAACCTAGTTTATTCGGGAAGTCAAAACATGCAAAGTGCAACACAATAATAATTGAATCCAATATGGTCTCAAAACTTATGAATATAAATAAAACACCTTTTATTTATCACCATATGATTACACATTATTCATTGTATACTGTTTCAGCTATCAACATTATTCTTGAATTTAAAACAATAGTTGTCCCATGCTCCAAGCATGTACACTATGTTTTTCTAAACACTAGTCATGCCATACACCAAGTATGCATACTATGTTTGTCTATGATCTTTACTTTGTGAACTAGATCAATTGAACATAAGTTCAATGATTCTCTTTTCACACTCCCAAATCCTTACTGCAAATGCAAGAATTCCAAATTCATGTCATTTACTGAAATCTGTTAGATTCTAAACTTATATGCATTGATCCTCTTGTAATGGTTATGCACAAAGTCATAAAGTCTTGACAACAACCATTACAGAGCATTCCAAAGGAGATCGGCTCCTTGGAAACATCCTTCTTGCATTAAGTTTCCTTAATCTTACACAGATTGAAAATTCTAACTTTGAAACATTTCCAGATTCCATTTTGACTATCACTTCTGAACAAGAGTTGCCTCCTTACAGATTATGTCAATATGGTCCTTCCAGAATTATCACTATACTTCCAACTGTCCTTGAGCAACCAATCTTTGGTAAACCTTAGATTGTCCTCGACAATTGTTTAATCCTTTTAGTCATATCCAGTTCTAAACCTTTTCCCTTCTTAATGCCCCGGGCATTTGGAAACTTTTAGAACAAATAACTATAGCACATGTAATCGATCCTATATTCGAAGCATATGGGACACGATTCATGATGTCTCACATAAAGACTAAACCAGTCTTTTGCTATAACATTTCCATTTCTATTTGCCAAGTTCTCATAATTCATATTATGAAAAGGGAAAAAATGGAACCATATACAGAATTTCCTTATGTTGAGCCATTCTAACATGAAATTCATATATATCCTTGAATAAATGATTAAAACCTCATGATCTAAGCTTATAGATTTGAGATGAAGTATAATTTCCTCTCCCTTAATTATAGCAAAACAACTTTTTCCCAATTGAAACCTTTTGTTTTCTATAATTAACATTGCTAGCTTGCAATACTTATCATAATTATCATGCTCCCACTAACATGATGATTATTAGCATAACACTTATGCTCCCACTAGCTTTGACATGTACTCAGAAAGCTCGACTTCTAGAAATCAATACTTTATTGACTTTCTTACCAAAGTTCAGATTTCTGATACTAGATTGTTTTGATAAGACTTTATCAAAAAACATACACCTTCCCTTAGATAGCACACTTGTGTGTCTAAACAATTATGAAGAGGGATGCCGTAATCATAATGGTTAGACCTTTTTGCCACTTCTCACAAGTCCAAGTTAGTGTGCCGGTAAACCACACACGCTCCACTAACGACTTTGAGAATGCAAATATCACAATTGCTATCTAGCTAAAATCTACTTAGTGGAAGTGTTTCCTCACCATCATTTTCATGAATCGGAGAGAAACCTTATGACACTTAGATTTAATGGTGTATGAGTTCTTATCCATGTGAATTGTAATAACCATAGTCACAAGACAAGAATTATGACAAATCCAAACTCATATGGATTGAACTCAATCTTAACTTCTTGCCACCTGGCAGCTCAAGGGCCTGCCATTGCTTCCAAGTTGTTGTGCAACCAATTGAGAATTCTAAGAACTCATATGCAAAGCCAACTTTGATTGGAATGAGCACAAAATATGTCAACACGATAGGTTATAAACCTCAAGTTGTGTGCTAGTGAGGAACTTCAGGTTTCATTCTTGATTAGTTCTTGAGACCTTCAAGACCTTTAAGACTCCCACTGTCCTCTTGACCTATAAGACTCCCTTGTCAAACATCCAAGAGATCGTGCGGATTCTAATCAAGACAAACACTTCAAACAATTGGCCTTAGTTGGTCTTTGTTTTATCCAAAACATCACAACTTACCAATTTCAAATGTACAAGAGTAGAAAACTTTTACTCTTACATTTGATAAGTGTTTTTAAACCTTCTTAAAGACGTGTCACTCAAATTATAATCTTGGAGTATGACTCTAAGACTTGTATTGGAACGAAGTATGACTCATCTTCTTGATTTAACCATTTCAACAATTCAAGATCCCTTCTTCTTAGTCATAAGAATGCACTAAGACTTCCTTAGAGAACTAATTTTGATATGGTTTGTTAATCATTAAGATGATCACAAAACTGATACTAAAGTACTCTCCCATCTTTTCAGATTTGAGAAACTTTTATCCTTCTGCCTAATTTGATTCTTCTTATTTGCTCTGCTATGCATTGGAACCTTTTCCAATGTCTCAGAGTTACACTTATGCTTGTAAGTATAATCATATTTACTAAGCTTTAGTAAACTATGACGAATAGCCTTATATCTTTTGTGGTGGACTTAATCAGTGCACAAGACTATGTACTCGATCCCTTCGTCCATTACTTGACTCACACATTCACGTGAACAAGTAATCAGTCTTAATTTTCCAATACTTGAAAGTTCTCATTCATCATGCTATAGAACTTGCATGATTCCAAGTCCTGGTCCAATTAACACTTTGGATGATGAGAGTCTTTCCTTATTTGGTAAATTTAGACATTACCACAAATGAAGGAATCAATTTCATATTTCCACTCTTGCTATTAATGGAATCATATAAGCAACAATTTTTCCTCAAATGTCATTGTAAGGATATTTTAAAATAAATAAAACCAAAATTTTTCTTTTATTTTAAAACTATGCGGAAAAACTTATACTTACAATCCATATGAAAACTTGTTGTTATCTATTCCTAAGCAAGATCTCATAACTCCTAAGAAGTAGCTCAAGAATCAAATCTTCAAACTATGCGATAGAAATCCATCTACGCGATCTGATTCAACATATTCTTTCTTTAAGTTTCTTCACTTTTCTTTGATTCTTAAAACATCACCATGTGACCCAGTCACATCATGTATCAGGAATCTCAGAATAGAAACTTAACAGAGTTAGAGTAGTGGACTTTACCTGAAGTAGAGTCAAACTTATTGACTTTAACATTCTTAGGTAATTTGGCAGCTTCGCAACCAATGCCCCTTTCTTTGGCAATATAAACATATGGACTCTTTGATAATTGTACACGGGACTATTACAGACTTAGCCTTTTCTCTTTACCATTTGGTCAACCTAGTTGACTATGGTCAATCCCTTTCCTTGGGAAGAGAATGCTTTTTCTGTATTTCCAGTGTCAACATTGTCAATGTCCATAAAGTTTCAGGAAGTTGATCTTAGCAAATAGATAAGATCATTAAGGGTATTGTCATAGTCTGATTCATAGGTGTTCCAAAAGAACTCACTATGTGACATAGAAGGTAGTTGAACCACCAACTTTCTCAAGACTTTGACACCTAACTCTCCCGGCTTGTCAATATGTGAGTACATCTCCAAGATGTGACCACACCTAGACCTTTACTTGCCAATAGGGCTTGAAAGACCTTAAACTCTTCAAGAACTTGTGGGGTAGGGAGAATAATTGGAGGAGGTGAAAGAAGTAAGATTTCCATTGGAACATCATCTTCATTTAGAAAAGCTTGTTTCAAGAGATTTGGGAAGATCATAAATGTCTAAACCAGACATGTTTTGGGAGATATTCAAGATAGTTGATCTTAAGTCCTTAATACAACACCCAATATGAAATATTAAGGCTAGGACCCAACAGACTATTTTATAACTTAGAAGAGGTATGCCGTAATCTAAGCTATAAAACAATTTGAAGGTAGGTGAATGACGATTCACCAATTTCCACCAAGATAAACGAAATGTATTATTAGGTTTTAATTGGTTTTGAAACTCCTAGATCTTTTGAGATTCATTGAACTGTTCAATGGCATGTTTCAATCTCGAGTGTGCCCTTCAGGTTTTGTGACTGGGATGCCGAGGATCACAAAATAAGGTGTGAAGTAACCATGCAAATTACTTGGTACCCTTAAGTGTTTACCCCTCAATCGATGTGCCGGTTAACCACACACGCTCCATCGATACTATGATAAACATTAAGTTACCCTTTACCTACCTTGTTAAATACGAGTTAGTATGCCGGTTAACCACACACGCTCCACTATCCGACTTAAACAAAGTGCAAAGTGTAATTTCATGGATTAGCACCTTATTCACATTTTCCTAAGTAACTAAGATTGGGTATTATTTAGAGTTTAGTTACTTAGTATTTATCATTAGTACTTTTAATGAAGGGAGAATTATAGTCATGTCAAACCCGTTCGGCTAACGACCCTCCACCAGTCAAGCAAGCGGTGGGTGAGAGTGGACACCCATTAAGTTGCCATTTTATAGGCAACAACCTTATACCCACCTTATAGACCGATTTCGTGAATGAGGCGTACTAGCGGTAAGACTGACTTTACTCTTATACATATATATATTATTAACTTATAATATTATAAAGTATAAGGGTTGAATTTTAACTTTTAAAATTCTAAGGGCTGACTTGGAATTAAAGTATTCATAAGAGAAAACTTTACAAATTCCAAAACTTGAGGGCAAGTTTTGAAACTATTCAAAACTAATTAATTCCATAACTTATGTGTTTAAAGTAGTTTTAATCCAAAAACTCTTCAAGTTCCATAACTTATGGAAGACTTTAAACTAATAAAAGAATTAACTTTTCTTTATTTTTATAACTTATGGAATTAATTAAGGTTACATTTTTTTTATTTATTTAATGAAGAGACTCTTGGTCCTCCATAACTTGAAGACAAATTATGGAGTCATAACTCCAATTAATTAGAACTAGACTCTTCATTTTTTTGTAACCTTTGCCAATTTTATGAGTTTTATGAGTCTTTAATGTGACTCTTCATGTAACTTGAGGACAAGTTACACAAACACATTTTATACTCAACTCTTAGATTAAAATGGATTGAAAACAACTATTTCAATTAACTTTTCTATTAATCTAAGCAACTCATAAGAACAAGATAATTCAAATCAAACTTTTTCATGTAATTAGTCTTTAAACTAATATAAAACATGAATCTATTGACAATTATCTTTGAAAATGGATTAGCATGAACATTACCACATTAAAAAAAAACAAGTTTATAAGTTCAAAAACAACTTAGGGTAATGTTCCTAATCCATTTCTAGCCAAAAAAACCTTGAAAATATGCTGTCTGGGGTCCAACTCGTCGAGTGCATGAACACAACTCGGCGAGTTGGATGCATTTTGCCTTGGACTCGTCGAGTCCCTTCATGGACTCGGCGAGTCTGCTGGGCTGACAACATCAAAACTCGATTTTTTCAGCTCCATTTGCAAGTATAACAAGAAAACAAGCCTAGGCTCTGATACCACTGTTAGGTTATGAGCATTCTAACACTCCTAAGTGTACATGCAACCCTAAATACCTTGGATCTATGTTTTCTCTATTATACATGCAAATATGAACATCCAAGGTATTATCCTAATCTAGCATACAAAACTATCAATATAACAAGATAGAATACATACCTCTTTGATGTAGAATGTCTTCATGAAGCTTGAGTGCCTAGTGCCCCAAGTGTGACACCTCAAATGGTTCACAATCATCAAAACACTTAGAATAACTTGAGAGAGTTCTACACTTCATGAAAATCGGCTAGCCCTTTCTTACTCTCACTAGTGGCCGATTTTTCCTCAAGAATAAGATGCTTATATAGTTATACAATTAGGGTAAACCCTAATTGTCATGACTTTCCATTTCCTTGGATCCATGGGTTCAAATACACCATGGAGCATCCATGGAGCATCATATGGGTTTTAGCCCAACTAGATAATCCATGGAGCATTAGCCCACTATACAAGTATGGATGATTTACACAATCAACCCATATATTTAATTAGTCTTCTTTTGATCACTCAATTAATGCTAGATTAATTCTTGATCAATACTAATTAAATAATCTCATTATTCTTATTATTAATATACTAGAACTTATAATATATTAATAACCATAAGTGTCTTATTTCTCTCATTTAGTTTATCCAAGTGCATGATGGTATGCAACCCAAATGGACCATGCCGGGTCGGGTCAAGTCTTACCAATTATAGTTATGGACTTAGACATTAATCCAACAACAAGAACAAAAGTATTGAGATTGTTGAATATCACAGGTAAGCTCGAGGATGTATGGTCAGTCTTGGGAGTGGCATAGCCTGATCAACTATGCTATTCCGAGAAGTGATTAGCACATGCCCAAGAATTGTTGTGATATGGCAACAATTCTAAAAACTTAGCAACATTACCACAATGAGAACATTATAACAGAACCTAAGTCTAAAATACGATAGGGGTGTTTTGTGTTACTATAAGTACTTTATACTTGAGAACTAAAATGGAATCTTCATTCCTAAGTTGATAATTGCTAAGTCGATACGCTAAAGTTATATGTAACTAGGATGTTATAGACTTAGAATCGGTGAAATTTTTGCTTTACCACTATTCCTTGTGAATTTGGAGTTGAGGTCACTTACTCGAAGGCCTATCCTGTGTTGATTACGAATAACTGGTATGCACTTTACAAATAGCGATGGAACTAATGAAAATTTCCTAAATAATTATCTAGATAGTTCGTCTAATAATTATTTTCTTACCCTAATTCTCGCGTAGATAACATGGTTGGATTCCATCCCCACGACAACCTGTTCCTCCCGAACGAAGTGATTGCTAGATGGTTTGGAGAAGAACCATATGATGATCATCCAATCCCTCTGAATGATCACCATGCTGACGACCTTTCAGACGATGCCATCTCCGAACCCGAGGTTGAGAACCTACCCCAGGCAGCTCGCTTTCCGATTCCTAACCCTCGTCCGGCTTTTCATGGCCGGACGCTTGAGTGGGTGGAATGTTTGGAAACATGGAGCCACAGACAAGATCAGCCCATGCCATTTAATCGTGACCGAAGCTTATATGACCTGAGCAATGGGGGCTCAGCAGACATAATCATACCAATTCTAATCCGAAGAGTTTCCCGAAACAAAATTCAGGGCAGGATAGCTCTACAACGTATCGTAAAAGTTGATACAAATGGAGGAATGCATATGCTTCGCACCAATCGCCTTGAACATGCTCGTGAGAGGTCTGAGAGAGACCATGAAACCTTGCTGCAAGCACTGGCTGAATCACGAGCCAAAGTCATGGCACTTCGAGTACGCCAGAGAGTGTACGAAAGACACCTACTTGATGTGGAACGCCAACTGGCTAAACTGAGAGTTCACCAAAGGGATGACCGTCGCTAGTAGTAGATACTTTACCTAATATTCCTTGTTAGAAAGGAATCGTGTTCTTGTCTATGCGCGATGTGACATTTTCTATGAAACTATCTTGTACTGTAAGTACTTTAGTTAGGTCTTTATGCTGTCAAGAACTATCTTCTCTAGATATGATGTAAGACCTTCTTACAAGGTCATTTTCCCGAACATGTACGTCATGAATATCAAAGATATTGACAGTCGGCTAACTTCTGTGTCATTCTTTATTCAAATACTCTTATCATATTTTCATTAGAGTCTATTTGAAACATGCTCTAGTTAAGTCATTAGACTATAGCAATTTAAGTCTAGAGACATCTCCGAGTCTCTTTTAATGGTTGGATCACGTTATTCGCCAACCAGCGATATCTCGGCTAGAACGACAAACATCTTGAGACTATTGTACAAACTTACTTCCGATCTTTGCTGGGACTGCATCATAGGGATGCAGGTCAAACCTTCGTGAACATACTTCCATTCCGTAATAGGGCTGCATCATAGGGATTTAGGTCGAACCTTAGAGAACATACTTCTATTCTTTTCATGAGCGATCGAACTACGTCTAGGTCCAACCATTCTCGCTCACAAATTCATTTTCTTTCCGTGTAACAGAATCATGTCATCCAAAAAAGATGATCAGCCCATCAACCAACCACCAACTCTTCAGATTGATGCAGCTACCTTTCAAGTTGCAGTCTCGGCTGCCGTGTCAGCTATTCTGACCCACCTGAATGCTAACAACGCAAGTGTTAGCGGGATTGTTAACAATCATCCCAATCCAAGTAACAAACAGAAGTCTTGGAATAAACCTAAGGACAAGTCGCTTCAAAGGGCGAACAGGAAACAACCACCAGTAACAACCTTCACAGCCACGACATCAGCACCTCCAACTACCATCCCTTCGGGCATCCCAATTGTCCCTAAACCAGCCAAGCTTTATGCTGGAAATCTCCCAAAATGCATTAAATGAAGTTTTCACCACCATGGACCTTGTAGGGAGATGCAGTGCTCACACTGCAAACAGAAAAGGGAATACAGCCCGTTTCTGCAGGACGCCAACAGCTCAGGACGCTCAAGTGTCAAACACCAGTGGGAACCAGGTTTACTACGGTTGTTGCAAAGTAGGTCACTAAAAAAGGAACTGCCCAGGGGCAGCAATTGCTAGCACAGACGAAAGTCTACAACCGACCATCACCGCAGGAGAGTCTACTCCAGACCCACGTTAATGTAATTTAGTCGTTTCGTTGTAACAGACTTATGAACCATCCCAAAACTAGTGCAACCAGAGTCTTATCTTTTGCGGGATCCCGTCCGTTTAGGGATTGTCGTGCTGCGTGTACTTGTCTTTTGTAGTATACCTTGTTCGCAGCAATAATCTTGTAGTAAATCTAAAAGTACAGTAACTCTGTTAATGGTTGCACTATTGTGTTTTTGTCTGTAACGCCTTATGTTCAAATCTAATGTCTTTAGTGTCCATATATTTCCAACTTTATCATACGACTCGAGTAAATTTGATCCTCGCAATACCAGCTTCATAAGTACATCTCTTTCTCAGAAATCCTCTTTAAGCGAAGCCGTCATATCAAAACACCGAAGTACTCATACAAGGAGTACCTTATAGTTCTTTTCCTTTCCGAAGGAATCCCCACATTATTGCTCGTGCAGTACGTCAAGTTCAATTCCAGGATTCATAGGGTTGATCTATCACTGAAGAATGTATACATGAGAGTGATATATAATCAATGTTCTACAGGTTTAGAACTGATGATTCCACTTTAACTTCTTTTCCCTCGATGGGATGTGAGATTAAGGAAGAATCAGTTATTCGACTACCTTTTCAATCTTAATTATATACGACTCGTATACACGAAATTCTGATCATTGAATCACGTATGAATTCTAATATGAACTTCAGGACGGAGACTGTCCAGGAGTACGAGTAATTGCATTGGCATAGGAACAAACTTAGCACCCAGTATGACTCTTGTAGGCAGATCGCCTTCAGTCTAAACACCTATGGAAGATACAAGAACAACCCGGGCAACACAACAAACTACTCAACAATAGAATTAGAATACCAAGCTTCTCACCCTTGAGAGCTCCGGTCTTATTATTACCAGAAGTCGACGGAGTGCATCTTATGTACCTCGACAACCGAATACTTCGTTAAGATTTCCTTTAGAAATCGTTGTCTCTGCCTCACATAGACGAACTAATTGAGCAACCACAGGGAAAGTGTTACTTTCAGAAATGGACCTGAAATCCGAATATCACCAGTTCAAGTGTTAGGGAAGGATGTCCTATAGACTACCCTCCGAACTCGATGCGGACACTTCGAGTCTGTAGTGATACCCCTCGGATAGGACCTATACGCCCATAGTATTCATGAGCTAAATGAGTGGATTACGCCTTTCTTACTAGGATCAGTTCATCATTTCTCCATGTAATGACTTACTTATCTACCCTCTTAGTAAGAAAGAACCCATAGAAACATTACCCTCGGAGATACTTTTCACAAAGTTCTTTGAACATGAGTTTTGGAATTAAAGAGTCAAATTTCCAGGGACAGACTATTAGTGATGTGGAAATTCTTGAGTACTCAGTCAAATTATCCAAAACCGTTGGGAATTTGTCGGCACCGTAGTCACCGATGGACAATTCGCCAAATTCTAGGTCTTACAGACGTACTATCATAGTCCATCCAGAACTCCCCGCAAATTTCAGAAACCCTTTCGACTTTGACCCAGCAAGGGATGGCCCTTGACTGGGAAGTAAGTGAGAGAAAGAACGTTTGGAATTCCAACCGAGAGACCAAATTCTTTAGGAAACCTCACTTTGGGAACGGCTTAATATGCTTCATAAAGCGTGGAAAGCTAAATCCAATGTAGTTGGGACCTCAGAGACTCTTACCAGAATCGGTCCTGCATCTCACAAATTAGACCTACTCCGCGAACTCAGTAACGTACATTTTCCCCTTCGCGTCTCGAACTTGAAACAATATCTTTCCATTAGGACTTTCGTAAGCCCTCTCGACAAGATCGAGATTTACGAAATCCTTTCCTTCGTATTAGAACCGTAGTGACCCTCGACCGAGTGGTCAAGCGGACGAAGCAACGCCGTCGCCCATTAGTGAAGGTTCGTTGGAATACCAACCGAGAACCCGATTCACTTGGGAGCGCGAGAACCAATCGATTAGGAAGTTCACATAATGACTCGATCATTCGTACCTACTTCCTTGCCTAAATTCTAATTTTTGGATGAAACTCCCTTTAACAGGGGGATGATGTGATAACCCGAAATTTCCATCCTGAACAAACGATATCAAGCCAATAGAAGTTAGAACAGTTACAGGGAAATTCCAGACTTTGGGTATAAGTTTGAGTTTTTTTTTTTACGATTTAGACTTCAGGAAATATCAGGAGAGTGGGTGCACTAGGGTTTTGTGCAACACTGTTATTTCGATACTCTATGATATTAGAGTTCATTCCAGGAATAAAATATTTTCTGCCAAAAATCTCAGGACTATAAATAGAAAACTGGACCAAATAATTCATTAGTTACATTTCCAATTAGAGAAAAGCCGAATTTTCTCTCACGGATCTTCGGGTTTTTATCCCAAATCGTGAGTACTTCAATCTAGTTGTATTATATAGCTTAGATTGTGCTTAATACGATCAAAATCCCGACAAAACAACAAGATCTGTGAGTTTACTCCCCAAGAACATCTTGGAGAGTAAACTCCTTTTTAAGAGCCAAATGGTGCCTAGTCTTTCCTTAAGCCATAAAACTAGTTTGGACTTGTACACTAACGAGTTTAGGGATAGAAAACAAACTCAAAGCAACAAGATTTGAGAGTTTACTCCCTAAGAACATCTTGGAGAGTAAACTCCTTTAGGAGAGTAAACTCCATTTTAAGGGCCAAAAGTGTCCCAATGTCCCTCAAAGCCCCGAAAATGAACCTTGAGACTACCTATGACATGTTTAGACATCTAAAACAAATAGAATCAAGGGTTGAAAGTGAGTTCATGGCCAAGGAAGTTCTTGGGTCGTGAACTCCATTTTAGGGTGTCAAAATACCCTAAATGCCACCCTTAAGCCAACAGACTAGCATATCTTTTTACCTTGATGTGTCTAAGACCCAAAGCAACCAAAATACCACCACCCACAAGTGTTTACGGCCACAAACACATGACCAAATAGTCTATGGGCCGAAAACTAAAGTTAGGGGTGTTTTGGTGCCACAAACACTTCCTAAGGCTTAGGCATGAATTTAGAATGCTTCCTTATGACCTTTAAGACCCTCATAAACATATTTAGACATGAGTTTACGGTTGTAAACTCATTTGGGCCATGAACACCCCAAAAGTGCCAAAAGAAGTGCTCTTTCTTATCCTAGGCTAAAGCTAATGTCCCTGAATCATTCCCTAGCTTTCATACTTGCACCAACCCATGAGTAACCATGAGTTTACGGCTGTAAACTCCCTTGGGCCGTGAAATCATGGTAGTAAACTCATATGTGTCCCTTTTACCTTCCTATGTTGAATCACATGTGATTCCAACACTTGGTCAAGGTGTTTCCTAGTCCCGGAAGGTGTTATCTTTCATATAGTTGTTTATAAACATTATATTCATGTCAATATGTGTCCTTATATGTCACTTAGGACTTATTGTGTCTCGGGACTTCATTCGTGGAACTTCTCATCCCTACACGTGTACTCGCTAGAACCACTCACAACAGGTGAGTTCATACCCCTTAATCAATATTTTAAATGATTTTAAATGATTTAATCGAGGGAGTGGGGGAATACAAGTAGAAAACAGTATGTTATTAAATCAATATTATGTATTTTATAAATTTGTTTTCACTCAGTGGATTTCACATACTTCAAAAGGTGACACATGAAATGGTTTTCTATCTTAAAATACCTTGATAACAAAAGTATTAGTTTTGAAATGTTTATTAAAATGACATCAAGTCACTTTTAATTATTGTTCAAAACTCTTAGATATCTTGCAAAACCATTATTTTTACCTTCTTGAGTAAAACTACACTTATACGCATATGTTCTTATATATGTATTGATGTTATACTTTCCATCCTTCGTTCAGTTTCCCACACCCTGGTGTATCGAGGGTGCATAAATCTACTTGAACAATCAATTACTTTCCAGTTAATTATCATAGGGATAGTTAGATGAAACAAAACATTATTCATATTACAAGGAATCACACAAGAGTCAGTTCATTCATTAGTCTATACCAGTACCTTACATGATACATGAGTACAATTACCTAGGATTACATGATACATGAGTACGTTTACATAACTACATTTATCTGAATACGCTTACATGAATACCATACATGAATACTGTTACGTAGATACATTATCATGTATTCACTTACTTGGATACTTGTACCTAGAGTTATTAGGAAGATTTATTCGTACCTTCTGTGTAAATTTTCCTGCCTATCCCTATTCAATGGGATGTCTATACGGGACTAACCATTCCGGCACCCAGCTGTTAGCAACACTGGGTGATGAACATCTACGGATGTCTAAGGTTGTTTCTGATATTAGGAGTCAGTTACGGAACTAACCATTCCTCCATCTACTGTTGCAACAGAGGATGAGATGAAAATCTTCGGATGCTTATTAGGTTAACGCTTATATTAGGAGTCAGTTACGGAACTAACCATTCCTCCATCTACTGTTGCAACAGAGGATGAGATGAAAATCTTCCGATGATTATTAGGTTAACGCTTATATTAGGAGTCAGTTACGGAACTAACCATTCCTCCATCTACTGTTGCAATAGAGGATGAGATGAAAGTCTTCGGATGATTATTAGGTTAACGTTGTTATGGGACTAACCCTCCCTCCACCCTGCTACCGCTATAGAGGGTGTGGGGACAATCTTCGGATGTTCATAGGGTATACCTTTCGCTTCGGCGTTGTCGTGTCAAACCTGGTCATGTAGGGATAACACTTATATGATTATGCTTTTTCCTATTTTACTTTATTTTGTGATATATTCACATAAACGAGGAGTAGACTACATACTTTTAGTACTAGTAAATAGAAAGGAAAAACTATCATTTTACTTACAGAACATTTAGGTCTTGGTAGAAGAGTATCATATTATTTTCCTATTTTACTTTATTTTGTGATATATTCACATAAACGATGAGTTAGGCTACGTACTTTTAGTACTAGTCATTAGAAAGGAAAAACTACCATTTTACTTACAGAACATTCGGGTCTTGGTAGAAGACCACATTTCATACTTATATCAACCGTTCTATTTAAAGATTCATACGACATTCTTAACATCATTCCAAAACAGGACAATAACACCTAAATACTTATGAATTCGCCAGCTTTAAAGTTGATACTCGCTTTCAAAATAACTTGTATTCTCAGGTCATCAGTTAGACAGGTGCGATGGCCAGGTTTTTGAGAAGATGGAGCTCAGACAAGACTCGCCTTATTTTGATTATTCATTTTATTGTTGTACATTATGAAAGAACACACATGTATGAAAACTTTACTTTTAATGAAATGGATTATGTTGTTGCTTGTTTACTACTTTACATTGTTATGATACTTCACATGACGTCCTCCACCCCGGAACGTTTCCGCCGTTCTTGGTTTTGGGGTGTGACGTAGCGTACATCCTCTGTGAACCCTCATGACCCTGGCAGTCCTATCATCTACTATCTCCACATCCAGTAGACAATTTAGTTCCCCGGAGCTCCTACAAATCATTTGTTGAGCGCGAGCGACACAAAATATTAGGTGGCACTCGAATCAAATAGTACCAAAGCTGCTATACTGTTCACTAAGAACTATCCTATAAAAAATAGGCAAACATAAGTAACAAGCAATATCAATAAACAGATAAGAGAAGGATACATACACGTCACCACGTCAGGAGCTGCTTGTGCCTCCTCTGCAGTAAGCTGAAAAGCCCTGCTCCACGCCATAAGAGCCTCAGCCTGGCCTTGGCGGCCATCCGTAATCCTCAACGTTGCAAGAGAAGGTGCTACCACATTCCTTGCTGCTGTAGACTCGAGCACTAGGACCGCTTGAGTCCCCTCTGATTGCACTAAAAGCAAATCAGATTTGATGTGGTCGTGGTGGTGGTAGTGGTTGTGCAATCTCGGCTCATATGACTAGTTAGGCCGCACTTGTAGCAGCCCGAACTCCCCGCTTTGCACTTTCCCTCGTGTATCCTACCACATTTCCCACAATGGGCGTGGATCTACTGGCTCCACAATCTATGATTTGATACCTTGGGCTTCTTGCCCGAACTCCCTGACAGACCCACTCTAGTTTCCTTTTCCTCCCCATCTCTAAATCCAACTCCCTCTCTCGAGCCCTAACAATCATGTCCTCCAGCTTGCCCCATTTTCGGAACCGTATGACTCCCTTCCAGTCTGACACCTTCAGAAGGACCATGTCACCCTCCCAAAACTCCAAGTCTGAACGCTGCTTGTCGGCATAGCTCTTTTGCCAACTCTGAGTAGTTTGAAGCCTGCTCCGGACCTTCTGGATCTACTTTGTGGTTTTGAGTACTACCTCTGTACTCCCTTTGACCCTCTGACCAACCTCACCCCAATAGATTAGGGTCATACACTTCCTCTCGCAGAGCATCTCGAAGGGAGGCCGGTCTATACTGGCGTGGTAACTATTGTCCAACTATTTGGCCCATTTTACTAAGGTCCACTCCATAAGTCTATTTGTCCCATTGTTAGTCTAATAACTAATATTAATTACTTAAATTAAATAATACCTCGAGAGACGGATGTTACAATTATGTACCCAAATCCTATCTTGGAATACCTTTAATCCTTGATTATATGTATTGAACACCAGCATTTTGCCCAAATGCTCTTCTATTCGATCATTTTATCTAATTCTTCTTCCTGAGCTTTCTAGATGCTTTCCACTATCGTTAAGAAAACTTCAATTCTTAATGCTCTTGGCTTTTTCCTTTCAAGGCTCACTTTTCGGCTTAGCGCATCAGCCACAACATTTGCTTTACCACGGTGGTAAAGTATCTCGTAGTCGTAATCCTTAAGTAACTCTAGCCAGCATCATTGTGTCATTTCCATTTCCTTCTGATTAAAGAGATATTGAAGACTCTTATGATTAGTGAAAAGTTTGCACTTCATGCCATAAAGATATGCCTCTATATCTTTAATGTGAATACCATAGCCGCCAACTCTAAATCGTGAGTGGGATAGTTCTTTTCACATTCTTTTAATTGTATCGATGCATATTCTATCACCTTATCCCTTTGGGTTAGAACACACCCTAACCCAACTCCAGATGCATCGATACAAAATGTGAAGTCTTTAACTCCATCAGGTAGAGAAAGAATCGATGCTTCACATAACTTCTTCTTTACTTCTTGAATGCTTCTTAATGCTTCTCACTCCAAGTATAAGTAGCTCTTTTATGGGTTAAAGTTGTCAATGGAGAAACTATAAGAGAAAAGCCTTGAATAAACCTTCGGTTGTATCCGTCTAATCCCAAAAAGCTTCGAATCTCCGTGGGACTTTTTGTTTGTTCCTACTTCATCACAACTTCAATCTTTGTTGGATCAACCATGATCCCTTCTTAGTTAACCACATGACCCAAGAATTGGATTTCTCGAATCCAAAAATCACATTTGGAGAACTTTGCATACAACTTCTCTGTAACGCTCGTAGATCCGGGCTAGTCAACTTGGAGATAATAGGGGTCAAAAATGACTTTTTGGCAAAAGATTATTTAGAATAAATAATATTAACCAAGTTTTATGATATGTTACAAGGTTTCCGTACATATAAAGAACGCCGAAATCCGAGTTATAACGAAGAAGTTATGGCCCGTCGAAGTTTTACGGCAAAACCGACACGACACGGAGTGACGTAAATAGTGAAGTTATGATAGAAGACTTTTTTTGCCTTAGTAATATAAAAAAAAGTCATAGAATATGTTAACCTGAGAGCGTCGATAAAAAGAACGCCCAAATCTAACTTCGTATGAGGAAGTTATGATTTTTCTAAGATTTGGCTTAGCAGTGCACGATTCGAAACTCGAATTTAAGTTCGAGCGATTTTTGGCCTACGTGACCTAAATGAGAATTGAAGATCTCATTAATAGGAACTCAACGGTAAAAAGATGGATGAAAACAGAGTCCGTATGTAGAAGTTATGAATTTTACACGGACATTTAACAATATAATCTCCTCGTACTGTTAAATTTAAGATCGATCGAGAATTAGTCGATAGAGTCAAAATAAAAGTTGTAGATCTTATTTTTACCTACGCGTGGATTTAAAGAACATCAAAAACGAAGGTCGTATGTGAAAGTTACAGATTTTAGAAGTCGGAAATGTGCTGTGCGAAAATGGATGATGTGGCACAATCTTGGTCATTGCTTTCTCCCCAAGTCTTGCCACTAGATGGTGACATGTGGCACCAAGTTCATCCATTTTCACCCTATAAATAGAACCTCTCCCACCCTTATTTTCTTCACACCTTTCCCATTCTTTCTTCTCTTTACTCTATCTCTAGAACCTCTCTCTAGCCCCGAAACCCCCCGAAAAGCCTAGGGAACCTCCCTAGCACGAGGCGGAAGCCCCGGAGTGCTCGACGGCTCCGAGAAGAAGAGCTTTTCCGCATGGGAAGGCTTCTGCAAGCAAATCCCGGTTTTCTATAAAATACGTTGTAAGTGAGCTACGCCTACGCTATTTTTAATATAACTTTTATTTAATTATAGTAACGTTATTAGGAAATTATAATAAGTTCTTGTGCTATTATTATGGGTTATATAAGTATTGTTTAACGCTTATATAATAGTAATAATAGTTAGACTATTAATTAGTCTCGGCAAATAATAGACTAAACTCTAGTGGTAATAATACTAGGTTTCGTCGAAGAAAAATAGAATCGTTAAAAGCGAAGCGCTGCCCTAGTTTGGAATCATCACTTTAACAAGTGAGTGCATAGTTACTTTCATCTTACACATAGATATGAAGTATTTTAATATAAATTACGTGTTATATGTGCGTATTTTTTGAATACTTGTTGTCTATGCTGGTGAGACATTTTTATACATGTTTTAAATGATTTAAACTGTATACGTATTTTATATATACGAATATGTTGGGTATGACATGGGTAGATGAATGATGAGAGATAAAAGATGATGTGAGTAAACATTGGCAGCTATGGACTTAGTGCCTATTGGACAAATACTGGTAGCTATGGACTTAGTACCTATTAGATAAACACTGGTAGCTATGGATTTAGTACCCGAGGAATAAACTATAGCAGCTATGGAATTAGTGCTTTACGAACGAGCATTGGCAGGTATGGATTTAGTGCCAGTCCTATAACCCTGGAAGCAAGGGACTTCGGAATAAACGAATGCAGGATAGATGACTCTTAGGATAGATCCTTAAGAGTAAAGAAGATAATGGGGATGAGTAATTGGGTTGATTGTTTGATTGTTTAAACATAATAATTATATTATTGTGGGTTGAAAACCCTATGTACTCACAAGGTTTCCCAACCTGACCCACTGAGTTTATTTATATCACAGGTGTTGATATGAAGTCACATTACACTGAGAGATTTAAAGAGATGTAGATCACTAGTGTAAATAAATGTAAGTTCTGTTTATGCTTATGTTTCTATATTAACGATGACATCACAAACGTTTTGAAATGAATAAAATACGTTTCTTCGAAAATGTTTTAATAACGTATTTATCATGTTTTTCTGGGAACAAATTCCACAACATTTTTATTAAAAGAAGAACTCTGATTTTTATAAAGCATAAACAAAATCGGTCTTTTCTGGTCGTGAAAATGGGGATGTCACAGTTGGTATCAGAGCATTAGTTAAAGCGAACTAGGAATATGGATTTATATCTAGACTTAAACTTAGAATGCTAAGCAATGATTATGAGGATTATGTAATACGCCTGAATAGACACAAGCACTAGCTTATTTTAGGAAATGATGCCTAAATTTCTTTTACGTGCTAAATGATTTGTTATGCTATAGTTTGATCGGATCTATGGTCTGTTGCCGACCGGATCTGGAAACCTTATGTGTTTAGGATTCTAAACGTACGAATACGATATTAGAACTAGCATATAAACGTTTCGGAGTGATAAGGATGATTTAAACGTCAATCCTAAATAAAGATCTAGATTCACCTTATTCGGTGTATAGATCAAGATGGAAAGGACCTGTAGCGGAAACGTGAATGCAAATGAGAATAGGAATGTACCCCCGGTGATTCAACAAATACCTGTCATAGTAGAAGATGTACCCGAGCCAATCACCATATCTAAAGTACAAGCCATGATTCAGACTATGTTAGCTGAACAAAGGGAAGAAATGAGGTGGATGTCGAATAGGGACGAAACTACTATGCCCACTGAGTAACCCGAGCCGATTCCTGAGCAATCGGAGGAAGGGAACTACAGCCACCAAGTGAGTCAAGTGGGGACTCAAGTTGAACGAAGGGATGGCCTGGAGAGGAGAAATGACAAGGATGGGCGAATGTACAAGAATTTCTAGGGTGCGAAACCACCGAGTCTCTCAGGAAGCCCGAAGCCGGTTGAGATTATGAATTTGATCTCTTAGATGGAGATGGTGTTTGAGAGCTGCAGTTGTAGCGAGAAACAGAAGACTGTCTTCGCAGTAAGGTAGCTGAAAACTGGAGTCTTGAGCTGGTGGAAGCTATTGGCAGATACGATGCCACGAGGAGAAGCCCTAAGGATGTCATGGGAAAAGTTCTTGGAACAGTTGAAAATGCAGTATTGCTTAGAGATAGATCTGATAGACCTAAACAATGAGTTTCAGAACCTGAAGAAAGGGAAGATGAGTGTTGATGAGTATGCCACCGCATTCACCGAGAGGATGAAGCTATTTCCTTACTTGGTTCCTACTGAACTCTCCTAGATTGATAGGTTTGCTAACGGATTGCCCATTGACTTTGGCCCAATGGTCAAAATGGAAACTACCTTGAAAACAGCTGTTAGGGCAGCTAAGAACGTTGAGACCCAGCTATGAGAAAAGGGTCTAGAAAAAGATAAGGCAGGAGAGAAGTAGAAGTTTGAAGGATCTTCAAAATCCAACAAAGAAAGGAAATTCTCAAAGAATGAAGGACGAGGAGGAGGTGAAACTAAGTGGTGCGAGAAGTGTAAAAAGAAACACTTCGGGAAGTGCAACGAAGAAGTGACTTGTTACAAGTGTGGAAGGACTGGTCACTATTCCAAGGATTGTACATATAATGATAAGGTACGCTACGGATGTGGAGGCAAGGGGCACCTGTCTAGAAATTGCCCAAAGAAAAACGAAGCAGCAAGGCCAAGGGCATTCCACATGATCCTCGATAAAGCGGAAGACAACGCGAGGAACCAAGGATGAGGAACCCATACCCAAAGATCGATTTATGAGATAACCAAAGAGATAGAATCATATGATGTAGCCTATTAAAGGCATAGCCTAGGGTGAACTTGAACACCTATGTAATAGTTTCAAGAAATAATAAAGCCTTCGTTTTGTTATCTAATCTGTTAAACTATTATGTGATTTTATTGCATGGTGACTTGGAAAACTGCGAGACAATACTTGGGACGAGTATAAGTAGGTGTGAAAGGTAGTAGATGCATATACTACTGGAAGCACAGGACTCACGCTTGGATCAGGGAAAGTCACAAGGTTACCAAGAAGCCAATAATTGATTCCATTTTATTCAAGCATGTCGTTACCATCGTTTCGATAATGACTAAGAATATTGTTGTTATTCCAACCCTACTTGTCATATCAAATTGAGTCCGACTATGACGAGTATGTTACATGGTTAAAAGAACCAAGTTCGATGTAACATCCGACTTAAGCCAGAGGATTGAAGATAGTCAAAGCGATTGTGATCATTGTTAAGGTAAGAAACTTGTAGTTAGAAGTACTACGACATGACTAAATTACATAAGAACATGAAGATCATGACTGGAAGTCTAACATGAGATAAAGAGCGGATGCAAGATCGAGCACCGCCTATAGTCAAGGAGTCTAAGAGTTAGATACTCGTTAGAAGAAACATCAAAGTTATGACTTAGGATGAAAATATAACGTATGGATTCACCATGAGAGCCCTATTTCTTTTATGATTTTAGGACGTAATCATCCTAAGGGGAGACAATTATAACGCTCGTAGATCCGGGCTAGTCAATTTGGAGATACTAGGGGTCAAAAATGACTTTTTGGCAAAAGATTATTTAGAATAAATAATATTAACCAAGTTTTATGATATGTTACAAGGTTTCCGTACATATAAAGAACGCTGAAATCCGAGTTATAACGAAGAAGTTATGGCCCGTCGAAGTTTTACGGCAAAACCGACACGACACGGAGTGACATAAATAGTGAAGTTATGATAGAAGACTTTTTTTGCCTTAGTAATATAAACAAAAGTCATAGAATATGTTAACCTAAGAGCGTCCATAAAAAGAACGCCCAAATCTGACTTCGTATGAGGAAGTTATGATTTTTCTAAGATTTGGCTTAGCAGTGCACGACCTAAAACTCGAATTTTAGTTCAAGCGATTTTTGGCCTACGCAACCTAAATGAGAATTGAAGATCTCATTAATAGGAACTCAACGGTAAAAAGACGGACGAAAACAGAGTCCGTATGTAGAAGTTATGAATTTTACACGGACATTTTACAATATAATCTCCTTGTACTGTTAAATTTATGATCGGTCGAGAATTAGCCGATGGAGTCAAAATGAAAGTTGTAGATCTTATTTTTACCTACGCCTAGACATAAAGAACGTCAAAAATGGAGGTCGTATATGAAATTTACCGATTTTAGAAGTCGAAAATATGCTGTGCGAAAATGGATGATGTGGCACAATCTTGGCCATTGCTTTCTCCCCAAGTCTTGCCACTAGATGGTGACATGTGGCACCAAGTTCAGCCATTTTCACCCTATAAATAGAACCTCTCCCACCCTCATTTTATTCACACCTTTCCCATTCTTTCTTCTCTTTACTCTCTCTCTAGAACCTCTCTCTAGCCCCGAAACCCCCCCGAAAAGCCTAGGGAACCTCCCTAGCACGAGGCGGAAGCCCCGGAGTGCTCGACAGCTCCGAGAAGAAGATCTTTTCCGCACGGGAACGCTTCTCCAAGCAAAGCCCGGTTTTCTATAAAATCCGCTGTAAGTGAGCTACGCCTACGCTATTTTTAATATAGCTTTTATTTAATTATAGTAGCATTATCAGGAACTTATAATAAGTTCTTGGGCTATTATTATGGGTTATATAAGTATTGTTTAACGATTATATAATAGTAATAATAGATAGACTATTAATTAGTCTCGGCGAATAATAGACTAAACTCTAGTGGTAATAATACTAGGTTTCGTCGAAGAAAAATAGAATCGTTAAAAGCGAAACGCTGCCCGAGTTTGGAATCATCACTTTAACAAGTGAGTGCATAGTTACTTTCATCTTACACATAGATATGAAGTATTTTAATATAAATTACGTGTTATATGTGCGTATTTTTTGAATACTTGTTGTCTATGCTGGTGAGACATTTTTATACATGTTTTAAATGATTTAAACTGTATACGTATTTTATATATACGAATATGTTGGGTATGACATGGGTAGATGAATGATGAGAGATAAAAGATGATGTGAGTAAACATTGGCAGCTATGGACTTAGTGCCTATTGGACAAATACTGGTAGCTATGGACTTAGTACCTATTAGATAAACACTGGTAGCTATGGATTTGGTAACCGATGAATAAACTACAATTAGTGCTTTACGAACGAGCATTGGCAGGTATGGATTTAGTGCCAGTCCTATAACCCTGGAAGCAAGGGAGTTCGGAATAAACGAATGCAGGATAGATGACTCTTAGGATAGATCCTTAAGAGTAAAGAAGATAATGGGGATGGGTAATTGGGTTGATTGTTTGATTGTTTAAACATAATAATTATATTATTGTGGGTTGAAAACCCTATCTACTCACCAGGTTTCCCAACCTGACCAACTCAGTTTATTTATATCACAGGTGTTGATATGAAGTCACATTACACTGAGAGATTTAAAGAGATGTAGATCACTAGTGTAAATAAATTTATGTTCTGTTTATGCTTATGTTTCTATATTAACGATGACATCCCAAACGTTTTGAAATGAATAAAATACGTTTCTTCGAAAATGTTTTAATAACGTATTTATCATGTTTTTCTGGGAACAAATTCCGCAACATTTTTATTAAAAGAAGAAGTCTGATTTTTATAAAGCATAAACAAAATCGGTCTTTTCTGGCCGTGAAAATGGGGATGTCACATTCTCCTTATTCAAAACTTTTAACACTTCTCGAAGGTGCTTGCCATGCTCCTGCTGACTCTTTAAGTAAACTAGAATGTCATCTATAAACGTTATCATAGATTTATTGAGGAATGGTTTACAAACTCTATTCATCAAATCCAAGAACTTATAGCGTCAGTGCCTCATTCTGAATGCGGTTTTCTTAATATCCTGGTCTCTCACCTTCAGGTGATGATATCCTGACCTAAGATCGATCATGGAGAAATAGCTCGAACGTTGCAACTAATTGAATAGATCATCAATCCTTGGTAATGGGTACTTGTTCTTCACTGTTGCCTTGTTGAACTCTCTGTAGTCTATGCACATCCACATGCTTCCATCTCTCTTCTTTATGAATAGCACTAGAGCTCCCTAGGGTGGTGAACTTGGTCTAATGAAACCGTAGTCCAACAACTCCTGAAGTTGTGTCATAAGCTCTTTAATCTCTTTTTGTGCTAGTCGGTATGGTGCTTTTGGTATTGGTGTTATTCCTGGTAACAAGTCTATTCGAAATTCTACTTATTTATTAGGGGGTAATTCAGGAAGATCTTCGGGAAAGACTTTTGGATAATCACACACCACTGATATACTTTGCATCTCATTCTTCTCCTTCCTAGCATCGATCACAAATGCCAAGTATGAGGTGCATCCTTTAGATAAACTTATTCTGGATTTCATTAGGGAAATGATTCCAGAATTTACTCTACGTTTGTCCCCATACACCATAAATGACTATTTCCTCGACGGGCCTACCCTCACTATCTTTTTTATTGCACAATATCTCAACATCATTAGCACTAAGCTAATTGTTGATGAAAATGCGTACTCACAAGTATAAGACGTCATGCATGTAATATAGTCGTAAGACCAGATATCGAACCCACAGGGACTATACTATTCTAAGGAAGAGAGAACTAGGCAATTGATAGCAAAAGTGATTGATTTTATTAAACTAAGAAAACTACTAAAAAAATTAAACTAAATTCAGCAAGGTAAAAATGAAGACTAAAATAATCTAACAAACAAGGAAAATAATTAAATAATTTAACAATAATGAGAAAAACGGGATTCAATTGTCTTATACGAGTTCAATGGTTCTTCTAATGCAACTAATTTATGAAACCAATTATGTAGAAGGAATAACTTAACACCAACAAAAGTTATCAAATACCTCTCGGTCCCATGATTCTATTTAAAAATATTCACTCATATCTCTATGTAGTTCGTGATTATTTTTAAGAAGCATTAAGTCCAATGGTTGTGTTAAAAATGCATAACACACGTCTATGTTTAGTTTAAGCGAAATAAAGAAATCACACATTTATATTCAAATGATATCACAAATAAAGTTTCTCTCGAAGTCAATATTGCATCTAAATATGAAATTCAACCCAAGCAAGATAACCCTAACTGATGTTGATCAAGTGCTAGCTAAAATCAAAATTATCGGTCAAAATTCATATTGTTAAAATAAACACACATTTGAATATGCCATTAAATTTCAACAAAATTGGGTTAAACAAAATCAACTACATTAAAATTACCATCTCACCCTAGTCTATTAAACCTCACTAAATTACAACTCCATTAAACAAAAATTAATAACATTGATGAAATAAAGTATAAACATCATTTTTAAATCAATCTCATATATATATATATATATATATATATATATATATATATATATATATATATATATATATATATATAAAGCATAAGTCCATGAATTATCCTCCAACATTCATGAATTGAGCAACATTACCCCCTTATTTTAGCATTTGATTTTCGTCCAAAAAATAGATCCCAACCTCCAAGTCAATTTTGAACTAGAAAACGATTAAATTTGTGAAAACTCAAAACTCGAAACTTGTAGATAATTGTGTCTAGTTTCCGGAACATTTTGAATCGCCTGAATTGGAGTCTTGAGGAGCCAGATATGATGAAAACACTGAGACACGATTAATCTGTCAAACATATTTTATTCGCCTTTATTTGCTCGTGATGTAATTTTTTTTCTTTCGAATCTGTCAATTCCTTGCCGAAACCATTTGGATATAATAATATGAGTCCAACTCCCACCAAGACTCGTAGAATAAATGTGGGGCCTAAGAAGCTTAGGTAATCTTGTATACACAAGATAAAATCCGTCAATTCCTTAAAGATTTTTCAATTTCATAAGAGGAAGTCCAACTCCAACCAAGACTCGTAGACTAGGCGGTGGAGAACCCTTGAAACATAGGTTGCACTTGCATAAACAAGTAAAATGAATACTTTCAATTCCGATGCAAAGCACGATGTGCTATATTATGAATTTCGTGCAAGAAAACCATCTCCTACCAACCTGTAGAATAAGAGGAGGGGAACTCAAGAAACTCGAGTTGCACTTGCGATGACAAGTGGTGATGAAAGCGGTAAATTCAGATGAGAAGCAGGTGGTGCTATTTTATGGATTTCATGCAAGAAAATCATCTCCCACCAACCTGTACAGTAGGAGGAGGGGACCCAAGAAGCTTAGGTGAACTTGTAAAAACAAGTTAATGAGCCATCAATTTCAGTAAGAACTTTGGACTTCATAAGAAAAAGCCTAACTCCCATCTTCCTATAGAATAAGAGTTGAGGAACCCATCCAAGATAGATCAAAAACCCAATTGAAAGGGAACAAAAATACAAACCGGGAAATATTAAGTCCATTACAGTTATTAACATAAATTTATCTTTTTAAGCTCAAAAATGTTGTAAATTGTAAAATCTGGGGACCAAAAATAAGCTTTTTAGTTCATTTAGTGATCAAAAAACGAGCATTAAACACAAACCCAAACTTTAAACATTGCTCGTCCCGAGCAATAAATATAGAATAAAAAGACTACTCCCTGATGGCATGTCATCTCACATGATATGATAATCCAAGAACTCATATTGTTGACGGTTGATCTCAATGCATAACTCGAACATTTTCCTTACCATGACACTCGCTTCATCACCAACTACCTGGATAGCAAACAAGTGCTGCACACTTGACAGATTTGTTAAAACAAAAAAAAAATGAAATATGAAAACCTACATAAACAAAAATAAATGAAAATTTCAAAAAAAAAACATAAAATAAAACCAAATCCAAAACAAATAATAATAATAATAATGATAATAATAATAATAATAATAATAATAATAATAATAATAATAATAAACATAAAAACCACAACTAAAACAAGAAAAAAAAATGACTAGATTATTCTCCAACTGACTTCAGGTGAAGCACATCCACATTGTCTTTTTCTTCTCCAAAATAATGTTTTACTCGTTGCCGATTCACAAGGAATCTTTCTCTATCCTTCTCATTTATTAGTTCCAATTCACCTCCTGGACAAACCTTGCCAATCTTAAAAGATCCAGTCCATATTGACTTAAGCTTTCCTGGGAATAACTTTAATCTTGAATTGAAAAGTAAAATTAATTGTCCTTCAGTAAATTCCCTTTTCAAGATCTTCTTGTCATGTCGTTTCTTAAATTTTTCCTTATGAATTTTGGCATTCTCATACACTTGCATCCTAAACTCTTCAAGTTTCACCAACTACTCCATTCTTTTCTTTCCAGTTGCCTTTATGTCAAAATTCAACTCTTTCAAACCCCAATAAGCTTTGTGCTCCAACTCTAGTGGCAAGTGACATGCTTTTTCAAACACTAGCTGATATGGGGACGTCCCCAAACTTGTTCTGTAGGCAGTCCTATAAGCCTATAAAGTGTCATCTAACTTTATTGCCTAATATTTTCTTGACCCATTTACAACTTTTTCAAGAATGGTCTTCAATTATTTGTTATTGGCTTCAGCAAGAGCATTTATCTGAGGATGGTAAGTAGTGGCAACTCGATGCTTTATCTGGTACTTAGCTAAGACGGGCCCCAACATTCTATTACAAAAATGAGTACCTTCATCACTGATGATTGCCCTATGAGTGCCAAATCTAGAGAAAATTTTCTTCTTTAGAAAATTGATTACGGTTCTCGCATCATTTCTCACACATTCTATAGCTTTAACCCAATTAGAGATGTAATCTACTGCAACTAAGATATACATCTTTCCATTAAAAGGAACAAAGGGTCCCATGAAATCAATCCCCCAAACATCAAACAACTCTGCTTCCACTATATTACTTAGTGGCATCTCTTGTATTCTTCCAATATTTCCAGTCCTCTAGCCTCTATCACATCTTTTCACAAACTCATAAGCATCTTTAAATAAACTTGGCCAATAAAATCCTTAATGAAAGACACGTATTGCAGTCTTTTCACCTTAAAAGTGACCTCTATATTCTGAGTTGTGACATTTTTCTAGAATTTGCTTTTGTTCCATTTCTAGGATACACCTCCTCCACATCTTATCAGCATTTCGTCTAAACAAATACGACTCATCCCAAAAATATAATTTAGCATTAGATATTAGCTTCTTCTTTTGATGCCAACTAAACCCATCAGGAAATACACCACCTACCAAGTAATTTACAATTTTAGCATACCATGGTTGTTCTCCACTCACTCTCAAAATCCTCTCATCTGGAAAGCTATCTTGAATCAGTGTTTGATCATATTTTGTACTCTATTTATCTAACCTTGACAGGTGATCTGAAACCACATTCTCAACTCCTTTCTTATCTCGCACCTCTAGATCAAACTCTTGAAAGAACAAAATACACCTGATCAGTCTTGCCTTGGCATCCTGTCACACCGCTGGACCAGAATCGCGGAAACCTCCGGAGGCAGGTGACGTCATTATGTAGTATCATAACAATTGCATATACATGAAACATAGCAACTCCAAACATCATACATTGATATATTCATCTTACATTGTTTTACATTGTGTTTATGTTCTCAAATATTACACAAAAGAGACATTAGTAAGCAAATCCCAAAAATACATCAAAATAATCTTGAGTCTGCGATCCATAACCTAGTTATTGGTTTCCTGAGAATACATGTCGTTTGAAAAAGCGTCAACATAAAATATGTTGGGGAGTTCATAAGCCTTTACGTATAAAAACCTTGATGATAGTTTAGAAATCTAGAAAATCCAATATTTTCTTATCAAATAGTTGTAACTCTTGTTTCAAATCGAGTATAGTTGCATATGTGTCTTAAATTATTGTTTTCGAAATCGTATAAATCGTTTCCCCAAAAAATTCTATATGTTCTGATGTGTAAAATAGTACTTTTGGCAAAAACATAACACTTGTGTGGAAAAGTCTCATTTAGATATATAGTAAAAAATAGTTGAGTTTTAACCAAAGATGAAATCTGTATAAATACGTTTCTGATGTATTCTAGTGAGTCGTTATAACCATACTAATGTGACAGAGTGCCTGTTATGACGTTCTTCAGGCGTCGGTTTTGTTCAAGACATTTGTCACCCTAGACTGGCCGGTCTAGCTGTAGCGAAGAGCAAACATGCGGGGTGTCAACCCCGTATACATCTTTACACAAATTCACACTCTCCCTCCAGGAGACTCTAGTTATAACTCTTATAGGACTCAAAGTGTACAACATTGCGTTAATATATGTACTGTGAAGAGTTTGTCTGACTAGAAAACTAACCGATCCTTGATCAAATCGTGAAAATCATTATTTACTAAATAATCGTAGTAGTTGTAGTTGTAACTGGATAATTAGTTTCGTTCATTTCATTTATTGGAATTAATCCTCTTTGAAATATTTATCAAAATGACCCAACATTATCAAGCCGACAAACAGCCCCTTTTTCTTTATAAAAGACTATGTGCGACTCAACTTATCAGAGGATACCAAAATGTGATATATATATATATATATATATATATATATATATATATATATATATATATATATATATATATATATATAACATTGACTTGGGTGAGTTTATGACAACAACTTTATGACATAAAAAATTTTCTATCATAAAGGCTTTATGTGTATATTTCCTTAGTGAAATTACTTATCTGACTTATTTATAAATAATTATTAATAGTTTGCAAACAGTTATTAATATGACCCAAAGTTCCAAATTTTGAAAGTTCCTAGACACAATGTCAACATATCAAGATATATTCCAACAACTTTTATTTCTAGCCAAAGAGCCATGGATCAAGGGAGTATACTGGGCATACACAAAAACTTAAGAGGCTCCTTTTGTAAATAGTATTCTTTGTATGATGATTAAAATATTATTTTTCTTCATGTGTTTTGTGAAGCTTCATGGTCACAGAGGGTTACATTAAAATAATAATATTCAACACACACATACCAAACATACGTATACATGCCATTGTCCAAGAATTTTGGACAAGATTTGACTTGTATTCTCCCCAAAGAATAGTAAAATATTGAAATAGGTGGGGTATGAAGCTCACCTTGGTTTGTTTGCTAGGTGGATTTGAAGACTGATGAGGAAGTTTCCAACTCCAAAACTTGGGAGATTCTTAAATCTATAGAGTATTCTAAGAATAATTTTTGTGTAAATATAATGAAATCTTAGAATAATGTGAAGAATTATTATTCAGAGAGGATAAAATACTTACCAAAGAAATCTGGGAATTTCCTTTGAAAGGATGAACTTGAAGCTTGATTATGTTGAGAGTATTTCTTAGGAGTGTGTTGAGTATGGAAAAGAGGTGTGTAATTTGGGGGAGGAGATTCACGTATCTAAGAGAAGGATAAAGGTGACTTGACATTTTCATGGAAAGCTAGTTGGTAAAGCTTATTTCCTTATAGGTAATGTGTGTTTATTTGGGCTTTGCATGGGAAATGAGGAATCAGCATCACATCCTAAAGTCAAACCTCCTTTATCCTCTAAAAATCTCTTTAAAATATTGGGTATTATTTTATTTAAATATGTTTAAAATAATTAATTTTGGCATAAATTAGTGGTTTAAGGGGTCTAGGATAGGAAAAATATGAGTTTGGAGGTATTCCCGAAGCCAAAATGCCTTAAAATGATAAAAAGGTCTGGAAATAGCACAGTTTCGAAGCGAAAATGTGAGTTCCGGAGCTCATATGAAATTTTCAGAGTCATTATGCGAGGTCCGAAGGGTTCAAGAAGGTTTCTGGAGTAGGGGCCAAATTTCCGAAACAAACAGTACTCCCGGAGGGCTGGTCTCGGATTCTGAAGCCAGGAGGGGGTTCTGTGGTCTGGACCGACCAGATGTTTCCGAACCGAAGTGAGGCGTGACTAGCACATCCCGAGTCGAGAGGGTGCTGAGATGCGAAATTGTCTAGATTCCTGATGCTTCCTATGTGCAATGTCCGAAGCAATGCTTCACCCTTCCAGAGCAGGTGAGATCTGAAGGAAGGAGGAGAGTTCCGAAAATGCGCTTCCTCTTGGCTCCTAAGAGGCATTCCGGACAAGAGGTTTAGGACCAAGGGGAGTCCGTACGAGAGGTTAAGGACCAAGAGGGTTCCGGACCAAAAGGGTCCTTTTTGGTGTTCCTCTTCCGGTTTTGGGTTGTTTTTGACTGAGGAGGGTACATAGAGAGATTTGGGAGGGATTTCACATACTTGGAGAGATTTAGGAGAGATTTCACATACATGGAGAGATTTGAGAGAGATTTCACATACTTGGAGAGATTTAGGAGAGATTTCACATACTTGGAGAGATTTTGGATATATATATATATATATATGTATATATATATATATATATATATATATTGACAGAGATTAAGGGAGACTTTGCTGGGAGTCCTTATTAATGCCTTTCTTCGTAGAGTAAGGACTTTAGACTTAGTTACATCCCATTTTGATTGCTATACACCATTGAAGGGTACTTAATAGTATTTTATAGAGTTATTACTCCCCTAAATCGAATTAGGGTGTTAAATTTTGAACATTTGGGACTTTCTAGTGTTACTTTGCATTAAGATTTATAGTTGTACTTTAGTGAACATAAAGAAATCCCTAACACATAACACTAGGTGAGTTGACCAAGTTAATTTGTTGACCTTGACTTGGCTTTGACTTGACCAGAAGTTTGTCGGATGTCACATCATCCCCCGATTCAGGGAATTTTGTCTCGAAATTTTCCTTTGAAGTAGCCTTCAAGGGTTCGCGAATAGGTGGGGCTACTTCTGCATCATTTGATCTTCACGTTCCTAAGTGAACTCAGGCCAGTGTTTGGCATTCCAACAAACTTTTACAATTAGGATGCGACTTTGATTAGTACATTTCACTTCTTTGTCCATGATTTCAACTGGTTCTTATGCGAACAAGAGATTCTCGTTTACCTCGATCTCTTCTAGCGGGATTACAAGGGTTTCATCCGATAAGAACATTTTCAAATTTAATATATGAAACACGGGATGCACGTTGTTGAGCTTGGAGGGTAGCTGCATCTTATAGGCTACTAGAGCGATTCGGGCAAGAATCTCGAATGGTCCGATGTAGCATGGGTTTAACTTTCCTCGCTTCCCAAAGCGGTCCATCCCTTTCCAAAGAGAGACTTTTAGTAACATGCGGTCTCCTACTTGAAACTCCAGCAGCTTTCGCCTTTTATCTGTGTGACTTTTATGTCTATTACGGGACGCTTGAAGTCGTGCCCTGATCAGGACAATTTTCTCGGTTGTTTCCCGGATGATCTCAAGCTCGGTGAGAGTGCTATTCGGTAGCTTCCCTTTTTCCAGTTGGGTGTCACCCACCTCGTCCCAACATAGGGGCGATCTACCGTTCTGGCCATACAAAGCCTCGAAGGGGGTGACTCATATGCTTGTGTCGTAGCTGTTGTTGTATGAAAATTCTACTAGGGGCAAGCTGGTATTCCAGGCTTTGCCAAAATCTATTACACATGCTCAGAGCATGTCCTTTAGAGTCTGAATTGTTCGTTCCCTTTGGCCATCTGTCTGGGGGTGGTAGGCGGTGCTCATATCTAGTCGAGTTCCCAATGCTTTCAGGAGCAACTACCAAAAATAAGAGGTGAATCTACTATCCCGATCCGAGATGATAGATATGGGAACTCTGTGAAGTCTTACCACCTCTTTTAGATATAATCGTGTTAGTCTTTCCATCTTGTATGTCTCCTTTATTAGCAGGAAATGGGCGGCTTTGGTCAATCGGTCAACGATCACCCAAATAGCATCCAGGTCGTCTGCCATCTTGGGTAACATGGTTATAAAATCCATTGTTATCCTCTCCCATTTCCACTCAGGTATTTCGGGTTGTTGAAGTAGACCCGAAGGCTTCTGATACTCCACTTTAATATTGGTACAAGTGAGACACTTGCCAACATAGGTAGCGATCTTCTCTTTCATATTCGGCCACCAATAATGTTGCTTGATATCCAGGTACATCTTCTCGGAACCAGGATGAATAAAGTACCTTGTTTTGTGAGCCTCATTCATTATCACGTCTTGAAACCCATCGAACTTTGGTGTACAAATTATGTCCATAAGATAATAGGCTCCGTCTTCTTTGACTGCCAGATTCTTTTCCATTCCGCGCAGTGCCTCATTGGTGACGTTTTCCGGCTTCAAGGCTTCCTGCTAGGCCTATTTGATTCGTGAGGATAGATGGGAATGGATGGTCATCGTCAACGTATTTACTTGGCGACCCTAGTACTCTTTTCGACTTAAAGCATCAACTACTACATTTGCTTTGTGTGGGTTGTATTTTATTTCGCACTCGTAGTCGTTTAGCAGTTCGACCCATCTTCGTTGCCTCATGTTCAATTCCTTTTGACTCCGGATTTGCTGGAGGCTCTTGTGATCGGTGAAGATGGTGCACTTGGTACCATAAAGGTAGTGCCTCCAAATCTTTAAAACAAATACCACAGCTCCCAGCTCGAGGTCGTGGGTGGCGTAGTTTACTTCGTGGGTCTTTAATTGTCTTGAGGCATATGCTATCACCGTTCCTCGTTGCATAAGCACACAACCTAAACCCTGGTTAGAGGCTTCACAGTATACCATGAAATCCTCCATTTCTTCTGGAAAGGATAGTATTGGAGCACTACAGAGAGCTCGCTTTAGGGTTTGGAAGGAAGCTTCTTATTTTTTAGTCCAATGGAAAGGCACACTCTTCTGGGTGAGAATGGTTAGAGGCTTGGCGATTTTGGAGAAATTTTGGATGCACCTTCAGTTGTAACCGGTGAGGCCTAAAACCTGTCGGATTTTGATTGGGTTTCTCGGGGTTGTCCAACCCTCAATAGCTTTAATTTTGGCAGGGTCCACATGTATTCCCTCTTCACTAACTATGTGGCCTAAAAATTCCACTCTACGAATCCAGAATTCACGTTTGAGAATTTTGCGTAAAGTTTTTCCATTCTCAATGTTCCTAAAATCTTCCGTAAATGTTTACTGTGCTCTTCCCTGATCTTAGAGTGAACGAGTATATCATCGATGAAAACAATCACGAAGTAATCAAGAAATGGCCGGCAGACTCTATTTATCAAATCCAAAAAGGCTGATGGTGTATTGGTGAGACTGAAAGGCATGACTATGAACTCAAAGTGTCCATAACGGGTTTGGAAAGCAGTCTTTGGGATATCCTCCTCTCAGACTCTTAGTTAGTGGTATCCGGATCTCAGATCTATCTTGGCAAAGTAGCTGGCTCCTTGGAGTTGGTCGAATAGATCATCGATTCGTGGAAGTGGGTATCGATTCTTAACGATGAGTTTATTTAATTCCGGATAATCTATTCACATTTTGAAAGATCCATTGGTCTTCTTGACAAACAGAACTGGAGCTCCCCAAGGTGAAAAGCTTGGCCTGATGAATCCTTGGTCAAGAAGTTCACTTAGTTGACTGGATAACTCTTGCATTCCGGCAGGATCTAACCTGTAGGGTGATTTGGCGATAGGGGTGGCTCCAGGTACAATATCGATTCAGAACTCGACCTGGCGCTCGGGAGGTATTCCAGGAAAATCCTTTGGAAATACGTCGGGAAAGACACGTACTTCAGGAATATCGTTGATGTCTTTCTCCTCTTTCGTCTTATCCACGACATGAGCAAGAAAGGTGTGGTTCTTTTTATGCAGGCACTTCTGTGCTTGGATGCAAGAAATGAGTTAGAGGTTTGAGCCTGGTTTATCGCCATAAACTATTAGGGTTTCATTGTTGGGTAGGTGAAGGCTAACGACCTTCTCGTGACACATAATTTCGTCATGGTGGGAGCTTAACCAATCCATGCCAACAATCACGTCAAAGCTCCTAATATTAACAGGCATCAAACTGATTGGGAAAGAGTGATTATTTAACATTAGCGTGCACCCTACATCGATGTCATTGGTTGATTCTATTTTTCCATTAGCCATCTCAACCGTATAACTTTCGTTCAATTTGTGAGGGTTTTGACTTAATAAGTGCTTGAATTTATGACTTATGAAGCTTCGTTGGGCACCACTATCAAATAAAACGCACACATAAGAGTTGTTGAGGGGAAACTTACCAGTCGCCACTATTGGATCTTGGACCGGTTCTCCTTGCCCCATGGTTAAGACCGTTCATGTGTTCTGATTGTTGTTCTTGGGGCAGTTGCGTTTAAAATGGCCGGTTTTCCCGCATCCATAGCATGTGTGGCTTGCTCCGGCATTGTTGTCGTTGGATTGTTTGTTTTGTTGCGAGGGCATCTTGCAATACCAGTCAGTGTGTCCCTTTCGATTGTGGTTAGTACATCGGAAATCCTTGCACTCCCCCTAGTGATGATAATTGCACTTGTCACATTTGGGATTGGATCCTGCGTATGACTTGGTTGGCGCAGTTGTAGTTGCGGCTGGGGCGGATGGAGCTGGTGCCGTAGCAGAATGGACTCCTACGGTTTGTGGTTTCTTGGATGCCCCTGCATCCTACCATCTATTTCTCTTGTTACCCCAATTCTTCTTGTTTCCTCCTTCTTTGTTTCTTTCTCCCCCAGTTGTTTTCATGTTATTCTTGTCACTGTGATCGTAAAGCTTTTTGGGCAGTCGCTTTGCACTCTCATTGGTCTCAGGTTTTGATGCAATTATGTTGCCTTAAATGGGAGGCGTCAACCCCCATATGAATCGCTCAACCTTCTTTCCTTCTGATGTAATCATGCCTGGACACAGGAGGGATAGCTCGTTGAACCTTGAGATGTATCCGTCAATATCCGAGTTTTGCACCGTAAGATTCCACAATTCTTGCTTAAGCTTTTGCACCTCCCCTCGGGGGAGTATTCCGCAATCATCATTTCTTTGAGGTCCGCCCAGGGCATGGCGTTAGCAACGGGGAGTGTCATGGCTTCAATGTGACCGTTCCACTATGACAGTGCTTGATCAATGAAGGTGCATGCAACGAATTCGAACACCGATTCCGTCTTCTCGATCCATCATTTTAAAGATATGACTCCTCCAATCTCGTTGAAAGTACAGGGTCGTGCATTGGAAAAATCTTTGTAAGTGTAGGCCCTTACAGGTCCTTGATTCATCCCTTGGTAGGAGCTCCCCGTCCCTTGACCATTTCCACCATTATTTCTGCTTTGGATGTGGGCTAACGCTACTGCTACTGCTGCCGAAACTGCCGCTTGAATGGCCACAAAGTTTATTTTCGGCGGGGGCGGTGGTGGTGGTGCTGTAGTGTTGTTCTTTCTGTTTGGTCTCTTCGACATCTTTCTGTCATGGATCAGAAGGACAATGAGTATCCAATGCATTTCACCTCATTATTTCTTGATTATAGACTAGTATCGGTGCCTTGGGTGCATATGAACAAGTGCGTGTATAAATTCAACATGCAATAGTAGAGTACAAATGGGAAATCATATCATAAGGAAATATATGTCCGCATTTCATTGATAATAATTTCTTAAGTACATGAAATTTTTTCCGTAAGGCATACAATACATGCATTGAAATAAAAGCTAACACGAAAATACATAGAGTAGTGCACAGAAAAAAGTCAATGTGATAGCTAGTGATCAGACACTAGTTGTGACGAGTCAGTTTCGGTGGTGCTGAAAATAAGGTAGACGCACCCTGGAACTCAGCTAACCTGCTCTCGGTGATTCGTACACGCTCTTCCAAAGTGGCGTGGCGCTTCTAGTACTCTCTGACCTCTACTTGCGTAGTGGTAAGATCCTCCACGATTCGTTCTACTGTATAGAGGTCTCATTCTAGGTCCCGCTTGTGAGTATCTATGATCTGAATAGCCACCTGCATCTGTATTACTCGGTCGGAGGTAATTTGAGCCTAGGCACCGATGTCCCTAATACGTCTAACGACGACAGGGAGTGCGCAATCTGCTGGTCCTCCATGTCAAAGATCGTAGTAACCTCGGTTCATTCCAAATGGTGGTTGCTGACCCTGGTGTCAACCCCATCTCTTGATATCATCAGCCCAAGTAGGTATAGGGCCATTGTAGCCCATCCTATACGGTGGTACTCTTTCCATTTAGGGAGGATTGATAACCTCGGACTCTTCATCCGATTCTTCATCCTCCTCAACCTCTTCCTCTCCATCTCCCTCGACTTCTTCGTCAACGTCCTCTTCTTTAGACTCTGCTAGTTCTTCTGGATCCTCCATAGGTTCCTCGAGGTCTTCTTCTTGGTCTTCTTTTGGGTCTTATTCAATCCAACCTCCATTTCACTGGTTGGGAAAGTAGGGGTCTACAGGGTGGTGAAAGCCTACCATGTCGTCTATGCAATAGTAAGTGAGTACGAGAAAATAGATAGAATGTTAAAATACTCCTATAGTATTTTACTTGTTTAGGGTTGGTTTTTAAGACTTTTGGATAGTGATTTTGGAAACTCTAGACTTGTGGCAACACCACTACCACTACCGAACACATGTTGGTCATATCTCAAATAAATATAGTTGATAAGGCTATATTTTTCCCAGATATGATTACATAGCTATCCAGGTTTGACTGTAGTGTTCAACCTCTGAGTTATTTTGTTTTACTTCTTGTTATGATACATTCTTAGCAAGTATGTGTTCTTTTTGTCAAAATGTTTTAGTCCTATCGTTTCTATAGTTGTATATCCTTTATGGCTGGATATACTAGTTCACTATAAACAATGCTCAGATACCAATCTGTTGCAACCCCAGACCAGAACAATAAAAACGTCCGGAGGCGGGTGACGTTATTGTGTAGTATCATAACAATTCTATATAAATGAAACATAGCAACTCCAAACATCATATATTAATATATCCATCTTACATTTTTTACATTGTGTTTATGCTCTCAAATATTAAACAAAAGAGACATTAGTAACCAAATCCCAAAAATACATCAAAATAATATTGAGTCCGCGATCCATAACCTGCTTATTGGTTTCCTGAGAATACAAGTCATTTGAAAAGCGTCAACATAAAATATGTTGCTGAGTACATAAGCATTTACGTATAAAAACCTTGATGATAGTTTAGAAATCCAGAAAATCCAATATTTTTTTATCAAATAGTTGTAGCTCATATTTCAAATTGCATATAGTTGCATGTGTTTCTTAAATTATTGTTTTCGAAATCGTATAAATCGTTTCCCCAAAAAATTATATATTTTCTGATGTGTAAAATAGTACTTTTGGCAAAAACATAACACTTGTGTGGAAAAGTCTCATCGAGATATATAGTCAAAAATAGTTGAGTTTTAACCAAAGATGAAATCTGTATAAATACGTTTCTGATGTATTCTAGTGAGTCGTTATAACCACACTAATATGACGTAGTGTCTGTCATGACGTTCTTCAGGCGTCAGTTTTGTTCAAGAGATTTGTCACCCTAGACTGGCCGGTCTAGCTGTAACGAACACCGAAGGTACGCGGTGTCAACCCTGTATAGATCTATACAAAAGTTCGTGCTCTCCCTCCAGGAGACTCTAATTATAAGTCTTATAGGACTTAAACTGTACAATATTGCGTTACTATATGTACTGTGAAGATTTTGTCTGACTAGAATACTAACTGGTCCTTGAGCAAATCGTGAAAATCATTATTTACTAAATAATCGTAATAGTTGTAGTTGTAACTGGCTAATTTGTTTTGTTCGTTTCGTTCATTGGAATCAATCCGCTTTGAAATATTTATCAAAATGACCCAACATTATCTAGCCGGCAAACAACCCCTTTTTCTTTATAAAAGACTCTGTGCGACTCAACTTATCAGAGGATTCCAAGTTGTGATATATATATATATATATATATATATATATATATATATATATATATATATATATATATATATATATATATATATATATAACTTTGGCTTGGGTGAGTTTATGACAACAACTTTATGACATACAATTTTTTCTATCATAAAGGCTTTATGTGTATATTTCCTTACTGAAATTACTTATCTGACTTATTTAAAAATAATTACTAATAGTTTGCAAAAAGTCATTAATATGACCCAAAGTTCCAAATTTCAAAAGTTCTTAGACACAGTGTCAACATATCAAGATATATTTCAACAACTTGTATTTCTAGCCAAAGAGCCATGGATCAAGGGAGTATACTGGGCACCCAAAAACTTAGGAGGCTCCTTTTGTAAATAGTATTCTTCATATGATGATTAAAATATTGTTTTGATCATGTGTTTTGTGAAGCTTCACAATCATAGAGAGTTACATTAAAATAGTATTATTCAACACACACATACATATACATGCCATTATCCAAGAATTTTAGACAAGATTTAACTTGTATTCTCCCCCAAAAATAGTAAAATATTGAAATAGGTGGGGTATGAAGCTGACCTTGATTTCTTTGCTGGGTGGATTTGAAGAGTGATGAGGAAGTTTCTAACTCCAAAACTAGGGAGATTCTTAAATCTCTAGAGTATTCTAAGAATAATTTTTGTGTGTAAATATAATGAAATCTTACAATAATGTGAAGAATTATTATTCAAATAGGATAAAATAATTACCAAAGAAATCTGGGAATTTCTTTTGAAATGATGAACTTGAAGCTTGAAGATGTTGAGAGGATTTCTTAGGAGTGTGCTGAGTATGGAAAATAGATGTGTAATGTGGGGGAGGAGATTCACGTATCTAAGTGAAGGATAAATGTGACTTGACATTTGCATTGAAAGCTGGTGGGTAAAGCTTATTTCTTTATGGGTAATGTGTGTTTATTTGGGATTTGCATGGGAAATGAGGAATTAGCATCACTTCATAAAATCAAACCCCCTTTATCCTCTAAAAATGTCTTTAGAATCTTAGGTATTATTTTATTTAAATATGTTTAAAATAATTAATTTTGGCATAAATTAGTGGTTTAAGGGGTCTAGGATAGGAAAAATATGAGTTTGGAGGTATTCCTGAAGCCAAAACGCTTTAAAATTATAAAAAGGTCCGGAAATGGCACAATTCTGAAGCCAAAATGCGAGTTTCGGAGCCCATATGAAATTTCCGGAGTCATTATTGGAGGTCCGAAGGGTTCAAGAAGCATTTTGGAGTAGAGGGAAAATTTCTAAAACAAACAGTAATTCCGGAGGGCTAGTCACAAATTCCGAAGCCAGGAGGCGGTTCTGTGCTCCGGACCGATCGGATGTTTCCGAACCGAAGTGAGGCGTGACTAGCACTTCCGAATCTGAGAGGGTGCTAAGATTTGAAATTGCCTGGATTCCTGATGCTTCCTATGTGCGAGGTTCAAAGCAAGGCTTCACCCTTCCGGAGCAGGTGAGATCCGAAGCAAGGAGGAGAGTTCCAAAAATGTGCTTCCTTTTGGCTTTTAAGAGGCATTTCGGACAAGAGGTTTAGGACCAAGGGAGTCTGGAAGAGAGATTCATTAAGAAGAGGGTTCCGGACCAAAGGGTCCTTTTGGGTGTTCCTTCTCCGGTTTTGGGTTGTTTTCGACTGACAAGGGTACATACAATGATTTAGGAGGGATTTCACATACTTGGAGAGATGTGGGAGAGATTTCACATACTTGGAGCAATTTGGGAGAGAGAGAGATATAGTGGGAGAGATTGAGGGAGACTTTTCCGGGAGTCCTTATTAATGCTTTTCTTCGTAGAGTAAGGACTTTAAACTTAGTTACATCCCATTTTGAGTGCTATACACCCCTGAAGGGTACTTAATAGTACTTTATAGAGTTATTACTCCCCTAAATCGAATTAGGGTGTTAAATTTTGAACATTTGGGACTTTCAAGTTTTACTTTGCATTAATATTTATAGTTTTACTTTAGTAAACATAATGAAATCCCTAATACATAACACTTGGTGAGTTGACTTGTTGACCTTGAATTGGCTTTGACTTGACTAGAAGTTTGTCGGTTGTCACACATCCTTTTTTGCCATCAAGTATCTGATTGCTGCATGATCCGTGTATACAATCACTTTTACACCAATATGATATGATCTGAACTTTTCAAGTGAGAATACTATAGGTAAAAACTCTTTCTCAGTGGATAGTAAATCGTGTGGGAAAACTTTCCTCTTCGCTGCCCAAGTACTGCACCAGTGGTTGTATTACTTGCATCACACATGATCTCAAATGGCTCAGCCCAATCAGGTGCAACAATGATAGGTGCACTAGTAATTATTCTTTTCAACTCCTTAAATGCTCTTTTGCATGAACCATCAAAGCTAAAACTCTCGATCTTTCTCCAAAAGTTGGTTAAGTGGCTTTGCTATTTTTGACAAATATTTTATGAAACGCCTATAGAATCCAACATGTCGTAGAAAGCTGCGAATGCCCTTGACATTGACAGGTGCTTCAAGTCTTTCAATAATCTTAATTTTTTCCCATTTAACCTCGATTCCTTTTTTAGAAAACTTGTGTCCCAACAGAATACCCTCTTTTACCATAAAATGACATTTTTCCCAATTTAGAACAAGATTATGTTGAACATACTTTTTCAATACCACATTCAGGCTTTTCAAGCAACTCTCAAATGTATCACCATGCACTAAAAAAATCATCCATAAACACTTTGATAAAATTTTCAACCATGTCTGAAAAAATAGACATCATGTACCTTTGGAATGTAGCTTGGGAATTACATAAACCAAAATGCATGTGTCTACAAGCAAAGATACCAAATGGACATGTGAAAGTAGTTTTGTGTTGATCATTTGTTGCAATAGAAATCTGATTATATCCAGAGTATCCATGCAAAAAGCAGTAAAATGACTTACCAACAAGACGATCCAACATTTAATGAATGAACAGCAATGGGAAATGATCCTTCTTAGTGAAAGATTCAATTTTCTATAATCTATACAGATCCTCTAGCATGTTACTGTTCTCTTTGTGATCATTTCCCGATTCTTATTTTGGACGACTGTTGCTCCACCCTTCTTTGGAAGACAATGCACTGGACTAATCTACTAACTATCGGCAATCGGGTAGATAATCCTAACGTCTAACCATTTGATAATTTCCTTTTTCACAACATCCTTCATCAATGGATTCAGTCTCTGTTGGTGCTCAACACTTTTTTTCGCCCCCTCCTTCAAGTTTATCTTATAAATACACATCGTCGTACTGATTCCTTTGATAACTGCTAACATCCATGCAATTGCTTTCTCATTTTCCTTGAGAACATCAACCAATTATTTTTCCTGCACACTAGACAATTGAGATGAGATCATTACAGGCAATGTATCATCATGTCTTAAATATACATATTTCAAGTGTGTTGGAAGCTACTTCACCTCTAAATCCACTACTTTTTCAATAGAGGGTAATGTTGGTGCAGTTACCTAATCCTTTAGGTCCAACTCCTCCTTGAGCCATCTCATATCTTCCTTTATTTTGCATTCTTCAATTTCCTCAATATCATGAGTCACTTTACTCAATTGAGCCACTTCTGTATGTAGCAAGTTATCTATGACTCATACAAATGAGCACTCTTCCATATTAAAAGGTTGCTTCATAGCCTTAAACATATTGAATGTCCTTTGCTCATCATTCACTCTCAATGTGACTTCTCCTTTTTTCACATCAATCAAAGCTCCACCGGTAGCTAAAAATGGACTTCCCAAAATTATTCCACAATCGTCATTAACTTCATAATCCAAAATGATAAAATTAGCAGGAAAAAAGAAATTGTCAATTTTGATAACAATATCCTCAATTTTACCTTCTGATATACCACCGATCGATCTACCAGCTGGAGTAAGATAGTGGTTGGCCTAGCTTCTATAATTCCCAATCTTCAAAAAATAGACAAAGGCATCAAACTTATGCTTGCTCCCAAATCACATAAGCCTATCTTGTCTAACTTTCCAATTCTACAAGGTAGAACGAAACTACCCGAATCATCCTTTTTCTCAGGCAATTTGTTTTGAATTATTGATGTGTAACCTTTTGTCATTGCAACAGTCTCAAATTCTCCAAAAACTCTTTTCTTTGTAAGAACATCCTTCATAAACTTTGCATATATGGTCATTTGTTTTAAGGCTTCATCAAAAGGGATGTTGATATGAAGTTGAGAAAGGGTCTCTAGAAACTTCTTAAATTGCCCATCATTAACTTTGGACGTACTTTGCCTAGGTGGGAAAGGCAAAGTTGTTGAAGCAACTATCGCACCATTTCGAGCGTCTTTTTCTTGGGCCTTATTTTGATTTCTAGCGCTTGGACTTGAACTTGTTGGACCTTCCTTGTTCAGTTTCTTCTGCCCGTACTCCTCATCGGTTATGTTCTCAATCTCGAAATACACTTTTCATCATCCTTCAGTTAATTCTTCTTCTTCTTATTACTATTAACATTTTTCGGGTTCTGCTCTTCATTGGTGGCCGGTAAGTCAAGATTCTTTGGAGTTAACTCCTTTCTCGATCTAAGTGTGATGGCATTGCATTGCTTCTTATCATTGCCATTACCTGGATTTTGGGTATTACCTAGCAACGTTCCAAGTTCTCGAGAGTTCAGTGCTTGTGCTAATTGACCTAATTGATTTTCCAAATTTCTCATAGCAATTGCTTGAGTCTTCTCACGTGCCGTAGTCTTTTCTTCTTGTTTGATCATAAACTCCATCATGGATTTCTCGAAAGGTGACATCTCCTAATTTGATGAAGGCACTACTGGTTTTCAACTACTTTCTGATGCCTGGTGGAATGCACCTCCTTGTTGTCTCACTTGCTGATTTGGCATTTGATAAATCCCTGGTGGGTTTTGAGGCCTTTGTTGAAACTGTTGTTGCTGAGGTTGCATTTGTTTTTGTTTCTGTCCACCCCATGAGAAATTAGGATGATTTCTCCATCTTGGATTGCATATTTCAGAGTATGGGTTGTTTTGTCGTGTGAAATTTTGACTTCCCATGAAAAATACAGATTCAGGATTCTATAGGCACTCACTATAATCATGCCCCGCTTGTTAAACAACACAAAAGTCAACCTTCTTTTCTTTCATCACACTGCTTGACATCATATTCTTCATCATACTTTTGATCGAATCCAACTCAACTGCAAATGCATCGTTTTGAGCTGCAAGATGAACTTCAGTTGATGTACTTCTTTTTGAACCACTTGCATGTCCCCTATATGCGGGCCACTAGAAATTATTGGTTGTTATTCTATCCAATATCTCCAAACTCTCCTCATAGGTCTTTGTGAACAAAGCTCCTCCAACTGATGTATTTACTAGCATACATGTTTAAGCATCCAAACCACCAGTTGATAATTAGCGGATTTGTTCCTTCGAAACCTCAGTTTTCATTATTGTTTTCGTTTACGTTATCTCCCATATTTTTTTGAATCTGAAGTCTCCTTAACCCTCTCAAAGTTCTTTCAATCTCCTAATCAAGCATAAATTCAAGTGGTCTGAATCTTTAATCGGCTTGAGTAAAATATATTCAAGATGTTTAAGAGTCTAGCCACTACCTAATTTTCTAACTTAAAAATAAAAATAGTCTCCGACAACGGTGCCAAAAACTTGTTGACGAAAATACGTACTCGCAAGTATGCGAGGTCATGCAAGTAATATAGTCGTAAGACCTCGATATCAAACCCAAAGGGACTATCCTATTCCAAGGAAGAGAGAACTAGGACGTTGATTGCAAAACTGATTGATTTTATTAAACTAAGAGAACTATTAAAATAAAATTAAACTAAATTCAACAAGGTAAAAATGAAAACTAAAATAATCGAACAAAAAAGGAAAACAATTAAACGATTTAAGAATTATGAGAAGAACGGGATTCAGTTGACTTATATTGGTTCAATGGTTCTTCTAATTCAACTAATTTGTCAAACCAATTATGTAGAAAGGAATAACTTAATACCAACAAAAGTTATCAACTACCTCTCGGTCTCATGATTTGATTTAAAAACAGTTACTCATATCTCTATGTAGGTCGTGATTTTTTAAGAAGCATTAAATCCAATAGTTTTGTTAAAAATGCCCTAAGACACATCTATGTTAAGTTTAAGCGAAATAAAGAAATCACACATTTATATTCAAATAATATCACAAATAAAGTTTCTCTCGAAGTCAATATTGCATGTAAATATAAAATTCAAACCAAGCAAGATAACCCTAACTGATGTTGATCAAGTGCTAACTAAAATCAAAATTATCAGTCAAAACTCATATTTTTAAAATAAACACACATTTGAATATGTCATTCAATTTCAACAAAATCGGGTTAATCGAAATCAACTACATTAAAATTACCATCTTACCCTAATCAACCAAACCCCACTAAATTACTACTCCATTAAACAAAAATTAATAACATTGATGAAATAAAGCATAAACATCATTTTTAAATAAAATCTGATATCAAAAAGATTAACATACAAAACAATTCGATGTAAATTAATATAGATAAAATAAAATAAACAAAAGAAAGGAAAATCAAACCATTAAAACCATAGTCAAGGTATCGAGCAACTCGTTCGTTTAACCTCTCTTTTTGTGTGTCTCTCTATCTCATCGCTTCTGTGTGTGTTTTGTGGGTATGCATGTGTTGTATTAAGGGAGGAAAAGTGGACGATGGTGGATGAGACGTAAAGGATGGCGGTTGTAGATTCTAGATTTTTTTTCCGTCGCCCGTATCTTTTTTCTTTTGATCACGTAAACAATTATATATATATACTAGAAAAGTTTGAGGCCCGTGCTAAGCACGACCCACGAAGGGCAACTTGGGTATATCTTTTGTTTTCTTAACAACATTGATCTCTTTAGTAATTTGACTTCTCTCGAGTCGCTTCACGTCCCAAATAACCCTTTCATGAACTCTTGGTTTGAACTGAAAGGGTTGTCTAGTAATGTACGTCGTAATCTCATTTCCTTAGATATTAGTTTTTTTGGCGTTTCTAGTTCACTTCTTGATGATGCCCTTCACAACTTGACTTCCCTACTTAGCCTTGATTTGTCAAAAAATGAACTCACCAAAACAATCCCCAAGTCATTGCCTGATCTTTGCAATTTGAGACATGTTAATTTGGGAGGTAACTATTTTCCTAACAAGATTTCTTGAAAGGTTTTTTTTTAGTGCAAGCCATCGAGCTTGGTGTCATTATCTCTTGGGTCCTCTACATTTTCTGGTCATCTACCATATGGAATCGGACAAGTGATAAAGTGTTGGATACATAACACCCACACCTTGTACCTTTGAACCAATCTGCAATGCAACAGATAACAGAACACAAGGGTTAAATAAAACTAATAGCAACATACTTTTGTTGAATTTTTTATTATAGCATTCTACTTTCAACTCCCAACATAACAGAGTAATTCATAATGATTCGGGAACAAAAGTAAATATCACCCTAGACATGGGCGGGTATATTTTATAAAATGAATGGTTTCGAAATTTATGGTTACAACTACCATAACTATGTAAGTATCAATGTCGTTTCATGAAAGTTGAATGTTATTTACAAGTACACTACCATCAGAAACTTTAAAAAATTGACATTGCATTAAACCTTGAATAATTTCACAACTGCCAGCAATGAAAAACATTATTTTACTACTATTCTATTAGACATTAAGCAATAATAAAAATACAATTTTTTTTTTTAAATTAGACTTCGCATTAGACATTAAACCTTCAGTGTATGTAATGATTGGCCTATCAAATAAATACAAAATCCATAATTATATGTTTAAATATAAAAAAAAAAACAGGAAAAAACAAAAATGAATACATTAAATAGTACACAAATAACCAAACCGGAGATGATCGTTAGCTCCAAATTAGTTTGAAGTCCATGTAGACATCAGGAGCCGACCCGTCTAGCAAGTTTCTAGGGCAAACCATCCTTTCTAATTTCAACATGTTTCAGGTGATGAGGCCAATACTGGGTTCCAGTCTTCTTGTTTCCATTGGTATGGTGTCACGGTGATACCTTATCAGAGTGCGGTCCACGTCGACCAACTTCAAGTGCGGTCCAACATCAAACCTGAGGTTAAGGATGGTAGACCAAGCGTATAGCCATGACTTGGACAAAACGTTGGTGCGGGCTGCTTTATCGATAACAGTGATTGTATATGCTATGCATCAACAGTGGAACATCTTCTACTTCTCATCCCATCCCTTCAAACCCATAACAACAAATCATCAAATTTCCAAAAAGAATTCAACTATAAAAACACTATCGTCTTAATTATTATCTTTTATACATATAACAAGTGCAACAACAACATGAAATCACCTACACTTGTTTCAACAATCCATCACTGTAACCTACTCACAAGCAGATGTAGGGAAGTTGTGAGTGACACAGATTTATGCAACAACAAAAACCATAGAAAAAAGACAACTTGTTGGCTGCACAATTACTATTAGTCAACTACTACGGTAACCATTAAACAAAAACTCTTACCCATCAAAAGACCGTCGATATGAGGTTGGGTATTCCTCAAATCGCTTTCAATCTCTTCCAAACCACAAAAAGTTTCAAATATTCTCTGTACAAACAAAAACCAAGACATACAAATGTCGATTGATATCCACAATCCCAAACTTATAACAAAAAGCCCTTTCGACTTTAGTTGCTGCAGTTTATGCCTACAATTGTTCATACGGAGGATCCACACCCACTAAACAAGATGCAAAACAAATCGGAGGATTTACTTGATGATACGATCCAATTTATTAAGGCGAGGCAAGAATAATCTAAGAGATAACCAATACCACAATCACCAGAAAACCTAATACCAAAGAATACATAGATTTGGTTGCATTAAAACGTAAAGACAAGGAGAAGTTATTTGTTGCTTCTTGCGTCATATCCTCATCCAGTAATTCCAATGTTAGGACCCTCTCTACAATGAATTGAAGAAATATTTTTTTTAGGATCCATTTTCGGTCAGTTTACCCTTGGCGAACCCTAACTCCAATTTGGGGAATTGGAAAATCATGTACCATATGTGATAAAACGTAAACTAAATCGATTACCTAACTCTTATCACCTTTCGTTGGAAATCTATATCAGCACCGAATTAGAGCCCAACCACATTGCCAATTAGGGTTTTTTTCTATAAAGCTTGTTGTCGGAGTTTTTCTTGCAGCCAAAGTCGTAGTTATGGTTAATGGAGAACATGAATGGGTAGATGAATGGAGAAACGGTAGCGATATATAGAGAGGATATGACATATTAAAACATGATTCATACCCGGTATGAATCGATGTCGATGTCCATAGCGTCTTTCAGAGTTGGTGACGTGGCGTATAATAACCGTGTTAAATTCTTGTAGGCGGCACGGTGGCACCAGAAAAAACTGGATGAAGAAGAGAGAATACGTTTGACAAGCTAAATAGTAATTGCAGCAGATTGATTTTGAAAGAAGAGAAGACGGTATATATATACCCTTTGTATGAGAGGTTGTGTCGACTGAATGCACCGTTTTCTGGAAACCATGATAAAAAAAACGTGTCGGTTCACCCTTTGGTGTCGTTCCGGTGTTGGTGACGTTTTGTAATTGGAAGCCTACAAATGCTTTATAGGAGGCACGAGAATAAAAGGGTCTTTATATATATATATATATATATATATATATATATATATATATATATATATATATATATATATCATTACTATATATATTCAGGTTCATTTGAAATCATTCTAATATTTTAAGACCGTAATATCAAATCTAAAAATAATTTTAAAATGCAAAATAAATGGAAAAATCCAAAAATTCTTTTTTTAAATATTATTTTTGGAACTTAAATTAACTAAAAAAAATAAAAATTATACTAACATATTCTAAAAAATAATTTTAAAATGCAAAATAAATGAAAAAGTCTAAAAATTCTTTTTCTGAATATTATTTCTGGAACTTGAATTAACTAAAAAAATATAAAAAAATCCTTTTTTTTAAAAAAAATACGTGAAATATTCTAAATAGAATATTATACTGTACATATTCTAAAAATAATTTTAAAATGCAAAACAAATGGAAAAATCAAAAAATTCTTTTTTTAAATATTATTTTCGGAACTTGAATTAACTAAAAATAAATAAATAAATAAATGCGTCTCACGGTCTCACAAAATTAAACCGTCTCACATGAACCTAACCCTATATATATATATATATATATATATATATATATATATATATATATATATATATGTGTGTGTGTGTGTATATATATATATATATATATATATATATATATATATATATACACATATATATATATATATATATATATATATATATATATATATATATATATATATATATATATATATATATAAAAAGCATAAGGGCATGAATGATACTCCAACTTTCAAGAATTGAGCAACATTACCCCTTATCTTTCAACTTTCAGCATGTTACAACTTTAGCCATTAATCTTTCAACTTTAATTAATTTTTTTTTATTTTAGCTTTTGATTTTCATCCAGCAAATAGATCCCAATTTCCAAGTCGATTTTGCACTGCAAAATGATTAAATTAGTGAAAACTCAAAACAAAAAAACTTGTAGATAATTGTTTCTACTTCCCAGAACACCTTGAATCGACTGAATCGTAGTCCCGAGGAGCCATATATGATGAAAAGACTAAGACATGATCAATCTACCAAACATCTGTATTCGTCTTTGTTAGCTCGTGATGATTTTCTTTTCTTTCGAATCCGTTAATTCCTTGCCGAAACCATTTGGATATTATAATATGAGTCCAACTCCCACCAAGATTTGTAGAATAAGTGGTAGGGGCCTAAGAAGCTTAGGCAATCTTGTGTACACAATATAAAATCCGTGAATTCCTTATAGATTTTTAAACTTCATAAGAGGAAGTCCAACTCCCACCAAGACCCGTAGACTAGGCGGCGGGGAACTCATGAAACACAGGTTGCACTTGCATTAACAAATAAAATGAATAATGTTGATTCCGATGCAAAGCACGATGTACTATATTATGAATTTCGTGTAAGAAAACCTTCTCCCACCAACTTGTAGAATAGGAGGAGGGGAACTCAATTTAGATGAGAAGCACGTGCTGCTATATTATGGATTTCGTGCAAGAAAACCATCTCCCACCAACCTGTAGAATAGGAGGAGGGGACCTAAGAAGCTTAGGTGAACTTGTAAAAACAAGTTAATGAGCCGTCAATTTCTTTAAGAACTTTGGACTTCATAAGAAGAACCCCAACTCCCATCTTCCTATTGAATAAGAGATGAGGAACCCATGAAAGACAAGTCAAAAACCCAATTGAATGGGAACAAAAATACCAACCGGGAAATATTATAGTTATTAGCGTAAATTTATTTTTTTAAGCTCAAAAATGATGTAAATTGTAAAATTTGGGGACACAAAAATAAGCTTTTTAGTTCATTTACTGATCGAAAACGAGCATTAAACACTAATCCATTCCCAGTACGATGTTGAAACCATTCAATTCAATGGGTAACAGCTCCTCATGGAATTTGTTTCCGTTCAAGTCGATGACGATATTCTTAATGCAATCGCGAACAAGTATGTAGTTACCACTGGAAACTTCGACAACTAGGGCATATTAGGTTTTTCTATAGGTAATGCTAGTCTTCCACCAAATTTATATGATATAAAGGAGTAATTTGCTCTGGGACCAAACAATGTATTGGCAGGCAATCCATTTATAAGAAAGGTACTTGAAGCGACATCCGCTACATCCTTCACGGCTTCCAGGGTCATCTGGAAAGCTCTCGTCTTCAGCTTCGATGGGATATTGGGCCTTTTGGCCTCCTTCTTCTTCGGGCAATACCTCAAGATGTACCCTTCCTCATTACACCTATAACAAACTTTCTTGTTGAAGGTGCACTTATTGGTATAGTGCCCAGGCTTTCCACACTTAAAACAAGTGACTTCCCCGTCACATTTCCCATGGTGCTTCTTTTTGCACTTTTCATACCATTTTGCTTCGTGTCCTCCTCTCGAACAAGAATTTAAGAATTTAATTTTCTTGTTGGATCTTGAAGATCCATCTAACTTTCTTTTCTCACCAACCTCAATTCTCTCCAGACCCATTTCCTTTAGCTGGGTCTCAACATTCTTGGATGCTCTAACGGATGCCTTCAATGTGCTTTCCATTTTGACTGTTTGCCCAAACTCTTATGGCAATCCATTAACAAATTTCTCTATATTGGCGAGTTCAGTCAGCACTAGGTAAGGAAATAACTTTATCTTCTCGGTGAACGCAATAGCACAGTCATTAATGCTCATTTTCCCTTTCCTTAAGTTTTGTAACTCATTGTTTAGATCTATCAGATCTATTTCGGAGCAATTTATCTTTTTCAACTTCTCCATGAAGGCTTCCCAAGACATCTTTAGAGCTTCTCCTCGTGGTATCGTATCCGCTAATAACTTCCACCAGCTTAAAACTCTGGTCTTCGGTTGTCTGACTGACAAGACAGTTTCTACTTGTTGCTACAGTTACAACTTTCAAATATCATCTCCATTTTGTAGATCCAGTCCGTAATCTCTGTAGGCTTTGGGCTTCTAGAAAGACTTGGCGCTTTCGCACCCAAGAAATTCTTATACATACGTCCATCTATGTTGATTCCCCTCTTCGAGTCCTTCCTTTCTGCCACTGGGGGTTCTGCTTGACTAATAGTGTGACTGTAATTTCCTTCCTCTGACTGTCCGTCATTTAGTTCAGGTTGTTCAACAGGCATCGAAGGTTCATCCCTATTATTCAGCAATAGCTGTCTCATCTCTTCCTTTTGTCAGCCATCATTGTGCGAATCATGGCTTGTACTCTGGCTATAGTGACTAGCTCTAGTGTAGCTTCTACTATCAGCACCTGCTCAATCACTTGGGGACGAGGTTGCTGATTCTTGTTTCTAATTGCGTTTCTAGCTCCGCTTTAGGTTCTTGCCATTTTTATCTACACACCAAATTAGGCGAATTTAGATCTTTATTCACGATAGACATCTAAATTCTCCTTTTTCTCTCCGAAACATTACATGTTAGTTCTAATATCATAGTTGTACGCTTAGAATCCTAAAAACATAAGGTTTCCAGATCTGGTCGGCAACAGACCATAGATCCAAACAAATAATAGCATATACGACAATCATATAGCATTTAGCATATAAAAGTATTTTAGGCAACTTTCCTAAAATAAACTAGTGCTCATGTCTAAAATATGGTAGACACTCATCTCACGATCATCACTTAGCATTCTAAGTTTAAGTCTCGAAATCCTACAAGTTTCTAGCTCGCTTAAACTAATGCTCTGATACTAATTGTGACATCCCTAATTTCACAGCTAGAAAATACCGATTTCATTTATGCTTTTACAATAAAATCAGAGTAATTTTTTACGAAAAGTGTTGCGGAATTTGTTCCCAAAACATAATATGATAAAAACTCATCAAAGCATTTCTTAAAGAAATGTATTTTCATTATATTACAAAACTTAGGATGTCATCGTCATCACAGATCAAAAGCATAAACAACATATCATAATCCATAAGACAAAATTGGCCTTGAATACAATATAGGCCTTTACAACATTCTATATATTTTCTACTGGCCTATATATCCATAATCTCTCCTCGGATCATCAAACTATGCTTTTGCCACTACCTTTAATACAAGAAACTGAGTGGGTTAGGCTGGGGAGCCTGGTGAGCATATAGGGGTTTCAACCCACAATAAATAAGTTTATTAATTTCATCAAACCAAACAAACGTTGATTACCTGTTCCCGTTATCCTCACTTTACGTCCCTAAAGCATCTAATAAAAGGGACCTATCCTAAGGATCATCATCGGGTGGACACTACTGCTGAGGGGATTCCTCAACCATAAATATCTATAAGGCAACCATGAGGGGGATGGAGTACACCGGTGAACACATCGTTCACAAACGCCTACAGGGTGAGAGCCTACTAGAATTCCACTGGACTTTGTAGAAAAGTCTGTGGTCATCATTTATACTCCGCTACATGACGGGAACATCGTCAACATCGAGGCCTCTTATCGTTTTATTTCATTTCACATAAACTATTTCATCTATCCATATTTTACCCAACATATTTTTAGATATAAAATACATATATATACAGTTCGGATCTGAAAAATGAATTTTAAAATTTTCATCCAGTATACATCTCAGGTAAACTTATAATATATATACACATGGCACATAATTTATATGAACTACTTCATATCTATGTGTAAGATGAAAGTGACTATACACTCGATAATATGGTGATTCGGACAACACTTTGCTTCTTAAAATAATATTCTTTGATGAAACCGGTAGCTTCGCTTGAAAACTGGGGTCTGCGGGGCAGAGTTTCTAAACCGAAAAACTATTTTTCTCGGAGCCTTCGGGTGCTCCGGGGCTTTCTTCTAGAGCTAGGGAGGTTCCCTAGGCTTTGGGGTGGTTTAGGATGGCTAGAGAGAGTAGAGAGAGAAAAAGGGTGTAAAATGTGCAAAGGAAGAAGGTTGCTTCGAACCCCCTTTTATAGGGCCAAAGCCTAGTTGTACGCTGGGCGTACTTCGGATCTACACGGGGTGTAGTGGACACGTGTCCGATCTTCAGTGGTGCATCATGGCTACTTCGGGACCGCAGAAGGATAGGAAACCACGGGGTGTAGCAACTTCATACACAGGGCGTACCCTCACACATGAGGCGTTCCCCTTCGGATAACCTTGAAATGCGTACCTCTTACTTCAAAAATTCATAACTTTCACATACGAGCTCCATTTTCGACGTTATTTATATCCACACATAGGTGAGACCGTACTCTGCAACTTTTGTTTATACTCTGTCAACTAATTTTGACTTTATTTTTTAAGTTCTATCAACTAATTTTGACTTTATTTTTTAAGTTCTATTTTTAATAGGCCGGGATACAAAAAGTTCGTTAAAAATTCAGAACTTCTTCATCTGACGTCTGTTTTTGTCTGTCTTTTTACCGTTGAACTACTATTGATGAGATCTTCGATTCTCATTTAGATTGTGTCGGCTAAAAAATGCTCGATCAAAAATTTGAACTCCAGGCTACATACTAGTCTTTCAAATCTTAGAAAATTCATAACTTCCTCATATGAAGTCAGATTTGGATGTTCTTTTCATGCACGCTCTTGGTTTAACGTATACTATGACTTTCATTTAGGTCTCAAACGCTAAAAATCATTTTATCGGAAACTCACTTTTTGCTTCATGTAATATCGTATCGGTTCTGTCGTGAAACTTTGATAGGTCATAACTTCTTCGTTATAACTTGGATTTCGACGTTCTTTATATCTATGGAATCCTTGTCATGCCCACTAAAACTTTCTTCATGGATATCAAGATTATCTAACATTTTATTTTTGACGCTTATTTTTATTATATCTTTACAAACAAGTATATAATGACATAAAATCACATAATTCACATAATATTCAAGCAATTCATCTTTATTACTTTCAAATTGTTTACAATGGTTGAGCTAGACTATTACATCATCATACTTATTCCTAGCCTCGAAACACGGGTGTTACAATAAAATATCGTATAGTACCAATAAAGAGATATTTGGAATTTTCTCCAACGCTTAACAACTTTTTCTGAATGATTTTTTTGAAACAACAAGTTTGATTTCAATATTTTTTCATATGTTTTTCATCTTGAGAATGTTATTGGGTGTTTATATTTGTGTATGTACTGTATTTTTTGTGAGTCCAATTGCATTTAGGCTTTTATGTATTTCCAACCATTTGTAAGATGTATATATTCAGTTTTTAATAAAAGATTACGTTTAAGGGAAAATACCAAATCTCATCGTAGCAAAGCCGGAAAATCTTTCTCTGCTCACAACCCTAGCCGTTTTCTTATGATCTTTTCCTCATCATCGATTGTTCTGTGATCATTGTTTAGTATGTCTTCTATTAATCTCTCAGACAAGCCATCTTCGACCATTAATATCAAATATGCAGTTCCCATTATTCTCGATCTTGATCAGATGAACTATGATATCTGGAGGGAGTTATTCGAGATCCATTGCATTGTTTATGGGGTAACATATCAAATTTTTCCTCTGATTCTTAGTCTATCCTCTTAATCCGCTGATAAAACACCTAGGAATATTCTTCCGGTGATTGAAAAAGAAACTTGTAAACCCAACGATTCGATTGTTAAATCTTGGATTTATGGTAAAGTTTTTCTTCCATTAGATCACCTCATCATCAAAAAACAAACACATGTACATGAAGCTTGGGAAACCATTAAAAAAGTGTTCCATGACAATAAAAACAACAAATTGATTCAACTTGACAACGATCTCCAGAACATAGGTTGAATATTGCAACTGAGTAAAGTAACTTACTGATCTTCTAGAGAATATGGATGCTAAGGTCCCAAAAATCAATCTTGTTTCTTATATGTTAAATAGGTTATCTGCCAAGTACCACCAGATCGCCACCACTATCCAACACCAGTGACTAGTCCCTTCTTTTTGGGACACTCAATCTATGCTTGTTCTTGAAGACCAACAGCTTGCCCATGATCATAATCGCCCCTCTTCAGTCCATTTTTCTGATCAATCTTTATCACCAATAATTCTCACAATCTTGTTTCTTATATGTTAAATAGGTTATTTGCCAAGTACCACTAGATCGCCACCACTATCCGCCACTAGTGATTGGTCCCTTCTTTTTGGGACACTCGATCTATGCTCGTTCTTGAAGACCAACAACTTGCCCATGATCATAATCGCTCCTCTTCAGTCCATTATTAAGATCACTCTTCATCACCAATAATTCTCACAATTGACTCCACTCATCAGAATAATAATCGTGGTGGATTTCATGATGGATTTCGTGGAGGACGGGGTGGTCTGAACTACAGAGTGGTCATGGCAGAGGAAGATACGGTGGCCATCAAAATCAAGGAGGGTAGTAGCAGCACTCATCACACAACAATAGAGGTTCAACGCCTTAAGGGTGGGCCATTGGGTGTTATCAAGTCTCTTCTCGTCCAAGCATTCTATCAACACCACCAGACGGATCTGCTGCCCTACATCAGTCCACTGAATTGAGATTGCCACCAACCGAGTAGAATTCTCACCAATTCTTTGGCCTACCTTCTCAAATTCCATTTTTCTCAGCAACCTTTCAATACCTTCCAACAACCCACAAGATCCTCCGAGTAGCATACTACACTCCCACAAAGGATCAACACCATGTCTCTAAATGATCCTCAGCTTGAAAATTGGTACATGGACACTGGAGCAACTTGTCATCTTCACTCAAATGCAGGTATACTCTTGTCCTTTTTAGATAAAAGAAAATATTTACCTTCATTAGTTTTAGTTGGAGACAGATCCTCAATTCCCATGACCAATCAAGTTCATGCCAGTCTTCCGCTTTCTATCCCTTATCGTACTTTAACCTTTAAAAATGTCTTGATTACTCCTCCAATCATAAAGAATATCGTATATTTTCTTCGATTTACTTATGATAATATGGTTTCAATTGATTTTGATCCATTTAGTTTTTCTTTGAAGGATTTATTGAATAAATGCACTCTAATGTGATATGATAGCTCCGGTGACCTCTATGTTGTCACAAAGCCAACTCCTTACACATTTATTGCTTATGCTCTTTGGTATCAATGTCTTGGACATCCCACTCACCATGTTTTTCAACATCTAGTCAACAACAATTTCATTTCGCATTCTGTTAAAAACACTAGTCTTTGTCATGCATGTCAAATGGGAAAACATGTTAAATTACCTTTTAACTTATCTAAGTCTATTTCTTGTTATACTTTGGACTTGTACATTCTGATGTGTGGACATATCTGGTTACAAGCATTAGTGGTATTAATTTTTCTAGATGATTACTCTCAGTCTTTTATGGGTGTATCCCCATCATGTTAAATCTGATGTGCTCTCTAAATTTGTTCAATTTCACTCTTATGTTCAAAACCAATTTAAAATCGACATCAAATATTTTCAGTGTGGCAATGGTGGTGAATACAGTAATGGTAAATTTCATCAACTTTTTGATCAAAATGGTATTCACATACTCTTTTCTTGTCCTCATACCTTTCAACAAAATGGTCAATCTGAGTGAATGCTTAAAACTATAAACAATGTCATAAGTGCCGTCCTTTTTAATGCTCAGATTCTTCCTACATTCTGGGTCGAAGCTCTTCATATTTCCACTCACCTCCTAAATATTTTCCCCACCACTACTTTAAACAATGAAACTCCTTTCCACAAACGTTTTCACAAAAAACCTTCCTACAGCTACCTTCGATTTTTGGATGTCTTTGTTATCCTCACCTTGTCACCCTACATACATTATCACCTCATCCACTTCTTGTGTTTTTCTCGGGTATCCCTCTCACCACAAATGGATATCGGTATATTAAGCTTCACACCAATACTATTATTATATCTCGCCATGTTGTATTTTGTGAGTCAATTTTTCCTTTCGGTTCCATGTCCTTTGACCCGTCTCCTTCATACACTTTTCTTAATCATCTTCCCGAATTATTTCCAGATATAGATTCTCATCCTACACCCATACCCACTATTACGTCTACACCATCATCTATATGTCTTCCCACCCTTACTACCGAAACGATAACTCATCTCCCTCCTTTATTCCTTTAACATATGAGGTTGCTTCTCCTCTCAAGACTACCTCTCCCTCGACCTCATCCAATCCAAATATTTCCTCTGACACTTCGACATCTACTATAACACATGAAACCAAGTATGGAATTATTCCTAATTTGTGTATGAGTTCTTTTTTTCCACGACACGGTGAAGCTTCAACACAATGTGGCGACAAGCTTATGTGTGACATCCCCATTTTCACGGCTAGAAAAGATTGATTTTTCTGTTTATGCATTATAAAACTCAGAGTATCTCTTTTAATAAAAATGTTGCGGAATTTGTTCCCAAAAACACATGATAATTTCATTATCAATGCATTTCCGAAAAAATGTATTTTTATTCATTTTAAAACATTTGGGATGTCATCATCAATACAAAAACATAAGCATAAATAGAACTTACATTCATTTACACTAGCGATCTATGTCTCCTTAATCTCTCAGTGTAATGTAACTTCACCTCGTCACCTGTGATACAAGTAAACTGAGTGGCTCATGTTGGGAAACCTGGTGAGTACATAGGGTTTTCAACCCACAATAATATAATTATTATGTTCAATCATCAAACGATTAACCCAATTACCCATCCCCATTATCTTCTTTATTCCTAAGTACCTTCCCTAAGGATTTATCCTATGGATCGTCTCCTACATCATATTTACCTCTCATCTCCTTACATCACATTTCCTTATATATTTGTTCCTAAGGACTCTCCATAAGGATCATCACCTACATCGCATAGACAATATTGATTCAGGGATTACTCCCTCAATACGTGCCCAACAAGGGTTAGGGCATCATCACATGAATACGTAGTTACAAAATCGCATAAACTCGTAATTCATAGTAATAGGTTAGAGTATCATCGCATTAATACGTAGTTACAACATCACCTGAACTCGTAATTGATCACATACAGGTTATGTGCCTGCTGGTGTTTCCATGGGGTTGTCTAGAATAGTCTGTGGTCGCCATCTATACTCTGGTAGATGACTACATTGCCACATTGTCGGTTAAGGTTATGGTATCTCCTTTCATCCTACATCACCTATTCATCATCATCTATTTACCTAATTATCATCACCTTTCTATCATCACCTATCTCTCATCATTTTGTTTCATCACACACCAACTATTTCATCTACCCATGTTTCATGAGCAACATATTTGTAGATATAAAATAAATATATCGTTTAAATGTTTTAAAACATGTATAAAATCGTTCATCCAGCATAGACAGCAAGTATTCAAATAATGTGCACACATAACACATAATTTATATAAAATACTTCATATCTATGTGTAAGATGAAAGTAACTATGCACTCACTTGTTAAAGTGAGGATTCCAAACTCGGACAGCGCTTTGCTTCTTAACAATATAATTTCCTTCGACGAAATCTTGTACTATTACCACTAGATTGTCACACCCTAAAACCGAGAACGGCGGAAACGTTCTGGGGCAGAGGACGACATGTACAGTATCACAACAATGAATAGTAGTAAACAAGCAACAACATCATCCATTGCATTAATAATATAATTTTAATACAAGCGTTCTGACATGTTTAATAGACACAAAAGTATGAATCAAAATGAAAGATGAGTCTTGAACGAGCTCCATCTTCTATAAACCTTGCATCGGTACCTAAGTATTGTTGACCTGAGGATACAAGTTATCTTGAAAGAGAGTATCAGTTTTAAAGTTGGTGAGATCATAAGTATTTTAGTGTCTGTATTTGTAATAATGTATTTGTAAGAATGTATTTGTAAGTATGAGTATGTAAAAGTTTTGAATACCCTAGAAAACCTTTTGCTTCCTAGTGAAAGTACCCTTCTACCAAGGCATCTAGTATCTAACTGTGTCTATTGTAAGAGTGTGTATTTTCCAAATATAACTATCATTAACCAAAAATATAGTATTTACATTACTGTTCATCGTCTGAATGTTCACGAAGTGAATGTAATGGGGAAATAATAAACTACTGTAGTTTTATAATAAGTGACTACTACTGTACTAACTACCTTAAACCAAATGAAATTTAAAGTAACATGTGATCGGCCTGTATCATGCTACCGACTCAATAGTAAAACGACGATGTAAGACGCCGTAAGAAATGACATTTGGCACCCGTAGACTTGCAAGTCCCACTGTGGCAAGCAGCAAGGTGTAGGATAGTCAATCTAGTATAGATCTATACGCAAACTCATACGCTCCCCAATTAAGGAGATTCAGGATACAAAAACGGTCATGGCAGATAGTGCCATGATTCGTTTAATAGCTCCCATCACTGAATGTAATGTATATGTAACGTATGTGCTAGCTGTATTGTGTGTTCTTCCTCTGTCTAGCCTATATGGATGTTTCTCACCACTATGTATTATGTTTTTTTTCTCAAAACTATGTATTATGTTCGTTTCTCATCACTAGGTATTATGTTTGTTTCTCATCACTAAGTATTATGTTTGTTTCTCATCACTAAGTATTATGTCTGTTTCTCATCACTATGTATTATGTTTGTTTCTCATCACTATGTATTATCTTTGTTTCTCATCACTAAGTATTATGTTTGTTTCTCATCACTATGTATTATGTTTGTTTCTCATCACTATAAGTTATGACTCATGTATGAACTGACTCTTTGTATGATTCATTGTTCTAGTATTAGTATTGGTAAAACCCTAAACTACGCCTAAACTACGCCTATTGTAGCCTTGCTACCAAAGGGTATGGAATTGACTGGAAGAACCCTTATGACTATATATGTACACATGATATATGATTAATAGTTAAACGACCTTCGGACGGATACCCGATACCCTACTAGACCTTCAAACATTACTTATATAACTATACATATCTAGTCATGCAATTGACAATATAAAAGTATAAAAGAAGTTTTGTAAAAACCTTTGAAGAGTTTAAGAACTAAGAAAAGGTGACTTGATGTCAATTTGAAAACAGTTTATTTGATAAGAACAGTTTAAAGTATAATGAATCATTTGTTTTGGAAACATAATTGTAACATAGTTTTGAAAAGAAACATTTAGTATGTAATACAATTTGATAAAGAGTTGTAAACTAGTAAAAATGTTTTGGAAAGTCATTTGAAGAAATCTGTTTGGTAAAACTGCTAAAAGTGTAGTAAATCTATATGCATGCTAGTTATTAATCACATGTGATTGATTGAATAACTAGCATGTTTCAACTTGTATCCCCCCATAAAGCATTTAAAAAAATTTAAATACATTTAAAAAGGTTAATTAAGGGGTATGAACTCACCTGTAGTGAGTGGTTTGGATGAACAGATTGTATAGGATGATAGGTGTCAAGTGAAGGCTTGAACACACACACGGATCCAATTTAACATATAATGATACATATATGAATATAATTAGTGTTTAAAGCAACTAATTATTGAATTGGGACCACCTTAGGGACTAGTAAATACTTATATTGAGGTGTTACAACCATATATGATTGTATGAAGGGGTATATGGCTTTACAAACGAGTGTATGGTCAAAATACACACTATATGTGTGTGTGCGGCCAGGTGTGCGACCATACATGGTGTGTGCGGTTGGTTGTGCGGCCATACAGGGTGTGTGCGGCCGTACACCTAGTGTTCTTGGTGTTCTTAATGTAAGATGTTACCTTTTATGAAGATACTTAAGGATATTTGGATGATACTTGAGAGAATTTTCGGGCCCTAGCTTTGTGGAAGTGTGGAATGCGTTAAAAAATGACTAAGTCTTGAATATATAGGGGGAGTGTGCGGTTGGGATGGGTGTGTGGCTGCACACACCTTGTGTTGGTGTGATTGGCTCAAATGCAAGGCGATACATCCACAATACTTATCCTATGACTCCTACCCTGCTTATACTAGGCTTTAAACACTCTATTTGACTCCAAACAGTGCTATAGCATAGCAAAAATGAGTTTAACTTTGATAAAAATGAAGAATCTAAGCTATAAATTTTCGGGTTGTCACATCATCCCCCCCGTTAGAGGGAATTTCGTACCGAAATTAGAGTTTAAGCAGCTAAGTTATTACAAATAACTAAGCAAAAAGATTAGGATATTTCAGTTTCATCTTATCCTCTCGCTCCCAAGTGAATTCAGGTCCTCGCTTGGCGTTCCAGCAAACCTTCACTATCGGGATACAGCTTTGTTTTGTTTGGTTGACCTCTTGGTCCATGATCTCTACTGGTTCTTCCATGAAGTTGAGGCTCTCATTGATCTCGATCTCGTTGAGTGGGATTACAAGAGTCTCGCTGGACAGACACTTTCTCAAGTTCGAGACATGGAAAGTAGAATGTATGTTACTGAGTTCACGCGGTAAGTTAAGTTTGTAAGCTATAGGGCCGATTCTTGCGAGGATCTCGAAAGGCCCAATGTACCTTGGATTTAGCTTTCCACTGTTTTCAAAGCATATCAAGCTATTCCCAGAGTGAGACTCCCTAAATAATTTGGTCTCTCACTTGGAATTCCAAGGTTTCTTTTCCTTGCTTATCTTCCCAGTCAGGGACCACCCCCTTCTGGGTCAAAGTCGTAAGGGTTTCTGAAATTCGCGAGGAGTTCTGAATGGACTACGATAGTAGGTCTGTAAGACCTAAAATTTGATGAATTCCCGACGGCGTCTTCGGTGCTGACAAATTCTCAACGGTTTTGATAAATTGCAAGGGTCCTCAAGAATTTCCACATCACATAGTGTGTCTTAGGAAATTTTGACTCTTTAATTCCAAAACTCATGTTTAGAGGACTTTGCGTAACGCTCCTCTGATCGTATTGGTTCCATGGTTTGTTGTAGGTGCTCTTTATGATTTCCTTCTTATTACGAGGGTAGATAAGTAAGTAATTTACAAGGAGAATGATGAACTGATCCAAGTAAGAATGACGTACTCTATCCATTAAATTCATGAGTACTACGGGCGTATTGGTCCTATCCGAGGGGTATCACTACGGACTCGTAGTGTCTGTATCAAGTTCGGAAGGTCATCTTCGGGACATCCTTCTCTAATGCTCGAAACTGGTGATATTCGGATCTCAGGTCCATTTCTGAAAAAGTAATTCGTTTCTTGCATTTTCTCAACCAACTCATCCATGTGAGGTAGAGATAATGATTTCCAATGAGGAAAAGAAGTTAAAGTGGAATCATCAATTCTAAACCTGTAGAACCTTGATTATATACCACCCCTATGTATACATTCTTCAGCGATAGATCAACTGTATGGATCCTTGGATTGAACTTGACGTACTGTACGAGTGGTACTTCGCGGAGGTTTGTTGGGATTTCTTCGGAAGGGCTAAGAAGCATGAGGTACTCCATGCATGAGTACTTCGGTGACATGGTATGACGGCTTCGCCGGAAAGGCGATTTTGGAGAAAGAGATGTACATAAGGAGCTGGTATTGTATGGATCAAATTGAATCTAGTTATATGATAACGTCATAATCATATGGGAACTAAAGACATAGATTTGAACATAAGGCGTTATAGACAAAACACAACGGTGCAACCATCAACAGAGTTACAGTACCTTAGACTTACTACAAGACTATTGCTGCAAACATGGTATACTACAAAAGACAAGTATACGCAGCATGGGGGTCCCTTAACTAACGGGATCCCGCAAATGGTAAGACTCGAGTCGCACAAATTTAAAACGGTTTATAATTTTGTTACAATGAAACACCTTAATTACTTTTGCGTGGGTTTCAAGTAGTCTCCCCTGCGGCAGTGATCCTCAGAATTCTACCGTCTGCGCCGAAGTTCTTTGTTATAGGACAATCCTTCTTGAAGTGCCCTATCTCACCGCATTGGTGGCATAACTGGCTAGTACTAGCATTGGTGGTGGGAGTGAGGTGTTTATTCAGAGTTACGTGGACATGAGTTCCTTCCTCATTACTCCACTTCGAAATTTTCCTTTTAAAGAGTCCGGCTTTATCACTACTTTTATGTGTAGGGTTGGTCCTGATCCCAGGGACTGGAGGAGTGGGTCCTGCCAGTGTTTAAGGGGCAGGAGTTGCCACTTGCTGCTGTTGCTTGGCAAGTCTTTGGAATCGCTTTCGCTCACTTCTGGTTTGGCGATATCGTCTCCTCTTTTCGGTCTTACGGCTTCGCAAGTCCGCGACTGTTGTCATTTGTTGACTTCCCGGATTGGTACTACAATCAGAACTCTCGACTCCTTTGTCAGTCTTGTTTGGGTTGCCGGAGTTGATGTGTGTAAGGAAAGTTGTCACAGCAGTTGCTACTACAGCTTGTAACATAGCGGCGTGAATATGGAGGATAGGGGTTTCGTTTGATTAGCTGATTGTTTCCGAATGACGACATGATTCTGTAACATGAAAGATAAGGATTTTGTGAGCGGTTTTGGTTGACTCTAAATGTACTTCGATCGCTTAAGTAAAGTTTAAGAGTATGTTCTCGAAAGTTTGACCTACATCCCTATGATGTAGTCCTAGTACGGAATTGAAGTATATTCAAGCAGGTTTGACCTACATCTCTATGATGCAGTCCTAGAAAGAGTAGAAGTATGTTCGTAGAATGGTCTCAAGACGTTTGTCGTTCAAGCGGAGGTACTAATGGTTGGAAGATAATATGATCCAATCCTTTAAAAGAGGCTTGAAGATGATCCCGGAGTTAAATTACTATAGTCCAAAGCGTTGACTAAAGCAAATTTCAGATAGACTCAAATGAAGGTATGATAAAAGTATTTGAACAGAGAATAACTCAGAAGTTAGTCGACTGTCAATATCATCGATGTTTAAGATGTAATAAATTCGGGAAAAATGACCTTGTAGTAGGTCTTACATCACATCTGGAGTAGAGAAGTCTTTGACAGCATAAAGACCTAAATAAAGTACTTACAGTACAAGGTAAACACATAGATAAGTGCTACACAAAACATAGATATGAACATGGTTCTTAAAAACAAAGGAAGGTAGTAAAGTATCTCTTGCTGGTGACGATCACCCCTATGGTGAACCCTTAGTTCAGCTAGTTGACGTTCCATATCAAGCAGGTATCTTTCGTATACCCTCTAACGTACTCGAAGCTCTATGACTTCAGCTCGGGTTTCAGCTAGTGCTTGCACTAGGGTTTTGTGGTCTCTCTCAGATCTCTCTCGGGCATGTTCAAGGTGGTTGGTGCGAAGGATATGCATTCTTCCATTGGTGTCAACTTCTGCGATACGATGTAGAGCGATCCTGCCCTGAATTTCATTTCGGGCAACTCTACGTATCAGGATTGGTAGAACTCTGTTTGTTGTGCTCCCTTCATTTACATTGTAGAAGCTTCGGTCTCCATCAAACAACATATGTTGATTTTGATCTTCGCTCCATGCTTCTAAACATTCGACCCAAGGAGGCGCCAGGCCATGAAAACCCAGATGAGGGTCAGGATTTGGAATGGGAACTACCGGGGGTAGGTTCTCAACTTCGGGTTCGGGGTTATCATCATCCGAAAGGTCTTCAGCATGGTGATCATCCAAATGGATTGGATGATCATTCTCGGGATCTTCTCCAAACCATCCAGCAATGACTTCGTTCGGAAGGTACTGGTTTCCGTGGGGATGGAGTCCAGTCATGTTATCTACATGAGAATTGGGGTAAGAAGTTAATTAATAGATGAACTAACTAGATAATTATAAGGGGATCCTTATCAGTTACACCAATACTTGTCTAAAGCCTACTAATAAAGACCTTTAGTTCTCAGATAAGTAATTATAGTAACACAAAATACTCTTATAGTATTTTAAGTTTAATGTTATGTTCTAAGGTTCTTAGTATGATAATGTTGGTAAGTTTTTAGATTTGTTGCAACCTCACAACCATCCTTAGGCACATGCTAGCCACTCCTCGGATAATGTAGTTGATCAGGCTACGTCTTCCCAGGGTTGACCATATGTCTCTGAGTCTACTTGTGTTGTCCAACAATCGTAATACTTTTGTTCTGCCCTGGTGACACTGATTTTAGTATGAATACAGCTATATATACTTGGTTAAATATTTTATTATTTAAAAGTATAAACTCTTTATCAGAGTAATTTAATCTTGCTTGTGTTTACAGTTCGTATATCTTTTATGGGTTGATACACTCAATTCACAATAAACAATGCTCTGATACCAATCTGTCACACCCCAAAACCGAGAACGGCGGAAATGTTTTGGGGCGGAGGACGTCATGTACAGTATCACAACAATGAATATTAGTAAACAAGCAACAACATCATCCATTGCATTAGTAATATAATTTTAATACAAGCGTTCTGACATGTTTAATAGACACTTAAGTATGAATCAAAATGAAAGATGAGTCCTGAACGAGCTCCATCTTCTATAAACCTTGCATCAGTACTTGTCTACTGTTGACCTGAGGATACAAGTTATTTTGAAAGACAGTATCAGCTTTAATGCTAGAGAGACCATAAGTATTTTAGTGTCTGTATTTGTAATAATGTATTTGTAAGTATGAGTATGTAAAAGTTTTGAATACCCTAGAAAACCTTTTGCTTCCTAGTGAAAGTAGCCTTCTACCAAGGCATCTAGTATCTAACTGTGTCTATTGTAAGAGTGTGTATTTTCCAAATCTAACTATCATTAACCAAAAATATAGTGTTTACATTACCGTTCATCGTGTGAATGTTCACGAAGTGAATGTAATGGAGAAATAATAAACTACTGTAGTTTTATAATAAGTGACTACTACTGTACTAACTACCTTAAACCAAATGAAATTTAAAGTAACATGTGATCGGCCTGTATCATGCTACCGACTCAATAGTAAAATGACGATGTAAGACGCCGTAAGAAATGACATTTGGCACCCGTAGACTTGCAAGTCCCACTGTGGCAAGCAGCAAGGTGTACGATAGTCAATCCAGTATAGATCTATACGCAAACTCATACGCTCCCTAATTAAGGAGATTATGGATAAAAAACGGTCATGGCAGGTAGTGCCATGATCCGTTTAATAGCTCCCATCACTGAATGTAGTGTATATGTAATGTATGTGCTAGTTGTATTGTGTGTTCTTCCTCTGTCTAGCCTATATGGATGTTTCTCACCACTATGTATTATGTTTTTTTTCTCATCACTATGTATTATGTTTGTTTCTCATCACTAAGTATTATGTTTGTTTCTCATCACTAAGTATTATGTTTGTTTCTCATCACTATGTATTATGTTTGTTTCTCATCACTATGTATTATGTTTGTTTCTCATCACTAAGTATTATGTTTGTTTCTCATAACTATGTATTATGTTTGTTTCTCATCATTATAAGTTATGACTCATGTATGAACTGACTCTTTGTATGATTCATTGTTCTAGTATTAGTATTAGTAAAACCCTAAACTACGCCTATTGTAGCTTATTAGTAATATAACTTGTCCGTATGATCATAATCTCCCCACTTCAGTCCATTTTTCTGATCAATCTTTATCACCAATAATTCTCACAATCTTGTTTCTTATATGTTAAATAGGTTTTTGCCAAGTGCCACTAGATCGCCACGACTATCCGCCACTGGTGATTGGTCCCTTCTTTTTGGGACACTCGATCTATGCTCGTTCTTGAAGACCAACAGCTTGCTCATGATCATAATCGCTCCTCTTTAGTCCATTATTAAGATCACTCTTCATCACCAACAATTCTTACAATTGACTCCACTCATCAGAATAATAATCGTAGTGGATTTCATGATGGATTTCGTGGAGGACGGGGTGGTCTGAACTACAGAGTGGTCACGGCAGAGGAAGATACGGTGGCCATCAAAATCAAGGAGGGTAGTAGCAGCACTCATCGCACAACAATAGAGGTTCAGCGCCTTAAGGATGGGCCATTGGGTGTTATCAAGTCTCTTCTTGTCTAGGTATTCTATCAACACCACCAAACGGATATGCTGCCCTACATCAGTCCACTGGATTGAGATTGCCACCAACCGAGTAGAATTCTCACCAATTCTTTGGCCTACCTTCTCAAATTCCATTTTTCTCAGCAACCTTTCAATACCTTCCAACAACCCACAAGATCCTCCAAGTATCATACTACACTCCCACAAAGGATCAACACCATGTCTCTAAATGATCCTCAGCTTGAAAATTGGTACATGGATACTGGAGCAACTTGTCATCTTCACTCAGATGCAGGTATACTCTTGTCCTTTTTTGATAAAAGAAAATATTTACCTTCATTAGTTTTAGTTGGAGACAGATCCTCAATTCCCATGACCAATCAAGTTCATGCCAGTCTTCTGCTTTCTATCCCATATCGTACTTTAACTGTTAAAAAAGTCTTGATTACTCCTCAAATCATAAAGAATATCGTATATTTTCTTCAATTTACTTATGATAATATGGTTTCAATTGATATTGATCCATTTAGTTTTTCTTTGAAGGATTTATAGAATAAATGCACTCTAATGTGATATGATAGCTCCGGTGACCTCTATGTTGTCACAAAGCCAACTCCTAAAACATTCACATTTATTGCTTATTCTCTTTGGTATCAATGTATTGGACATCCCACTCACCATGTTTTTCAACATCTAGTCAACAACAATTTCATTTCGCATTCTATTAAAAACACTAGTCTTTGTCATGCATGTCAAATGGGAAAACATGTTAAATTACCTTTTAACTTATCTAAGTCTGTTTCTCATTATCCTTTGGACTTGTACATTCTGATGTGTGGACATATCTAGTTACAAGCATTAGTGGTATTAATTTTTCTAGATGATTACTCTCAGTCTTTTATGGGTGTACCCCTTCATGTTAAATCTGATGTGCTCTCTAAATTTGTTCAATTTCACTCTTATGTTCAAAACCAATTTAAAATCGACATCAAATATTTTCAGTGTGACAATGGTGGTGAATACAGTAATGGTAAATTTCATCAACTTTTTGATCAAAATGGTATTCACATACTCTTCTCTTGTCCTCATACCTCTCAACAAAATGGTAAATCTGAGTGAATGCTTAAAACTATAAACAATGTCATACGTGCCGTCCTTTTTAATGCTCAGATTCTTCCTACATTCTAGGTCGAAGCTCTTCATATTTCCATTCACCTCCTAAATATTTTTCCCACCACTACTTTAAACAATGAAACTCCTTTCCACAAACGTTTTCACAAAAAACCTTCCTACAGCTACCTTCGATTTTTGGATGTCTTTGTTATCCTCACCTTGTCACCCTACATACATTATCACCACATCCACTTCTTCTGTTTTTCTCGGGTATCCCTCTCACCACAAAGGGATATCGGTATATTAAGTTTCACACCAATACTATTATTATATCTCGCCATGTTGTATTTTGTGAGTCAATTTTTCCTTTCGGTTCCTTGTCCTTTGACCCGTCTCCTTCATACACTTTTCTTAATCATCTTACCGAATTATTTTGGATATAGATTCTCATCCATCACCCATACCCACTATTACGTCTACAGCATCATCTATATGTCTTCCCACCCTTACTACCGAAACGATAACTCATCTCCCTCCTTTGTTCCTTTAACATGTGAGGTTGCTTCTCCTCTCAAGACTACCTCTCCCTCGACCTCATCCAATCCAAATATTTCCTCTGACACTTCGACATCTACTATAACACATGAAACCAAGTATGGAATTATTCCCAATTTGTGTATGAGTTCTTTTTTTCCACGACACAGTGAAGCTTCAACACAATGTCGCGACAAGCTTTTGTGTGACATCCCCATTTTCATGGCTAGAAAAGACCGATTTTTCTGTTTATGCTTTATAAAAATCAGACTATCTCGTTTAATAAAAACGTTGCGGAATTTGTTCCCAAAAACACATGATAATTTCATTATCAACGCATTTCCGAAAAAATGTATTTTTATTCATTTAAAACATTTGGGATGTCATCGTCAATACAAAAACATAAGCATAAATAGAACTTACATTCATTTACACTAGCGATCTATGTCTCCTTAATCTCTCAATGTAATGTAACTTCACCTCGTCACCTGTGATACAAGTAAACTGAGTGGCTCATGTTGGGAAACCGGGTGAGTACATAAGGTTTTCAACCCACAATAATATAATTAATATGTTCAATCATCAAACAATTAACCCAATTACCCATCCCCATTATCTTCTTTATTCCTAAGTACCTTCCCTAAGGATTTATCTTATGGATCGTCTCCTACATCATATTTACCTCTCATCTCCTTACATCACATTTCCTTATATATTTGTTCCTAAGGACTCTCCATAAGGATCATCACCTACATCGCATAGACAATATTGATTCAGGGATTACTCCCTCAATACGTGCCCAACAAGGGTTAGGTCATCATCACATGAATACGTAGTTACAACATCGCATAAACTCGTAATTCATAGTAATAGGTTAGAGTATCATCGCATTAATACGTAGTTACAACATCACCTGAACTCGTAATTGATCACATACAGGTTATGTGTCTGTTGGTGTTTCCATGGGGTTGTCTAGAATAGTCTGTGGTCGCCATCTATACTCTGGTAGATGACGACATTGCCACATTGTCGGTTAAGGTTATGGTATCTCTTTTCATCCTACATCACCTATTCATCATCATCTATTTACCTAATTATCATCACCTTTCTATCATCGCCTATCTCTCATCATTTTGTTTCATCACACACCAAGTATTTCATCTACCCATGTTTCATGAGCAACATATTTGTAGATATAAAATAAATATATCGTTTAAATCTTTTAAAACATGTATAAAATCGTTCATCCAGCATAGACAGCAAGTATTCAAATAATATGCACACATAACACATAATTTATATAAAATACTTCATATCTATGTGTAAGATGAAAGTAACTATGCACTCACTTGTTAAAGTGATGATTCCAAACTCGGATAGCGCTTTGCTTCTTAACAATATAATTTTCTTCGACGAAATCTAGTACTATTACCATTAGATTGTCACACCCTAAAACCGAGAACGACGGAAACGTTCTGGGGCGGAGGACGACATGTACAATATCACAACAATGAATAGTAGTAAACAAGCAACAACATCATCCATTGCATTAATAATATAATTTTAGTACAAGCATTCTGACATGTTTAATAGACACTAAAGTATGAATCAAAATGAAAGATGAGTCTTGAACGAGCTCCATCTTTTCTAAACCATGCATCGGTATCTGTCTATTGTTGACCTGAGGATACAAGTTATTTTTAAAGAGAGTATCAGCTTTAAAGCTGGTGAGATCATAAGTATTTTAGTGTCTGTATTTGTAATAATGTATTTGTAAGAATGTATTTTTAAGAATGTATTTGTAAGACTGTATTTGTAAGTATCAGTATGTAAAAGTTTTGAATACCCTAGAAAACCTTTTGCTTCCTTGTGAAAGTACCCTTCTACCAAGGCATCTAGTATCTAACTGTGTCTATTGTAAGAGTGTGTATTTTCCAAATATAACCAAAAATATAGTATTGACATTACCGTTCATCGTGTGAATGTTCACGAAGTGAATGTAATGGGGAAATAATAAACTACTGTAGTTTTATAATAAGTGACTACTACTGTACTAACTGCCTTAAACCAAATGAAATTTAAAGTAACATGTGATCGGCCTGTATCATGCTACCGACTCAATAGTAAAACGACGATGTAAGACGCTGTAAGAAATGACATTTGGCACCCGTAGTCTTGTAAGTCCCACTGTGGCAAGCAGCAAGGTGTAGGATAGTCAATCCAATATAGATCTATATGCAAACTCATACGCCCCCAATTAAGGAGATTCTGGATACAAAAACGGTCATGGAAGATAGTGCCATGATCCGTTTAATAGCTCCCACCACTGAATGTAATGTATATGTAATGTATGTGCTAGCTGTATTGTGTGTTCTTCCTCTGTCTAGCCTATATGGATGTTTCTCACCTCTATGTATTATGTTTTTTTTCCTCAAAACTATGTATTATGTTCGTTTCTCATCACTAAGTATTATGTTTGTTTCTCATCACTAAGTATTATGTTTGTTTCTCATCACTAAGTATTATGTCCGTTTCTCATCACTATGTATTATGTTTGTTTCTCATCACTATGTATTATCTTTGTTTCTCATCACTAAGTATTATGTTTGTTTCTCATCACTATGTATTATGTTTGTTTCTCATCACTATAAGTTATGACTCATGTATGAACTGACTCTTTGTATGATTCATTGTTCTAGTATTAGTATTGGTAAAACCCTAAACTACGCCTATTGTAGCTTACTAGTAATATAACTTGTCCGTATGAACATAGAAGTATACCCTTGCTACCCAAGGGTATGGAATTGACTGGAAGAACCCTTATGACTATATATGTACACATGATATATGATTAATAGTTAAACGACCTTCGGACGGATACCCGATACCCTACTAGACCTTCAAACATTACTTATATAACTATACATATCTAGTCATGCAATTGACAATATAAAAGTATAAAAGAAGTTTTGTAAAAACCTTTGAAGAGTTTAAGAACTAAGAAAAGGTGACTTGATGTCAATTTGAAAACAGTTTATTTGATAAGAACAGTTTAAAGTATAATGAATCATTTGTTTTGGAAACATAATTGTAACATAGTTTTGAAAAGAAACATTTAGTATGTAATACAATTTGATAAAGAGTTGTAAACTAGTAAAAATGTTTTGGAAAGTCATTTGAAGAAATCTGTTTGGTAAAACTGCTAAAAGTGTAGTAAATCTATTTGCATGCTAGTTATTAATCACATGTGATTGATTGAATAACTAGCATGTTTCAACTTGTATCCCCCCATAAAGCATTTAAAAAAATTTAAATACATTTAAAAAGGTTAATTAAGGGGTATGAACTCACCTGTAGTGAGTGGTTTGGATGAACAGATTGTATAGGATGATAGGTGTCAAGTGAAGGCTTGAACACACACACGGATCCAATTTAACATATAATGATACATATATGAATATAATTAGTGTTTAAAGCAACTAATTATTGAATTGGGACCACCTTAGGGACTAGTAAATACTTATATTGAGGTGTTACAACCATATATGATTGTATGAAGGGGTATATGGCTTTACAAAGGAGTGTATGGTCAAAATACACACTATATGTGTGTGTGCGGCCAGGTGTGCGACCATACATGGTGTGTGCGGTTGGTTGTGCGGCCATACAGGGTGTGTGCGGTCGTACACCTAGTGTTCTTGGTGTTCTTAATGTAAGATGTTACCTTTTATGAAGATCCTCAAGGAGATTTGGATGATCATTAAGAGGATTTTCGGGCCCTAGCTTTGTGGAAGTGTGGAATGCGTTCAAAAATGACTAAGTCTTGAATATATAGGGGGAGTGTGCGGTTGGGATGGGTGTGTGGCCGCACACACCTTGTGTTGGTGTGATTGGCTCAAATGCAAGGCGATACATCCACAATACTTATCCCACGACTCCTACCCTGCTTATACTAGGCTTTAAACACTCTATTTGACTCCAAACAGTGCTATAACATAGCAAAAGCGAGTTTAACTTTGATAAAAATGAAGAATGTAAGCTACAAATTTTCGGGTTGTCACATAGATTTTAGTTTAATATTTACCATGACTAATTATTAGTCTTAGCATTATTATTATTATAAGCGTTTAAATAATATTTTCCAACCACTATGTACAAACAGGAGCCAGACATAAAACACCAGAGGGCAGGACCATTTTGGCATATAGCACTTCAAAAATCCAACAACCCTATGCGACCCTTTAAACCAGATTACCCGTATGCAAGTGGTTAAAAAGATATTATAACGACACTTATATAACTCATATAAATAGCCCAAATAATTTTAATAACATTACTATATTTTAAATAAAAGCTATACTAGAAATAGTGTAGGCATAACTCACTTACACCGGGTTTTTATTATAAAAAAAAAATCATGCTTCGCTGGAGCAGCGTTTCCAAGCCGAAAGCTCTTCTTCTCGGAGCCGTCGGGGGCTCCGGGGTTGCCTTCTCATGCTAGGGAGGTTCCCTAGACTTGGTATGGGTTTAGGGAGGCTAGAGAGAAGTTAGAGATGGAAAGAAAGGCTTATGGTGTGAAGAAATTATGAAGAGTTCATCTCTTATTTATAGGGATTTTACTGTAGAGTAACCCCTAAGCATCGTCCGTATCTTCTGTGTACGGGCTCCATTTTCTACGTTATTTATATCCACACATTGGTATTTACAAGTACTACAACTTTCATTTAGACCTTGTCGGCTAATTCTCATTGTTGCTCGGATTTACAAAACTGTATTCGAATTCGCCGCGCTTGAAGAGTAGAGACTAAGTTTCATCCATATCTATAACATACGAGCTCTGTTTTCGATGTTCTTTATATCTACGCATTGGTATTTACGAGTACTACAATTTTTATTTAGATCCTGCTGGCAAATTCTCATTCTATCTTAGATTTACAAAACTATATCGAATTCGCCGCACTCAAAAAGTAGAGACTAAGCTTCGCCCATATCTTTTGCATACGAGCTCCGTTTTCAACTGTCTTTTTATCGTTTAACTCCTATTAACGATATCTTCATTTCTCGTTTAGATTATTTTGGTTGAAAATCGACCGATCTAAAATTCGAATTTCGGGTTGTGCACTTCTATGCTAAATCTTAGAAAAATCATAACTTCCTTATACGAAGTCAGATTTGGACGTTCTTTTTATGCACGCTCTCAGTTTAACATATACTACGACTTTCATCTAGATTGTTAATGCTAGAAAGTATTTTGTCGTAAATTCACTTTTTACGATTCTCGGTGTCACGCTGATTTTGCCATAAAACTTCGACGGGTCATAACTTCTTAGTTATAACTCGGATTTCGGCGTTCTTTATATGTACAGAACCTTTGTGACATATACTATAAGTTGGTTAAGATTATTTATTCTAAATAATGTTCTATCAAAAAGTCATTTTTGACGCTCATTGTCTCTAAAGTGAGTAGCCCGGATCTACGGGAGTTACAATTATCTCCCCCTTAGGATGATTACGTCCCGGAATCATCAACGAAATAGGGTTGTATAGTGACTCCGTACGTTATCTCTTCATCCTAGGTAATAATCATAACTTCTATGTCGCTTCGAACGAGTATCAAACTCTTGGACTCCCTGACTGCAGGCGGTGCTCGATCTTGCACCTGCTCCCTATCTCACGTTAGACTCCAAATTATGACCTACAAGTCACAATCTCGATCCTTAGTGGAGACTCCTTCTTCTTCTTAACAAACTTAAGATAAGTTCTTTTATTACTATAATGGATTTATGTGTCATATTCTAATGACCTATCATTGTAGGTTGCAATGCTTAGACTCAAGTCTCTTAGAGTCAAATTCCAGAACAGACTATACCTTCCTTCATGTTCTAATGTGATATAATCACATCTTAGAAGGTAGTATTCCTAGCTACAAGCAATTATCGTGATACCTCTACGGATCGCTTTGATTGTCTTTCCCTTCTAGCTTTGATCTTAAGTCAAATTTTATATCAGACATGGTTATCTGAACCATCTAACATACTCTTCTTAGTCGTACTCAATTTGAGATGACCACTAGGGTCGGAATAAAAATCATCTTCTTAGTCATTACCGAAACAGTAGTAACGACATACTTGAATAAAAATGGATTCATTTACTAGCTTCTTGGTAACCTTGTGACTTTCCCTGGTCCAAGCGTGAGTCATGTGTTTCCGGTAGTATATGCATCTACTACCTTTCACACCTACTCAATACTTGTCCCAAGTATTGTCTCACAGTTTTCCAATTAACCATAAAAAATCACATAACAAATTCACACATCAGATAAAAAAACGAAGGTTTTATATTATTCCTTGAAACGATAACATAGGTATTCAAGTTCAACCTATACTATGCCTCTAATAGGCTACACCTCCTGATACTATCCACTTGGTTTCTTCATAATTTGATCCTCGAATATACATCCTCACTCCTGATTCATTGCATTGCCATCTACTTCGTCAAGGATCATTTGGAAAGATCTTGTCTTTGCCTTTAGCGGCGCATTTTGCCTTGCAACTTCATTCTTCTTTGGACAGTTCTTCGAAATATGCCCATCATTTCCACATTCATAGCACTTCTTGTTGTCGAATGTACAATCTCTAGAATAGTAACCGGTCCTACCACACTTATAGCACATCACTTCTCCATCGCATCTTCCAAAGTGATTCTTTTTGCACATCTCACACCTCCTCCTCCTCCAGACTTCGGGAATTTTCTCTCCTTGTTGGACCTTGATGATCCTTCATGCTTCATTTTCTCGCCAACTTCAACTCTCTCCAGACCCTTTTCTCTTATCTGGGTCTCCACATTCTTAGCAGCCCAGATGGCGGCTTTCAGAGTGTTTGCTTGCTTGACCATCGGACCAAAGTTTGCTGGTAATCCGTGGGCAAACTTGTTGACCTTGGAGATCTCAATTGGAACTAGATAAGGAATGAGCTTCATCTTCTCCATAAAACTTGCAGCATACTCGGTAACACTCATCCTCCCCTTCTTCAAATTCTAGAATTCATTATTGATCTCCAGAAGATCTTGCTCACAGCAGTACTTCATCTTTAATTGCACTAGGAAATCTTCCCAAGAAATCTTTCTTGCTTCTCCCTTGGACATCGTGTTGGCTAGTAGCTTCCATCATCTCATTACTCCAGACTTTAACAGAGGGACCGCAAGGGCGGTATTTTGTTGGTTACTACACTCGTATTTTGTTGGTTACTACACTCGCAACTCTCAAACATTGTCTCTATCTCGGTGATTCGGTCCATAACTTCCACTGGTGATGAATTTCCAGAAAGACTCGGGGGTTTGGATGCCATGAAATCCTTGTACTTGCATCCACGTTCGTCATTTCCTCCATCCTGATTGTTTCTTCTAAGTATTGGTGGGTTGTCTTGACCAACCGTCCTACTGTAGTTCCCTCCTTCTAACTGCCCATCATTCAGCTCGGGCTGTTCAATAGGCATCGTGATTTCCTCTCGATTTTGTTGAAGTAAACTCCTTGTTTCCTCCATTTTACGATACAACATCATTTGGATCATCGCCTCTCCACCGGACGTGGTGATTGGCTCGGGTGCAGTTACTACAACATGCATTTGTTCAATCACTGGGGGTTGTTGATTCCTATTTCCATTCGCGTTCCCGACTCCACTTTGGGTTCTTTCCATTTCAATCTATACACCAAATGAGATGGTCGGTGTGTAATGACGAGAATTAAGATAGGAAAGATTTTATCTATGATTGACGTATAATCCCCTTATCTCTCCAAAAAGTTATATACCAGTTCTAATACTATAATTAAATGTTTAGAAACCTGAACATATAAAGTTTCTAGATACGATCGGCAATAGACCATAGATCCGAATAAATAACAGCATATCAGGCACAAAGAATTTAGCACATAAAAGCATTTTTAGACACAACTACTAAAATAAGCTAGTGCTCACATCTCATAGTCACCGCGTAGCATTCTAAGTTTAAGTCTATAAATCCTACAAATTCCGAATTCGCTTAAACTAATACTTTGATACCAACTATGACATCCCCATTTTCACGGCCAGAAAAGACCGATTTTTTGTTTATGCTTTATAAAAATCAGACTATCTCATTTAATAAAAACGTTGCGGAATTTGTTCCCAGAAAAAACATGATAATTTCATTATCAAAGCATTTCCGAAGAAATGTATTTTTATTCATTTTAAAACATTTGGGATGTTATCGTCAATACAGAAACATAAGCATAAACAGAACTTACATTCATTTACACTAGTGATCTATATCTCCTTAATCTCTCAGTGTAATGTAACTTCACCTCGTTACATGCGATATAAGTAAACTGAGTGGGTCATGTTGGGAAACCTGGTGAGTACATAGGGTTTTCAACCCACAATAATATAATTATTATGTTCAATCATCAAACAATTCACCCAATTACCCATCCCCATTATCTTCTTTATTCCTAAGTACCTTCCCTAAGGATTTATCCTATGGATCGTCTCCTACATCATATTTACCTCTCATCTCCTTACATCACATTTCCTTATATGTTTGTTCCTAAGGACTCTCCCTAAGGATCATCATCTACATCACATAGACAATATTGATTCAGGGATTACTCCCTCAATATGTGCCCAACAAGGGTTAGGGCATCATCGCATGAATATGTAGTTACAACATCGCATGAACTCGTAATTCATAGTAAGAGGTTAGAGTATCATCGTATTAATATGTAGTTACAACATCGCCTGAACTTGTAATTGATCACTTACAGGTTATGGGCCTGCTGGTGTTTCCACGGGGTTGTCTAGAATAGTCCGTGGTCTCCATCTATACTCTGGTAGACGACTACATCGCCACATTGTCGGTTAAGGTTATGGTATCTCCTTTCATCCTACATCACCTATTCATCATCATCTATTTACCTAATTATCATCACCTTTCTATCATCACCTATATCTCATCATTTTGTTTCATCACACACCAACTATTTCATCTACCCATGTTTCATGAGCAACATATTTGTAGATATAAAATAAATATATCGTTTAAATCTTTTAAAACATGTATAAAATCGTTCATCTAGCATAGACAACAAGTATTCAAATAATATGCACACATAACACATAACTTATATAAAATACTTCATATCTATGTGTAAGATGAAAGTAACTATGCACTCACTTATTAAAGTGATGATTCCAAATTCGGACAGCGCTTCGCTTCTTAACAATATAATTTCCTTCGACGAAACCTAGTATTATTACAACTAGATTTTAGTCTAATATTTACTGTGACGAATTATTTGTCTTAGAATTATTGTTATTATTATAAGCGTTTAAATAATATTTTCCAACCACTATGTACAGACAGGGGCCAGACATAAAACACCGGAGGACAGGACCATTTTGGCATATAACACTTCTAAAATCCAACAAGCCTATGCGGCTCTTTAAACTAGATTCCCCGTACCGCGAGTGGTTAAAAAGATATTATAACGACACTTATATAACTCATAAAAATAGCCCAAATAATTATTATAAGGTCCTAATAACATTACTCTATTTTAAATAAAAACTATATTAGAAATAGTGTAGGCGTAGCTCACTTACAGCAGGTTTTTATTAAAAAAACCGGACTTCGCTGGAGCAGCATATCCGAGTCAAAACCTCTTCTTCTCGGAGCCGTCAGACGCTCTTGGATTTCCTTCTCGTGCTAGGGAGGTTCCCTAGACTTGGGAGGGGTTTAGGGAGGCTAGAGAGAAGTTAGAGAGAGAAAGAAAGGCGTATGGTGTGAAGAAATTATGAAGAGTTCATTTCTTATTTATAGGGATTTTATCGTAGAGTAGACCCTAAGCTTCGTCTGTATCTTCCATGTACGAGCTCCGTTTTCTACGTTATTTATATCTACACATTGCTATTTACAAGTACTACAACTTTCTTTTAGACCCCGTCGGCTAATTCTCATTGTAGCTCAGATTTACAAAACTGTATTCTCATTTAAGAGTATAGACTAAGTTTCGTCCATATCTTTAACATACGATCTCTGTTTTTGACGTTCTTTATATCCACACATTGGTATTTATGAGTACTACAATTTTTATTTAGATCATGTTGGCTAGTTCTCATTCTTTCTTAGATTTACAAAACTGTATTGAATTCGCCGCGCTCGAAAAGTAGAGACTAAGCTTCGTCCATATCTTTCGCATACGAGCTTCGTTTTCATCTATATTTTTATCGTTTAACTCCTATTAACGATATCTCCATTTCTCGTTTAGATTATTTTGGCTGATAATCGACCAATCTAAAATTCGAATTTCGGGTTGTGCACTACTATGCTAAATCTTAGAAAAATCATAACTTCCTTATACGAAGTCAGATTTGGACGTCTTTTTATGCACGCTCTCAGTTTAACATATACTACAATTTTCGTCTAGATTGCTAAGGCTAGAAAGTATTTTGTCGTAAATTGACTTTTTACGATTCCTGGTGTGGCGCCGGTTTTGCCGTAAAACTTTGACGGGTCATAACTTCTTCGTTATAACTCGGATTTCAGCATTCTTTATATGTACAAAACCTTTTTGACATATACTATAACTTGATTAAGATTATTTAGTCTAAATAATGTTCTATCAAAAAGTCATTTTTGACGCTCATTGTCTCTAAAGTGAGTAGCCCGGATCTACGGGCGTTACAATTTAGGCTGTAGATTTTTAAGGACCATCACGGTGTGGTGGTGTTGTAGCACAACGTGGTGGCGGTTGAAGGAGAAAATCCTAAAGTTCAAGGGGTTGAGCCCTATATAAAGATCTTTAACCCCTCATAGCCTCCCTCTCAACAACCTCCATTCCCCCAAATCGTTCCTTGCAAACCGTAATCATCTTCCACCATTTTTGAGATAGTTTGTTGCTTTTTGAACCTAAAGAAGGAAGAGGGAGGAGGAAGGAAGAAAATATCAAGAAAGAAAGTCCCCATTCTTCAGCTTGGTACTCTTCTTGACCTTTCTAAGTGTCCAAGACTCGATTTATATTATTCCAAGTTGTTAGGTATTGATTTTTGTCCCTTTAGCCTCTATTTCTTGAACATTGGAATTGTTAGACCTCATAAAGTTTTCAACTTTATGAATCTCCAGGTCAAGGTGATCTAGTAGTGTCTTACTAATCTAGACTATAATGAAGTTTTGATGTCATACGTAGAGATTAGGTCATATATCCTCATTTTTTTTACCTAATATGGGTTCAAGACAAGCATTGGGCATGTATGTATATAAAGCACCAACCTTTGGGAAGGTTTAGGTGTTAGAATCACTTCTGGAAAGGATGGACTTCAGAATTTAGGTATGAAGTGCTTATTGGTTAAGCCCTTGCATTATTAAGGTTTTTGGATTGCGTTTTGGACCTGTTTAGGTAGTTCAAATGGATAAAGTTGGAAACTTTATCCTTCTAGATGATATGTTTGGCTAGATCTGAACCTTGGGGTGCTAGGAATCGAAGAAAATAGTCGAATGTAATAAGCCATTGAAAATCAGGCAACCACGACGTTGTTGCCGGTTAACACAACATGTTAGCTAGGGTTTTTCCCAACTTTTTGGATGCGGGCGGAACATGGCATGGCCAAGGGGCAACACGACATGCTGGGTCAACATGGATTGTCAACTCTTGACTTTTGACCTTGTCTAAGTTTAACCTAAGGGGTATTTGAGGTATTTGGAGTTGTATCTAAGGATTGATCACTATTTGACGAATAAGTGATGGGTAGAGATGATATTCAGAGTCGGGGCCTGTTTAGATATTGATCAGATTCAGAGGTGAGTTTGCTCACTATGTTTAGCGGGTCGAAGGCACCAATGTCAGCCCATGGTTGGTTATGTAGGGTGGTAGATGTCTACGTGACTCTTGCATGCGTATGTGCTTGTATGCTTATTAGTCGGGGCCTGATGGTTATTCTGTATGTTAGTATCTGGTTATGCGTATATGATTTGTATGTGGGCAGAGCCCATTACGTGAGTTTGGGCAAGGCCCGTTATACTTAATCGGTGGGGCCCGTTATACTCAGCGAGTGGGGCCCAATGATTGTATGATAAACTATTATATTTGTGATTTTCTCATGTTTTTGTATATTTATATGATTATATATTTTATATGTTTACTAGGTAGGGCCCGATGATTGATAGATCTGTATACCGAATAGGACTCGATGTTAGGTAGGGCCCGATGACTGACAGATCTATATACCAAGTGGTGCTTGATGTTGAGCAGGGCATTTGTGTATGTATGGTATGTTGTATTTTGGGGAACTCACTAAGCATTTTGCTTACGATTTTCAGTTTGTGTTTCAGGTACTTTTGGTTTCAAAAGAAAGAGTATGGGATGTTTGCAGAGCAAGCACCATTTGATTCTGCATTGTGATTTACTCCGATAACAATGTTGTATTGATAAATTTAGATTAATTTAGTTTAATTACATTGATATGGTTGGATGTTTTATTAATCTAAAAATAAAAAAAATTATGGTCATATTTTTGGGACGTTACATCTACTGTCTCATCTCCACCACAAATATCTCTCCTCCCATTAACGGCACAACTCCATCTTCTTCTGTTAATCCTGTGCCAACTCGTGCTAAACGTGGAATTTTTAAGCCATTAGAAAAAATGAATCTTCTATATTGATTATGCTTCTCCCATTCCTCAAACTTACTCTCAAGCTCTTATATCTAATAAGACTTGGGTGCTATTACCTCATCCATATACTGCTAATATGATCAAGTGTATTCGGTTGTTTAGACCAAAAACTAATGTAGATGGAGCTTTATCCCGTTACAAAGCTCAAATTCTAGCTAATGGTAGAAGTTAAATACATGGAATTGACTGTGTTGAGATGTTTAGTCTTGTGGTTAAGCCAACCACCATACATATTGTTCTTATTATTGTTGTCACTCACAAGTGGCCCATTAGATAAGTCGATGTGAAGAATGTGTTTCTTAATGGTGATCTCCAAGAAACAGTTTATATGCAACAACCTCTTGGGTTCAAAGACCCATCTACAATTAATCATGTTTGTTTACTTCAGAGATCTCTATATGATCTCAAATAGGCACCTCGTGCATGATTTTAGCGATTTGCCTAGTTTCTCACACTTATTGGTTTTATTCATTGCAGGTGTGATTCATCATTTTTTATTTACAAACATGAAGCTCATATTGCATACTTGTTGCTATATGTGGATGAAATAGTTCTTACTGGAATTTCATCTCTACTTCTGACAAGCATCGTCTCCACTATGGGTTGTAAACTCTCTATGTCTCATCTGGGTGACCTTCACTACTTAGTGGGTATCTTTGGCAGCATCAATGATGTGGGCTTATATCTCTCTCAATATAAGTATGCTCTTGAGATTTTAGATCGTGCTTCCATGCTTAATTGTAAACCTGCTTGAACCCCATCTGATTTGTCTTCCAAGTTGGATGGTTCTAGTTCTCGTGTTGTTGATTCAACTATGTATCATGGTATAGTGGGTGCACCTCAGTATCTTACTTTTACAAGACCATATATTACATATGCTGTTAATTAGATATGGTTGTACTTGCATGATCCTCATGAGACTCTTTTATCTTCTCTCAAATGCATTTTATGCTACATTAAAGTTACCCTTACTCACGGTCTTCAACTATATAGTTTGACTTCCTGTGATCTCATTGCATACTATGATGCTTACTGGGAAGGATGTTTGGTTAACAGACTTTCCACTTCCGGCTATTGTGCCTTTTTAGGACATAATCTTCTTTCTTGGTCCTCGACATGCCAACATACAATATCTTGTTCTAGTGCGGAGGCAGAATATTGAGGTATCGCTAATATTGGTGCAGAAATATGTTGGTTATGAAATTTGTTATCTTAGCATCAATACTCACCTCAATTGGCTATTATTGTCTACTCTGATGATGTGAGTGTTGCATATATGTCATCCAGTCTGATCCAACATCAGAGGACCAAGCAAATTGAGATTGATCTTCATTTTGTTCGCAACAAAGTTGTCACTGGTCAAGTTCGAGTTCTTCATGTTCCATATTTGCCTCAATATGCATATATCTTTACCAAAAGTTTACCTTCTCCACTTTTACTTGATATTTGGTACAATATGAATGTTTGATATTTTCCCATTTGTAATGCGGGGGGCTGTTAGCGGGTGTTTATATTTGTATATGTACTTGTAACGCTCACAAATTGCAGGCTACTAAATTTAGAGATAATAAGCGTTGAAAATGACTTTTTGATAGAATATTATTTAGAGTAAATAATCTTAACCAAAGTTATAATATATGTCACAAGGATTCCATACATATAAATAATGCTTAAATCCAACTTAGAACGAAGAAGTTATGACCCGTCGAAGATTTACAAATAAACCGGCACATCTCTTCGTATCGTAAAAAGTAATTTTTTTACAAAATATTTTTTATCCTTAGCAATCTAAATGAAAGTAGTAGTAGACGTTAAACCGAGAGCGTGCATATAGAGAACGTCCAAATTTGACTTCATTTGAGGAGTTATGAATTTTCTAAGATTTAACGTACCAATGCACAACTCGGATATCGAATTTTAGATCGATTGATTTTTAGCCGACACAACTTAAAAGAGAATTGAAGATCTTGTCAATAGGATCTTAACAATATAAAGACAGCAAAAAACAGACATTCGATGAAAAAGTTATGAATTTTTAACAGACTTTAATTGTCTAAGCCAGTTAAAATATAACTTTAAAAATAAAGTCAAAATTAGCCGATGGAATCTAAACGAAAGTTGTAGTATGGGAGTGGCGAGATCTGGGCTGCACCTTCCTCCCCATGGCTTCACACGAGATGGCGACACATGCCACCGGTACAACCCGTGTTGCTTGGAGAATGCCCAGCGTACTGCGTATGCCTAACGTCCCTTTAGGTACGCCCTGTGTACAAGGGTGTTGGAAGCCTATAAATATCACTCGTTTTCACTCATTTATCTCACACCTTTCTCAACGAATCTCTCTCAAACACCCCCAAACCATTTATTCTTTCCCTTAGCACCTCCTAGGTGTTAGAAGCGAGTCCCGGAGCACCATAAGGCCTAGAGAAGAAGAGCTTTCAGCTCAGAAGTTCTGCATGAGCAGAGCCCAATTCCTCGCTAAACCCCTTTGTAAGTGAGGTATGCTTACCATACTTTAACTATAACCTATTTTTAAGTTCATTACAATTATTATGAACCTATAAACAATATTTAGCAGTGATTCAAAGTCATTATACTAATTGATCTACTTACGGGTATGATGTTTAGGCTGTGATTTGGTTAGGTGTATAAAGTGGGATTTCTAAAAAGTATACTTTGTTTACCAAATGGACCTTACCTCCGATATGACCCTACCTGGTTGTTCTTTACTTGATAGATCATGAAAGTAAAATTTGAGTTAATGATGTATCTAGACAAATAATTAGTCGCAATAAATAACTAACTAAAACTTAGCGATAATCAGGTTAGGTTACGTCAAAGAAAAGACAGTTTCTAGAAGCGAAGCGCTGCCCATTTCAAGTCGTCACTTTAACAAGTGAGTGTATAGTCCCATTCATGAACATGATTTTAATAAAAATATTAATAAAGGTATTGAATATATGTTAAAAGTTTCTATGTGAGTTATATGCTTATTATCTGGAAATACGTGTTATATGTATATTTGATGATATACAATATGCGAACCAGACATGGTTCGATATGTGTTAACATGTATTTACATGATAATAATAATAGAAGTATTACAAATGAGAAGATAAATGTATGTTAATACTTAATACTTTATTTAAAATATTACATTAAATTAGGATAGTGTTGCCAAAATAGAGTTAGTATTGAATGTTGATTATAAGAATTGTAGGTTTGCTTAGTGATGAAATAATACTTAAAAGAGATGCTTATTTCAATTAAGTTTGGATATTGGGTAGTATCTTATTAAGGGTACGTGTGTGATCAGAATAGAGAGTAGAAACTCTATTCAAGGAGATTTATGATCCATTGAGTATGTCCTACGTACAAAAATACTTTCTATGTTCCAAGTCTTTTTCAAAGCTTTGTGTATTAGGTGCTGATTGTGCCGGGGTGTTATTATGTTTTGGGGCACGAGTCCTACTCTTACCCGGGTAGTAAAATGTTCCAGACATAGTATCATGTACAAAGTCCTTTTTGACACTATTGTGTGTCGGCGTACGGGAGCATACAAGAGTACTTTATTAGTATTTCCCCGTACTTTTTCTTTTGATGAGCTTTCTGTGTCAGTGTTTCCTTTTACGAAGTAATTAAGGGAACTCCGTAGACTTCCTAATAGAGTGTCTGAGTAATAGACCACTACTAGGTATATCTGATTTTGTATTGCCTGATTGGGTGAGTCTGGGCGTAAAATACCTTACGGTGTTAGACTACTGCTAAGCACAGTTATCTAGATAACCACACCTGACTTAATTGTCTTATTGTTTTTACAAATGGAGGTTCGTGGTGAAACGTTTTCCATTCCCCTCATTTGATGTATTTATTGATCCTCATTTGCTGCTAGAAAATTACTGAGCAGCATCATCAGTTTGTTGTCCATATTGATCATTTAGGCTAGATCTTCTAAGATCATTGTATAGGATCTATACGTGGGAATCGACGGGATGGGATAACTTGTTTTAGAGATATGATATATGTATGTTAATAGTAATAGTTGGATTTGTAGGTTTGAGTTATACATTATTATCACATTGTGAGATTGAAAACTCTATGTACTTAGCATGTTTCACAACCTGATCCACTCAGTTTCTTGTATCACAGGTGTCTATATGAAACATACATTCTGATGAGAGATTCAAGGAGTATTAGGCCACTAGTTTAATTATTGTAAGGCTTGTAATATTTTGTTATGTTTATGTTTCTGTATTGGCGATGGCATCCCAATGTTTTAATAGAAATAAAACACATTTCTTTGGAAAAGATTTGGTAATATCATTATCATGTTTTCTCGGAACAAATTCCACAATATTATTTTTCAAAAAGGATACTCTGATTTTTAAATAAGCATAAACAAATCGGTCTTTTCTCGCTATGAAAATGGGGATGTCACGGTACTATATTTTTAGTGAGTCCAATTGTATTTAGTTTTTCATGAATGATTATGTTAAAGGGAAAATACAAAATCTTAGAGAAATTTTCTATTCAAACACCCCACATCATTTAAGATGTACTCACTTTCTTCTTCTTTTTTTTTTCCGAATTTATGCACGTCAAATTCACGCTTTTATATTAAAGAGAATCATCACACTTCATTATTTGTCTCCCACAAGCCTTTAGTACCAAATTCTTTTGAGTTTGGTACATTTGGTCATCTTAAACGACATGCTTCCATATATAAGGGTCCTGATTAATCCTCAATTAATCACCATGTAGTCTGATTAATCGCTTGATGCCAGTCAACCGCCGAGCTACCACCGAACGATTTTTACAACCTTGGGATTTTGACATATAGAACTCTAGATTGAGATTCAAAAGTTTCTAAATTCCCCACAAAATTAAGCATTTGGAGTCCCATCACTTTTAGTTTCATATACATAAAGAACAACATATATATCATGAGATTGTAAATTTCATTGACAGAACAATGTTTACTACAACATTAAACACTATTAAACGTTTTAAATGTAACACACACATACACACAAAAATCTATAACTTTTGTATCTTTGATAAAACTCAGATCGTCTATTAAATAATTATTAAGAAATACATTTCCAGAAGAGAAAAAATACATTTGGAATGAATCTTAGAGAGATAAAACGAATTCGGTATTATTTTTAGTAAAAAATATTTGGTGACATATCTAAGAGTAAGATTTGAATTTATTTTTATCCATGTTTCCACACGAAAATAAATATCAAATTTGGAAAGTATATGTGTTTATATAAACAGATATAAACTAAAACATCAGAACGGGATTGAATTTTGCAACTTATAGAATGAATTAGGTTTCTAAAACAGAATACATACATATCCTGAAGAACATAGTAAGATTAATGAGATAAAGTTATCATTATTGATCTTTAAGTTAAACTAATCGCTTATATCTTCCGAACTAGGCGTTAATACCACTTGTAGGATCCCAAAGAAAATGAAATAATAGAATTAATAACATCAATCATGATTCAAAAAATAAATTTCTTGTTATAAAATATGATCAAATAACAATATAAATTATAAAGTAAATAAAGAAATAAGAGTAGAGAGAACTTTTATTCCAATACTTGTGATGAAATCATCAAACTTTACAATACATAATATTCACTATTTATAATAGACAAAGAAAATGAAAGGTGATGTATGATATGAATGCTCATTATAGTGGTGCATAACTACACTCATAAAATTTATAATAATGTTTGCTATAATGTTCACTAATTATGGAGAGTAATGGGGGAATATGGAGAATCCAATAGTCATTCACTAAATAATAATTCATAACACTCCCCCTTGAATGACGATTGTATCATGCCTTGTTAAAACCTTAATCGGTAAAACCTCATGGGAAAACCTTTTATTAAGGAAAAAGAGTACATGATTAATAATAGATATTGGAAATAATTGCCTCGTTAAAAACCTTGTTAAGGAAAGCCCAGTGGGAAAAACATAACTAAGGAAAAGAGTACAATATGTTTCCAACTCCCCCTGATTAGCACATCACTTGATTTTCTTGAAGCACCGCATAACAATGTTTTGTACCATCTTTTCAAATTTCGATGTAGGAAGTGCTTTAGTAAACCAGTCATGAAAGTTGTTACTGGAATTAATTTTCTAGATGTTGATGTCACCCTCTTTTTGAAGATCATAAGTGAAATAAACTTTGGTGACATATGCTTGGTTCTATCTCCTTTGATAAATCCTTCCTTGAATGAGCTATACAAGTTGTATTATCTTCATATAGTTGGTTGGAACATCCCTGTTAGAAGTTAGACCACAATTCTTGCAAATGTATTGAGTTAAAGTTCTTAACCAAATACATTCATGACTTGCCTTATAAATTGCTATAATCTCTGCATGGTTAGAATAAGTAGCAACTAAAGTTTGTTTAACAAAATGACAAGAAATTGTGTTACCTCCACAAGTGAATAAATAACTAGTTTGGGATCGAGCTTTGTGTGGATCAAATAAATATGCAGCATCTGGATAACTAATTAAATTCACATTTTATGAATTTGATTATTATAAATTCATATCCATTGTACCTCGAAGATATCAAAGAATGTGTTTGACTCTATTCCAATATCTTCTTGTTGGACAAGTACTATATCTTGCTAATAAGTTTACAACAAAAGATTTATCAAGTCTTATATTAATAGTAAGATATATTAGTGCACCAATAGCACTAAGATATAGTTCTTCGGGAACAAGAAGATTTTCATGCTTTTTATGATGCTGAAATTGGTCCTTTTTGGCATCTAAGTGCCTTAGTACCATCGGGGTACTCAATGGATGTGAGTTATCTATATAAAACCTTTTAAGCACCTTTTCTAGATAACTAGATTGATATATAAAAACTCCATTTTTGGTGTGCTCAATTTGAAGATCCAAACATGGACTTAGTGGATCATTTTTGTTTATTTTTATAGCACTCATTCAACAAAAATGTAATAAAACAATTGAAACACATACGGCCAGATTGTTTCAATCTACACAAAGATTTATTTAATTTTACCAAATATACTTCACGAGAATTATAAGTTTGTGCTTCTGGAACCTTAAACCCTTCTGGGATTTTCATATAAATATCATTTTCAAGTGAACCATATAAATAAGCGGTAAATACATCCATTAGACACATCTCCAATTTTGCATATGTTAAACTTATAAAATAATTGAATGCAATTGCATCAACGACCGAAGAATACGTTTCTTCATAATCAATTTTGGGCTTTTGGGTAAAACCTTGTGCAACAAATATTGCTTTATATCTCACAACTTCATTTTTCTCATTTCTTTTGCGCATAAATGCCCATTCGTGTCCCATTGTTCTTACTTTGTTTGGTGTACGGACTACAGGTCCAAAAACTTTTCATTGAGTAATAGAATTAAGCTCTTTATTTATTTCATCTTTCCATTTTGGCCAACATTTTCTATTCATACATTACTCAATAGATTTAGGTTCAAGATCCTCATTTTCTTTATAATCGCGCGCGGAACATGATATGAAAAATTATCATCGACATCTATCTTATTTCGGTTCCATCTTATTCTTGTCATGACATAATTTATTAAGATCTCATCATTTTCATTTTTCAGGTACCTTAGTTTCTTTTGTTATGCCATTGGGCTCTTCTAGAGCTTCACTAATCTTTTCAAAAGATTCTATTTTCTCTTTTGGACCATCAATTATATTTGCTCCCTTTCGTTTTCGATGATTTTTATCTTTGGAACTGGTTGGTCTTCCACGCTTCAGGCGTGCCTTTGATTCATTTGTAGTTGTATTTTTTCCATCTGGGATATCAATTCTAACTGGAGCATTTACAGCTAGTAAATGAGACTTTGTTACTCTCTTAGGGTCAGTAAATGCATCTGGCAATTGATTTGCTATATTTTGTAAATGAATTATCTTTTTCACTTCAAGTTCACATTGACTTGAACGAGGATCTAAAATAGAAAGTGATAATTCATTCCAAGAGATTTTATTCTCCGGCTTCTTTATTTCTCCCCTTAATGTTGGAAAAACTGATTCGTCAAAATGACAATTGTCAAATCTAGCTGTAAATAAATCTCCAGTTGATGGTTCTAAATATTTTACTATAGATGGAGATTCGTATCCAACATAAATTCCCATTCTTCTTTGAGGACCCATTTTTGTGCCGTGAGGTGGAGAAATGGGTACATAAATTGCACATCCAAACGTCCTTAGATGGGAAATATTTGGTACATGGCCGCAAACCAGTTGAATAGGGAGAACTTATGATAACTAGTTGGCCTGATGCGTATAAGTGATGCCGCATGTAAAATTGCATGTCCTCATGTCGATGTAGGAAGTTTAGAATGCATTAGTAATGGTCTTGGAATTAATTGAAGGCGTTTGATTAACGACTCAGCTAAACCATTTTGTGTATGAACATATGCAACAGGTTGTTCAATAGTTATCCCAATCGACATGCAATAGTCATTAAAAGCTTGTGATGTAAATTCTCTAGCATTGTCAAGTCGAATTTTCTTAATTGGGTCATCGGGAAAATGTGCCCTTAGGCGGATTATTTAAGCAAGTAATCTTGCAAAAACCAAATTATGACTAGACAACAAGCACACATGTGACCATCTAGTTAACACGTCAATTAAAACCATAAAATATCTAAATGGTCCACATGGTGTTGGATGAATTAGTCCATATATATCCTTGTGAATTCTTTGTAAGAAACTAAGACTTTCATACCCAACTTTGTTCAATGATGGACTGGAAATTAATTTTCCTTGAGAGCATGCAACACAATTCATTATCTTGAAAAATCTTCTGGTTTTTCAAGGAATGACCACTCGAAGTTTCATTTACTCTACATACCATAATTGATCTAGGATGGTCCAACCGGTCATGCCAAACTATGAAGGTAATATCATACCTTTTTTATTTTCAATAGCATGCATCATTATAATATTTTCAATAGCATGAATCATTGTAATATTTGTATAGTACAATCCGGAGGACAATACAGGTAATTTTTTCAAAAAAATCTTTTCTTATCCGATATCATTTTTGTAATGTTGAGATAATTTTTATTAACATCATTAGTTGTTTCAATAGGATATCCGTTAGACCGAATATCCTTAAAACTTAATAAATTTCTTAATGATTTTAATGAAAATAATGCATCACCAATTGTAATTATTGTCACTTGTGGTAATACTATATTCGCTCTTCCGGAGCCTTCAATCTTGATGATTTAGACGAAAATAATGCATCACTAATTTGTAATTAGTGTCCCTTGTTGTAATATTATATTCGCTCTTCCGGAGCCTTCAATCATTTTTGCATTACCTGTTATTATATTAATATTTTCTTCTCTAATTGATAAGTAAGCAAAATATTTTTCATTATTAAAAATGTTACGTGTTATTGCATTGTCTGCAAGAAATATATCTTCATTATTTCTTTTGTGAATATCCATATTTCTCTTCAAAATAAAAATATATAATAAAATAATAAGAAATAAGAAATATTCAACTTAGATAAATAAAGTCATATATTATTATTTTGAGAAGAATCATCGAGATCTCTTCTCATGAAACGACTATAACATAAAAATCATAAACGACATTAAACAAAACTACATATTATTCTTGACCATGACAATGACTTTAAACAAACATAATGCAAAAATAAAATGATACTAGAAAACCAACAATTTCATGATATGACATATCCATCTCCTTTTATGGGAAAATTGGGTACTTCCATCACCATCCATAGCACCGTTTGTCCCTTCTGTGACAAACATTTTCAACCTTTTTTTTTTGCATTGACCACTTTTATCATTGGGATGTGGATTTTTGCTATTTTCCAACTTCTGGTGGTTACTTGTAATATTATTATTTTTTATGATAATAACCTCCACGACCTCGATTATACCCATGACTATTATGATTATATGATGTTGCATTCACTTCAGGGAATGCACTAGAACCGGTCACGATTAATTGGTGATTTTTCATCAATAACTCATTGTCTTGTTTCGACACAAGTAGACATGAGATTAATTCATATTTATTTTAAATCTTTCTCATGATATTGCTACTGCAGGAGCATGTTAGTACTATGAAAACTAGAGAAAGTTTTCTCTAGCATTGTTTTCCATAATGAAAATAGAAATCAAAATAAAGACTTGTATGTTAAGGAATTATTAGTTAAGAAATTCCATAAAATAAGTTGTAAGCATTGTACATGTAAAATTATAAAAAATACATACCTGAAAATTACAAGAACAATAAGGAGTTAGATCTCTATGGTAGAGTCGTGCTGATAACGTGTTATAAAATATGATCAAATAACAATATAAATTATAAAGTAAATAAAGAAATAAGAGTAGAGAGAACTTTTATTTCAATACTTGTGATGAAATCATCAAACTTTACAATACATAATATTCACTATTTATAATAGACAAAGAAAATAAAATGTGATGTATGATATGAATGCTCATTATAGTGGTGCATAACTACACTCATAAAACTCATAATAATGTTTGCTATAATGTTCACTAATTATGGAGAGTAATGGGGGAATATGGAGAATCCAATAGTCATTCACTAAATAATAATTCATAACATTTCTAGTTTTGTTTTGAACCGACAAATCTAATCTACTTTTAAGCTAACAACAACTATTCCACCTATGTCCACTACGAGACTTGAACCCTCGACCTCAAGAGAGGGAGGGCACTATCTGATTCCGCTGGGCTACAAAGCCATTTTTAAATATATTTCTAATAATTCGTTAAAAGAGTAAGTATCATTATTAATTGGCATTTGGTTTAACTATAATGATGTTGCAAACTAGGAGCTTATAGGAAACTTATGGGAAGCTTACATTAATTACATTTATTAAACACTAAATGTAGTAATAATTAAATCTTGAATGAAAGAATAAAAAAATCTCCTACCAGTATACATAAAATGTATAAGAAATGTATTGTTATCATATTCAAGAATTTCAACTCCAACATAGGGTGAGGTCATGATCAAAATTAAGGTTAAACACCCCAATTTTGATAAATAGATTATATAACAAATAATCGTTCCAATATCTTCCAAGATCAATTCATAACTTACTTATAGACTAAACTACAGCGTAATCAAAATAAAATAAAATAAAATATAGTCTTCAACTAAAGAGCTTCGGGTGTTACGTCTTTACGGAACTCATTTGTCGTCTTGTTGATCAACACTTCTCCCTAGCCTTCTTACTGCTACTTTTTAAATAGTTTCCTGGGTTGCGCACATTTAAAGTTTCTAAAAGGGTAAGCCTATGGCCTAGTGAGTTCTTGTTGCACATACATGTCCATCACTAAAAAATACAAATAGTTTTATCATATATGTTCAATAAATCATACAATAAATATATCACCCAATGATATAATTTAGGGGAACGATTAATTATCCAGAGAAAGAACCAAATGTTCATTTCCCTTCTCCTTGAGGCAACTCATCATTCATTGTACTCAAGTATTTTAAATATCCAAGGAAATGAGTATAAATCTAAATTCATCCCCACCGATTACACACATCCGTCATGATCACAGCGATTAACCACCTCACCCATTCCCACTAAACATGTCACCTAAAAGCGCACACACACACACAATAGACAACAATTCCAAAATAACATTTGCACACAACCATACTTATCATAAAACATACTGTTAATAAATAAATAAAAACCACATAATAAACAGATGATAAACATTTATATGCGAGCAACCACAGAACACGAAAAAAACTCACTTTATTATCGCTAGATCTTAACCGAATCTTATCACGTTACTCGTATCCTACATTCCATCAACAAGTTTTCTAAGATTGTAATTCTAGAAAACATCTTACATGTTTGTTTTGGTTCCAATATCTATATGTTTTGTTCGACTGAATAATAACAATCACTCGTTTACACTAATTAAAAGATTCATAGTAATTTTAGTACAAATACTATATTAACATTTTCAAATAAATAAAATATCACTCTTAATAGTCAAAAGAGTTGGGACCGTTAGATACCAAATGTTGATTTAACTATAACACTAATAACTGGTATTTTAGTAAAAGTGAATGGATCCTTTTTTTTGAAATTCTTATTTTTGTTAACATGTTTAAATGAAACTTGAATCATCAAAGTATCAACCGTTTAAGGACTGTTTACGTAACTTTAGTTTTCAAAGAAATAGTTATGTCCGACTCAAATTGAGATGGATGATTTATATATGATTAAAACAAAACCGACATATTATCAAACTCCAGGGATGAAAAGTAAATATTTTTTTTGGAAAACGTTTGAATGCTGTTAAAATAAAGTGAAATACAAATAAATTGATTTATAAACTCAAAAAGTGCATTTAATTTAACATTAAAATTTAAATAATTATAGTTTTACCAACACTAATACATACAACTGTAATAGCAAGTTTTTTTTTTTTTTTTTTTTTTTTTTTTTTTTTAATACATTCATTTCATGTAATTCGAAACACTGGCGGATCACAATAAGGGCTCGGGGAGGACATGGACCCCCGCTTTTTACCCTTCTATGTTTGATATATATTTGCAGTAAATAATTATTATGTATAAAACTCTTTATCATTTAATGTAAATCTCCTCAATCACAATAATTCTCAAATACTTTAAAATTTTATTAAAAATTATACTACTAAACTTATTTCACTCTTATGTCATGACCTAGTCATTACTTTTAGATAATAATTTGTCAATTATAAATGAGGTCTTAGATTAACACAAAAAGAATATAAAATAAATAAAATTAATTATGTAGTTTAATTTGGTGCATCATATAATATGGGTATTGAAACGAATTACATATTAGTTTTCTTCATATTATTTTATTTGAAGATTTAAATATCTAAATATCTTCATGAATTCACATACAAATAATCCGATTAGCAAAAAATGAAATGATTTTATTAACAACAAACCTTTCCATATATACACAGATAATATTTGTTTATTTTAAGTTATACAATAGTCAAAAATACAAAATCCATACTTTGCGGCAATGTCAAGCCTCAAGTTTTTCCGAGCATTAGTGAGTCACAATGTTTGTAAGGCGTGACTTAAGGCGATAATTTTCTATATAATTAATATTTTTATATGTATTTCAACTATTATTCATTTTTATACAAATATATGAGTTAAGGCGGTGTTTTGGAAAAACTTAGCGGTAGGTGCAAGCCTTCAAGTCGTGGCGCGCCATGACGGAGCCATGCGAGCTTTTTAGAACTCTGATTTATATGGTTTTGTTTTAAAACACTGTTACATAATAAAACATAAAACAGGTGCCACTTTGATTAACGATGAAAGAATTTGTCTTAAAACTTGTCTTGTTTAGATTGTTGGATGTATTATAACTATGAACCATTTTAAGTGTGTTCATATGATTTTATTTAGAATTTTGGTTCCGGCCCCCTAATTGTAATGGTTGTGTTCCGCTCCTGATTCAAAACGACACTTCAGGTTGCTTGTATTGCATAAAGAACTCTTGGTTTAACTTCCCTTATAAAATTATCATTCAAGAAATATACAATGATAATGTTTATTTGTGTAATCAACAAAAATGATGTCACCTTCTTTACATATATGGTTGAATTTCAGAGAAAAAAAACAACCTTTTATAATTACAAAAAAAACATTTATGTATATTAGAATCTCCACATATTTTTTACACATGAAAACCATCCTATAATAAAAACAAGAAACAAATAGAAAAATAATCGGTAATATATTAATCTTATTGAAATAATCCTCAAAAAGTAATTCAATGGTTGAAAAAAATGGTTTTAATTTGCTCTAAATTAACATAATTATTTTTTGTGGATTGACATATAACATATTATGGCTTTATGATATTTATACAGGATAAATGAATAGATATTTAATTAGTACAATATTAATAAATAAACGATTTTGTTTATGATAGTCTATATTTTTGTCATAAATTAATTGATTATTGTTATATATAAAAATCAATTAAAATATGGATGTTCAAAAAATACAATAAGGAAAAAGTGAAGCAGCCTTAATTATATTTGAAAGGATTTAATCCTTATTTATTATCTAGAAAATGTTTTCAGCCCACAAACTTTAGTTTTAACGTCTGTGGTGATTTAACAATTAAACTGTCTACGTAAACGGTTAAACTTAAGTGTCTTCCCGTTCTCTCACAGAATTGTTTAAAATATAAAAACAAACACCATCCAAGTGAAACGAGCTAGATGTTAGATTAAATTTAGTAGAAAACGTTATTACTATTTAAATCTTCTCGTCGAAAACATCTATATTTTGTTGGTATAAGTTTTTTTATATTTGAGTAACATTCCTTTCTGTTGGTTGAATTTTGGCGTTATTAGCCATGTATGCATTTCCTTACACCCTCCTAAATTAAGTCATTATTGTTATAAGGGAAGATAACAAATTATTTTCTCTGTATACATAATATTTATGTTTTAAAATTTTATATTATACAACTTTATAATGCCTATATTATTTATAGAGAAAAATTATTCTGTACAAATCCTTCCAAAAAAATAAAAATAAAAAGATGTTATAAAATGTATGTAAGTTTTTAAACGCTTTTCACAACTAAGCTTCGTTAAGACTAACATTGGCTTACACCATAATTCACCAAATCATGCTTGACACATGATTCTTATTGTTTGCGTTTTAACATATACAACATTAGAAACATCATTTTTTGCATTTATCATATAATATCCCGAGTTTTGAGTACCATGTATGTAAACACAAACGAATAAAAAAATTAACGTCATATATATATATATATATATATATATATATATATATATATATATATATATATATATATATATATATATATATATATATATATATATATATATATATATATATATGTGTGTGTGTGAAGAGGTTCAAATAAAACCAAAAAAGATTAAAAACTCTAAGGACCTCCATTTTATAGTTATTAAATATATGAATGCTTATTAAATGTTTAAAAATCATTTTTTTTCTTGTCTTTTTTATAAGAAAATGATAAATTCATAATTTTACAGTTTAATATTTTCTTTCGCATTGAAACACAAAATATATATATTACATAATTTCATATAGTCCATTTATAGTCTAATACACAAAATTCACAACTTAATACAATTAATTTTACAATAATTCAAAATTTCAAAGAAGTCAAACACAAATTCTACTATCACCAACCACTACAACACACTGTCACCAAATACTTGTGTCACCGTTATAACCATCATTTTCTTCCAAATCCGATCTGTATACAAAATCATGTATTAACAACTTAAATAGTATATTCACAATTTAATAAACTTATTAATTTACTAATTTAGAGTTTAATGCAAAACAATTATAAAAACTATTACATTCTTACATATTTATACAAGAAAATTAATACAACCATTCATACATAAATAATTTATATTTTAACAAAAATAAATAAATAAAAAGTTCACAACTTAATACAGTCAATTCACAGTTTAATACAACAAGATCATAGTTTAATACACAAAATTCATATATTAATACAATAAATTTACAGTTTAATATACATAAATGTTATATTTTAACTTAAAACTTATATATACCTTTAAATATGAAGACTAGTGTTTCTTTTAAAGTTTAATTTATACAATATTAATAGTTTATATTTTATACAATTTATTTAAATTTAGAGAAAATCATATATGTGTATAATGATTCTTTTTTTTTTAAACACAAATTTAAAAAAAAAATCATAGCTTAATATAGTTAATTCACAGTTTAATACTGTGAATTCACAATTTAATATACAAAATTCACCATTTAATATAATAAATTTACAGTTTAATACAAAAAATTCATAACTTAATACAATTAATTGATAACTTAATACAGTCAATTGTCTCTTAAAAAAAAACTTAATACAATCAATTCATAGTTTAATACAATCAATTCACAGCTTAATACATAAAACTAGTAGTTTAATACAATAAATTCATAGTGTAATACAGTTTAATACAAAAAACTTATATATTTACAACAATATTCTCAAATTAAAACTTATATTTATACATTCATATCTGGAGGCATTTGTATATATTAAAATGTAAATTTATTATATTAAGTTATGAATAAAATTCACAAATTAATACACTAATTTCACAACTCATTTACACATAAAATTTAGATTTGGATAAAAACAAATCAGAAGTTACAGTTTGATGAAACATTTCAGACACTAATTCATAGCTTAATTCTATATTTCAAAGACTAAAATGCACAACTTATTGCAAAAAAAAAAAAAACAAAAAAAAAAAAAAACACAAAAAAAAAAAAACAAAAACAAAATTCATAACATAGTATACGCTTTAGACATTAATTCAAAGCTTAAAACAAAATTTTAAACACTTATTCAGAAATTAAAAACTTACAGATCTCGTTGAGGCATTTCATCAAACACCTTGTGTGCACATTATTTCCAGATCTGATGTGATTTACAGATCTAACATTGTCATATTCCTTAGAGTTTTCGGATATTCAAGATCTGATCTTATTACCGTATAGATCATTATCGAAGCAGATATGAAGCAACATGAAGACGGTGTTTGGAGGAGAAAACGAAGGATGTGGTGGAGATAAGCCGAAGGAGGAGGTGTCGGTGTTGGAACAGATCTGATATGTGGAGATGCTAGTGGTGGTGTTTATGGCGGAGTAGAAGTGAGAGGAGTGAAAAGAGGCCGCGATCATTCAAATATCACAGATATAGAAGATCTGGTGCAACGACGTTCAGAAAATTGCAAATCTGAAAGATCTAGAGTCGCAACAATCAGAAAAACATTGATCTGAAGGTTGTCGGATAATTGTAGATATAGAGGATACATAAATTTACAGAGCTAGACATCGAGAGTGGCGGAGGTAGTGGAAGAAAGGCAATGCAGGAATGCGACGGTGGTTGTGGTAAGGTCGTCGGCAATAGTGGCTGCAGTAGGTGGAAGGTGGTGTTTAGTTTTGACAATAATTTCCCTTAATTAGTTGGTTCTTAGGTTCTTAATCTTTTTTGGTTCTCATTTGAATATTTACCTATATATATATATATATATATATATATATATATATATATATATATATATATATATATATATATATATATATATATATATATATATATATATATATATATATATATATATATATATATATATATATATGGAAACAGGATCGGGTGACGACTCTTCTTACGGTGAGCACTGATAACGACACCTTATAAAAATTGAAAAAAAAAATTAACAAACAAAATACAAATCATAATATCGAGCATAGTACTATATCGTAAAGAAAAAAATTGGAAAAATTTTTTGGATCATTAAAATTGAAACATCGATCATTTTTATGATCCATGACTCACTATTTATGATCCAATTATTTTTTTTTTCAATTTTTTTCTCTTATGTGGTATTATACTTGATTTTTATGATTTATATATTTATTTATTTATTTTTCAAAATTTTAAAGGTATCCTCACGAGTCTCTACCGAAAAGAGTTATTACCGGAATTGGACCCTATATAAAAACATGACTGTGTGAGGATATATATATACTAGGCGAATGCCCGCGCGTTGCATAGGATATAAAAAAATATTTTATATTATAAATAACTAAATCATTGTTATTAATATTTAAATAATAATTTCATAAAAAATATAAAATATGATTTTTAGTATTGTTATTATGTTAAACTATATTAGAATAGATAAGGTTGGAACTTGAAGTTGTTTTGCATATACAAAATTATATAATTAAAATAGAAAAACATTTAATTTTTAAAAATAAATAAATGGTTATTGTTATCTATTAAATAATAATTTTATATTAAATTAAAACGTTTATTAAATATTATCATAATGTAAAAAATATGATAACAGAGACATCTTTTTATCTATCTTAAAGTTTTTGTCATTATGTATAATATATGATAATAGAGACAACTTTTTATCTTAAATAGTAAAAAAAAAAAAATTATCATAAATATTACCATAATTATGTAGAACATATGATAATATTGACATTTTTTATAAGGTTAAAACTTTAAATTGTATCACGTATATGGTTGTAAAACTTGGCTAACACAACCAAATACTCGGCATGTTACTTAAACTCGACCTCTAATGGAAGCGAGTTTGCCTAACTCAGCAAGAAGACACTCAGATCCTTATTAAACTCAACCCATATCTAAAAGATACGATCCAAAATCATTTTCAAAATTCTGAAATTTAATTGGTCACTTGTCGACAAAGACAATCTCACCAAAGAATACACTCAATGTCTTACAAAGTTAGATGCAAGGAAGATCTCATGGCTTAGTCCCTTTAAAATATTTCACAATCTTTCCTATTTATAGAGAAGAATACATTCTCTTGTTTACTCTCACGATTGCCAATAATTTCATTTTGTTAAATAAAATATTAAATAATAAAAATAAAACGTTATCTAGAAAATTTATTGTTCAATAGTTTCATTTTTCAGTAATCTCGTAAGTTGCTATAAAAAATAAAGTTTTTATTGAATAACTTTTTGTTAAATCCTAAAATCATAAATTCAGTTAGGTACTTAATATAAAAAGTTTGTGTATATGTATTTTCATGATTCAAAATGTCATTATAAAATGAATTCATTTATTAAATATAATCAAGTATATATTTCGTGCTTTTGAATCAAAATGATTTTTCAAACAATTATAATTTTATGTTTAGGTAGATTTTTTTTTATATTTATATAACATTGCGAAACTTATAATATTATTATAAACAATTTGAATAATCATGGGAGTTTCAAATGTATGTGGTGAAAGGAAAATGCTTCATTTATCGGTTCAAATTGATCAAACTCGGACCGATTCAGCTTAATATACCAAACCACATAACGTTGTTTCTATTGAAACCCGGTTTGTATATATTTTGTGTTTTTGAATCAAATTTATTTTTCAAACAATTATAATTTTATGTTTAGGTAACTTATATATATATATGCAAAAGTTTAACAAGAAACCATTTTAAACCATAAAACCAATGAAACATTATTTTTTCAAGTTTTAAATCTTATTATTTATCGAAAAAAAAATTCTAAAAAATAGAAATTCATAACTTTTTATCTTTTTTCCATTGATATCAAATTTGATTTTTTTTTTTCAGATTCACATTGTAAATCTGCACTATAAATCATTAATTTTGTATAAATTTACTGTATTTTTAATGTATTTTTGATGAAAAATTTGCTCTAAAAGTTGAGAAAAGATTGGTTGCTTGGTTCTAATTTTTAAAATGGTTACTTGTTGAAGCCAAATATATATATATATATATATATATATATATATATATATATATATATATATATATATATATATATATATATATATATGGAGTGATTAAAATAAGAACCATAAAAGATTAAAAACCTTAAGAACCCCCATTTCTTAATTAAATATGTATTGTGAATACTTATTAAATATATTAAAAATCATGATGTTTGTTTTTTTGTTAAGAAAATGATAAAATCGTAATTTTTATAATTTAATATTTTCATTTATACATTCGTTAATATTTAACACATAGTTTTTATAAAATACAACGTAATATAGTCCATTTACAAATTAATATATAAAATTTACAACTTAATACAATCAGTTTTACTCTAAATTACATATTCAGAGAATTTAAACCAAAACTCTATCACCACCACTACACGTTTCTAACACCATTTGTACCACCGTTACAACTACCATTCATTCAAATCATATTTGTATACAAAGTCATGCATTCACAGCTTAAACACTTTATTCACAGTTTAATAAACATATTTATTCACTCGCTTCTAATTTAATGCAAAACAATTATCTAAAGACTAATACATTCTTATATACAAATACTATACAAAAATAAATATATTCACAAAATAATGAACAGAAAAATTCATACATAATATTTTAACACAAAACTATGTAAAAAATTCACAACTTAATACAGTAAATTACAATTTAATACACAAAATTGACAAATTAATATAAAAAATTCATAACTTAATACACATAAATATAATATATTCTTAACTTAAAATTTTTATTTATACCTTCATGTAAGACATTTATAGTGGAATACAGTTAATTCACAGTTTAATAGATAAAAGTGAAAATTTAATATAATAAATTAACTGTTTAATACACAAAAATTATATCTTCACATTAATATTCTCAACTTAAAACTTATATTTATACGTTTATATCTGGAAGTATTTATGCGTACTAAAAATATGAATTTATTACATTAAACATAAATACTACATTCACAGTTTAATAAAAATATTACTTCACTCACATTAAATTTAATGCAAAATAATTATCTAAAAACTAATGTAATCTTACATACTTACAAAACTTAAAAATTTAATATATTCACAAGAAAATTTTAAAAAAAATTATACATAAATCATTAATGTTTTTTTAAAAAAAAATTATACTTAATACAATCAATTCAAAACTTAATATAATAAATTAAAGTTTAATACAAAAAATTCACAAATTAATATAACAAATTCATAATTTAATATACATAAATGTCATATATTATTAACTTAAAGCCTATATTTATAGCTTAAGATAAACAATTCACAACTTAATATAGTTAATTTCATAATTTAATACACAAAAGTGACAGTTTAATACAATAAATTTACAGTTTAATACACAAAAATTATATATTCATCACCATATATTCAACTTAAAACACATATTTATACCTTCATATGTTGTGGCATTTATGTATATTAAAATATGAATTTATTATATTAAGTTGTTAATAAAATTTACAGGTTAATATACAAAATTCACAGCTTAATACACTACGTTCACATCTCATTTATTGGTATAAAATTCAGATCTGGATAAAAAAAAATCAAAATTCACAGTTTAATAAAAAATTTCAAATACTAATTCAAAGCTTAATTAAATATTGCAAACAATTTCACAACATAATGGCTAAGAAAAATCAGAATCCATAGTATAATACACACTTCATGTAACATCCATAAAAATCACGACAAATGTAAACTTTTTAAAACAACCCCAAATCATAAAATGTTTACAAAATCACTGTTTTCAGAGTACTGTTCCATATGAGAGTCTCTCATATATTAAAAGTACATAAAAATAGAGGATATGTACGGTCATACATTCACATTCCCGCGATCATTAGAAGTACCTGAAACCATAACTAAAAACTGTAAACCAAAGCTTAGTAAGTTCCACCAGAGTACCAACATATAAAAACAGACAACATATACAACAACATGTTGGGTCCAATCAACTATCGGGTTGGAATGCCCAAGGCCCAGTCACCCTTCGGGTCCAGTCATCCTAAGAATGAAAACCCTAGGTGGAATGCTAATATACAATGGGTCCAGGCAACCATCAGGTTGGAATACCGCATACCTAATCAACTGTTGGTTTGGAATACCAACATACAATGGGTCCAATCATCCTTGAGATGGAATACCCTTGGGCCCAATCAACCATCAGGTGGGAATGCCCCCAGTCTGTTGGCCCACACACATAGCAGTAAAGCCTCAACCACTAACCAAAATATGTCCAAATATAATAGATAAACATATAATCAGTCAATAGACAACCAGGCAAATCTACATATCATTGTGAATAACATCATCCTATATACCATGATATAAGTCTAACAGATCACTACAACACAATATCATACTATCACATAACTAAATATCTAATCCAATAGGCCGACCTACTCGGCTATGAAAAATAAGTATAACGAGGAATAATCACCTCTAACTGCTGAATCACTCAGATAAATCTCTGTCTACTGGTCTGGCAAGTCCCCGCGTTGTCATCGTAAAACCCATTCAATTAAAAATTGGATTCCAACCCATATCTAAGAGTCTAAGCTAGGGTAAAAGACCAATTTCCCCTTTATCTAACTCGGCCAAAAACCAAGGCCCAACTCAACCACACAAATATATATATATATATATATATATATATATATATATATATATATATATATATATATAGACAAAACTGTAAAATTGGTCCTTGTGGTTTTCGAAAAACTTTGGATAGGGTCCAAAAAGTTTTCAACTTACATGGAAGGTCCAAAATCAAAAACTTTATGTGGTTTTGGTCCAAAAAAACTTAAAAGGATGGTTATACCCTTTTATTTTCTTTTTTGTATTGTTTATAATTATTCAAATACTATTTTAATTTAAAAATAAAAAGAAAAAAAATAATAATTATCCTCCATCCACCCCACCGTTCTCTCTCTCACACACACATACTTCTCTCTCCACTATACCCTTCTTCTCTCTTTAATTCGAGTTCTATTTCTATCATATTCTTCATTTCACCTTTCACCTGCAAATCATGTGCAACTGAAAAAAAAAAAAAAAAAAACTCAGATGGAAAACAGCTTCCTTTTCTCTCTGTCTCTCATTTCCGTCTTATACATGTAAGAATTAGTGATCCAAAAATAACAAAAACCCGCATAAACACTCATTGCAACACAAACCCAACACCACCAAGGATTTCAACACATTAACATCAATAATGTCAATTTTAATAGCAGTTACTCTGCCACGCCTCCCTCGCCGATGACCCCACTCAGACGATGCATGTAATTTCAACCCACATCCCAACGTGTCTTTCTCATTCCATACCCTCCCTTTGTCTTTCTCATACTAGATCGATTTGTTTCTCATATTTCAAGGCTCGATTTTAGGGTTTTGAAGGTCCGATTCAAACATTTTAAACAGAAGACAAAGATGAAAGGACATATCTCTGCCAGTCAAGAAAAGCTTGAGATATAGTGACGGGCCCTAATTTCTGGTCTGTTGTTTAGAACCCTAAGTTCTTTGATGGTGGTGGTCTAGTGGTGTTGAGCAAGTGGGTTTGGGGCTACGACATCTTGAATGTAATAGAAACTTTGATCTGATCTTGAATGAAGTGTTGAGTAAATCGTATGCGCTACCATCATCTTGACAGAACAAACAACCTTCAGCCTTTATTGCAACCAAATCATCACCAGCCTTCATGTTTTAGAGCAGAAAATGGGTGCCTTCCTTACGCAGGTCCCTTAATCGAAGAGCCATAACACGACCACCACTATTGTAACATCATTGACGATTTGATGCAGCCAAAACACCACCACGATGGATTGAAAATCCATCCATAAAGATGGGTTTTTTTAGAGATTGATTTGATGGATCATTTATACAGATGGGGTTTTAGAGAGACCGATTCTCTATATGTGTGGGTATGAGAGAGAGAGAGAGATTTTATTTTCTATTTTTTTTATTTTTAGTAATTTAAATACCAAAATAAATAACTAAAATAGATAAAAGAAATGAAAAGGGAAAAATCGACTTTTCAAGTGTACTAGGGACTAAAAACCTAGAAAAACTTTGATTTTGGACTTTTCGTGCAAGTTGGAAACTTTTTGGACCATATTCAAAGTTTTTTGAATACCACAGGGACCAATTTTATAGTTTTGTCATATATATATATATATATATATATATATATATAGGGCTTTAGGATTTGGGCCTTTGTGTGATTGAGTTGGGCCTTGGTTTTTGGCCAAGTTAGATAAAGGGGAAATTGGTCTTTTACCCTAGCTTAGACTCTTAGATATGGGCCGGAATCCAATTTTTAATTGAATGAGTTTTACGATGATATATATATATATATATATATATATATATATATATATGTATATATATATATATATATATATATATATATATATATATATATATATATATGGCCCACTCTTCTAAATTGGGTTCGAATTCATCATGGGCCAATAATCCAAGGAAGCCCAACATACTAGTCCAATGCCCAAAACCCCTAATGGCCCAAGGCACAAAATCGACACATCAGACTTCAACACAAAACGAATGACGTTTCTCCTTATGATGCCTTGCGTCTGAACATCGAGTGTTCCCATACAAATGCCTGTCGTTTGCTCGCTGTTCACTTATTTCCAAACCAATGACTTAATTTCTTAAGATATCTACTCCAAACATCAGATGCAAACATAATGGAACATCTAAATCCATAAAGTTGCAAAACTTATGGCCATGCATGATTACAATGATCCCTAAAGTTGAAACTCCAACTCATTAACCCTTTAAGACAACTCAAAACATGCATGGAGTGAAAGGACGGTCCAAGATCACATTTTTATCGCTTAATCCACCTTAAAATGTCAAAAAGGACAACTCCTTTGGTCTAAGGTATTTCCTATCCAAAAGACCAAGAAAATGGGGAAAAATAAGCATAAAATTATAACATAAGCAAGATCTAGAGATATGATAATCATGTTCATAACTTTATACCTCCCGGAGGTTGCTAGGAGGATGAAAATCCCATATCTAAAGCTTCTACAAGCTTCCAAGCTTTACCACCACCTTCTTCTTCCTTTGGAAGACACAAAAACACACACTAAACCTTCAAAATGCAACATTGGGGCTAGGGTTTGCAAGAGGGTCGTTCTAAAGATTGAGGCTAATAAGAGAAAACATTTTAAGACAATAATGTTATTTAAATAGGGTGCAAACCGTAAAGATTTGGGTTTGGTCTTCTGCGTGCAAACGTGTGGCATCTATCATAGAACGCCTGATGTTTGGATGCCGAGTGTCCTATGCGAAACGCCTGGTGTTTGGACCAAATTGCAAAAAATCATAAGGATGTTACAACCAAAATGAAATATACTTCAATTTTAGGATTAATAATGAGAGTACATTAAAACCGTATTTTACAATTCTTCCCCACTTGACTTGGACTTCCTCCTCGAAGTCTGCTACAACGAATAACATAGGATAATGCTCCCGCATGTCAGCCTCCGGCTCCCAGGTCCACTCGGAGCCTCTTTGATGGTACCATTGAACCTTTACCAAAGGTATCTCCTTGTTGCACATAACCTTCATATTTCTTTGCACAATAGCCACCGATATCTCAGTACAATTCATGCATTCATCAACCTGAATATCATCCAAAGGAATCACTGTCTCGCTATCTAACACTGAATTCTACAACTGAGAGACATGGAAAGTGTTGTGGATCTGACTGAGATCGTTAGGCAAATCCAACCGGTAAGCCACCTCGCCCACCCTGGTGACCATACAGAAAGGTCCAATATATCGGCGAACCAATTTCCCCCTCTTCTAAAGCGTATCACACCCTTCCAGGCGAGACCTTGAGGAGCATCATATCGCTGACCTGAAACTCCAACTCTGATCGATGCCAGTCTGCATAGCTCTTCTACTGACTCTAAGCGGTTAACATTCTCTGCTTGATCTACTGAATAATATCCATGGTCTGAAGGACTAATTTAGTATTTCCCATGACCTAATGATGAACCTCTCCCTAACATATCGGGGTACGACATCTCCAACCATACAAGAGCTCAAAAGTTGGGGCACTAATGTTGAAGTGATAATTCTTGTTGTAGGAGAACTTCATAAGAGGTAGGTAGGAATCCCAACACCTACTGAAATCAATGACATAGGCCCGCAACATATCCTTAAGGGTCAGGATGGTCTGCTTGCTCTAACCGTCGGTCTAAAGATGATAATTAGTGTTGAAAATAGCCTCATGTCCAGTTGCTCGTGGAACATCAACCAAAATCGAGATATGAACCGAACATCTCGGTCTGAAACAATAGAAACCGAAACCCCATAACGAGAAACAATATCTCAAACATAAACATCGGCCAACTTTTCGGTCGAAAAGCTCTCCCGGATGGCCGAAAAGTGGGAACTCTTGGCCAATCGATCCACGATGACCCATATAGCATTATAACCCTTGGTCGACTTTGGAAATTTGGGGATAAAATTCATGGTGATCTATTCCTACTTCCATATGGGAACCTCCAAAGGCTATAACTTGCCATGTGGCCTCTAATGCCCGACCTTGACCATCCTGCAGGTCAAGTACCTCTCAACATACCAGGCTATCTCTCTCTTTATACATGACCACCAGTAACTTGATCTAAAATCCCAATACATCTCGATGGCCCTCGAGTGTATAGAAAAATGAGACTTATAAGACTCTTCTAACATTGTCTGCCTGATCTCACTAGAAACTAGAATCTAAACCTGACCACACCGGGTCAATAACCCTCAACTACCAGTGATAAACCAGTCGATCTTACCCCTGATCTTGTCCTGCTGCCTCTTCTCTTTCCGAACTCCCTCTGCTTGAGCCTCTCAGATCAAACCAAATAGTGGAGAATCGACATATATCCTCATATATATATATCTCTCCAATGAAAAACCTATCCGACTTTCGGCTTAAAGCATCCGCTACCACATTCGCTTTACCCGGATGGTAAAGGATCTTGCATCCATAATACTTTACCACGTCCAACCACATGTGCTACCACATGTTTAAGTTTGAATGATGCATAATATATCTCAAACTCTTGTGGTCTATGTAAAATGTACAACGGGCCAAATAAAGATAATGTATACAATTCTTGAGGGCAAACACCATTTCCTCCAACTCTAGATCATGCATGGGATATCGCATATCATTTGACTTTAGCTACCACGAAGCATAAGCAATCACCCACCCTCTCTTCATAAGGATTGCCCCCAAACCGGTGACGGATGCATAACATAATACCATAAAATCCTGTACTCCCTCTGGAAGGGTCAACACCAAGGCCTCACATAACTTCTACCGAAGAGTTTTGAATGCCGACTACTGCTCAGAGCCCCACCATAAATCCACTCCCTTCCTCATCAGACGAGTGAGGGGTACCACAATCTTGGAGAAATCCTGAATAAATCTTTGATAGTATCTTGCCAAACCCAAGAAACTCTTTATATACGAGGAATATTTTGGAACCTCACACTGCATCACCACCTCGATCTTAGCTGGATCGACCAAAATCCCATCCTCATCAATGAGTTGCCCCTGGAACTGGACCTTTTGTAACCAAAACTCACACTTCAAGAACTTGGCATAAAGCCATTCATACATCAATACTCTCAGAAGCTCTCGAAGGTGCTTCTGATATTGATCTCTGGTCTTGGAATACACCATGATATCATCATCAAACACAATGAAATATCGGTTAAGCATCGGCCTACATACCAGATTCATCAAATCTATAAACATAGAAGGTGCATGGGTGAGCCCAAATCACATCACCACAAATTTGTAATGCCCATAACTAGTCTGGAAGGAGGTCTTCTCCACGTCCTCCTCTCTCACTCTCACCTGATGATACCTGGATCTCACATCGATCATGGAGAACCAAGATGCACCCTGCAACGGATCAAAGAGGTCATCAATCTGCTTAAGGGGATAATGGTTCTTCACCGTTAACTTGTTCAACTCCCGTAAATCAATGCACATCTGGTGTGAACCATCCTTCTTCTTGACGAACAATATCGACACTCCCCACGGAGAACTTCTTGGTCTAATGAGCTGCTTTCCTAACAACTCTAGAAGCAAAGAGGACAACTCCTGCATCTCAGACGGTGCCAAGTGGTATGATGCCTTGGAAATTGGAGCCGCACCTAACACTAGATTAATCCTGAACTCAACCTACCTCTCGAGAGGCATACCGTGTAACTCCTCCAGGAAAACATCAGCAAAATCTCTAACAACTGGCACATCAGAAACTGAGGTCTTCTCCCCTACCTGGGTATCAACCACGTAATCCTAATAACCCGCGCACCCATGTTGAGTATACTGTCAAGCCCTGTCTGTCATACAAAACCTTGAACCAACCCTGGTGCGTCTCCATAGATAACTAGTTCTCGCCCACTTGGGGTTCAAACTACTACTTGCTAGCCCTCATAATTGATCATGGCACCAAACCATAAGTACTGTCATAGATACATCCCCTATGGGATAAAAATTAGATCAATCGGAAAAGGCACCCCCGAAGATGTCCAGAAACAACCCTTATAGAAAATGGATGCAGAAACTCCGTGTTTGTTGATGATAGAAACCCGGAACAGACACTCTTACTCCCCAATTGGCATATCAAACTCCCAACTGAACGATCGAGACACAAAGGACTGACTCACGCCCGAGTCGAATAACATAAGAGTAGCAAAGAGTTCACTAAGAATGTACCTATTAGGAGCATATAAATGAGCATACCATAGAATATAATCAACAACATAATAAATAAAAACATATCAATCATGATTTCTAGTGCCGTCCTGGCCTCCTATTCTGTGAGCTGAAAAGTGTGACCTCAAGCACTCGGGGGCTTCAATATGCTGTGACTCCTATTTGTGATCCTCAGAGTACCCGGCGATGGAGTCCGTGTCTTCTTAGTAACAAGCATGGGGCATTGGGCCTTTATGTGGCCGACCTAATCACAATGATAGAAAATCCTGATGTCGGATACTGGAGCCTGATACCAACAGTCCCTCGTAATGTGGCCCTGTTTGCTACATTTGTGGCAACCCGAAGAAGATCGACAATCTGCATCATGAACCTCACTGCAATTTTCGCAAGTGCGCCTCTTATGAATCCAAAATCTACCATCAATGGCCTTGAACAGCTTTGACACAGGCTATGACTATGTTGAGGACTGTCTCTGCTCCATCGTCTTGACCTCCATCTCGATCTCCTACCACCTAGTGGCCTCCTGAAACTCAAGTGTTGTGTGGATGCAATCTACCAAATGTCCATCTTGAGAATACTCAAATACCAGGTCATTTGAGCATGCTCAAAAGCAGCAAACTTAGGGAAAAACATGGCTCTCTCTGTAAACATCTTGGTGATCTCCATCACCAACTAAATCACCTGTCTCAAATCAATGTACTCCTACACCAGCCTCTATCTCTCCACAAAAGGAAAATATCTAGAATAGAACATCTCAGAGAAATAATCCTAAGTCATAGCAGCCCTCTGATTAGGAGAATACGAGCTAGTAACAAGTCTCCATCAATCCTTCGCTCTGGATCGAAGAAGGTTTGGAGCACAATTGACTTTCTGGTCAGTTGGGCAAGAGAAAGTGAAGAAAAATCCCTAGACTTTAGACATCCACCTCAAGGCTATGATTGCATCCTAAACTCCATCTAAAACCAGGGGCTTCGTAATGTCAACATCCCGGTACTAGAAGGATCTACCAGTGCCTATCCCGGTAGCAGTAATGGCTATGGTGGTTGTAGCAGTAGAAGTCTAAGAAAGTGTAACTTATCACTTGTCAAACTACTCCACCATAGCTATCTTAATAGACCTAAACATCTCCGGTAACTGCACCCAAAAGAGGGAAACAACCTCTCCCTGAATGATCTCCTTAACTTGATTCAGTCAATGCTGGCCTATCCTGGCTACCGACTCCTAATCCTGATCCGGATCCTGCCTTAAATTATCTCGTAATAGCCATAATGAAAATAAACCAGGGAGATATCATATGAGACACATATCAAACCGTGGGAACCAACTACTAACAAAACCATAGGGGTTGTGACTTCCCTGCTACGCATGCGAGTCCCAGGCTTCCATTAGTACATACCCATACTACCTTCCATACCTACCCGTATTTGTCTCAGAGGATCATTACAACAAACCTAACAATACTCAATTGAATACACATACACTTTATCCTCACTTCCTAGAGGACAACTAAACATTACGCAAATAATCTGCTTACCTCACACAACTCATCCATGAAACTTCCACCAACCTTGCAGCATTCGTGTATGCTAATCATACATAACATTGGATCCTATAGACATTCGAATAATTGATTCTAGCCTAATCCCTTCATCAAACACGAACAGGAAATAAGGCTAAACCAAACATTCTCAGGTTATAGAATCGTAATTATGTACAACTATGATGCACACAGTAAGCAACTACAATTATGATGCTAATTTCATATAAGAAAGAAAACTTAGGCTACCAGGCGTCATATAATTAGACAATTCTATCATGTAATTCTAGAAGAACCCTAGCCTACCAATAGCATATCGTTCTAACATATCATGATATCAAATAACAGTGTGGTAATTTGGGGTCAACTTACTGGCTCCGGATGATCATACACAACACATCCTCTTTGATTAATTTGAAAACAATTTGAAAATCATTTTTAAAACCTTTTCCAAACTTTGAGACTAGATTCACACGAGTGTTCCTGCAATTCACTCAAACCACGGCTCTAATACCAACTTGTAGCTTCCATAAAAATCACAACAAATTTAAACTTTTTAAAACAACCTAAAATCATAGAATGTTTACAAAATCATTGTTTTAAAAGTAGTGTTCCGTATCAGAGTCTCCCATGGATTAAAAGTACATAAAAATAGAGGTTGTGTATGGTCATGCCTTTGCCTTCCCACAATCATCACAAAAACCTAAAACCATAAGTCAAAGCCTAGTGACATCCCCCAAAATACCAACATATAAACAAACAACATACACAAAAGCATGTCGGGTCCAATCAATCATCGGGTTGGAATAACCTAGGCTAAGTCACCCTTCGGGTTTAGTCATCCTTTGGATGGAATACCCTAAGTGGAATGCCAATATACAATAGGTCCAGTGAATCATCGAGTTGGATTAGTCTAGGACCAATCAACCCTTGGGTTTGAATGCCAATATATAACGGGTCCGGTCATCCTTGGGATGGAATACTCTCTGCCCAAATTTACCATCGAGTTGGAATGCCCTCGGTCTATTTGTTGGGTTTTGAGCACTATAAAACTCCTATGGCGCACATGCAACCATAAATTTTTTGGATCTATGTTTTCTCTAATTATACATGCATGTTCAGTTTTTCCAAAGCATTCTCCCTACCTGGCATACAATTGAAGCTATTCAATATAAACTTGGCTTGGATGCTTACATCTTGAGTAGAGTAGAGTTCTTAACCTGTGAAAGCTTGAGCACCTCAAGTTTGATGCCTCTAATGGTTTACAAACACCAATATGCAAGAGGAGGCTTTAATATAATAAGTTACATGACTCAAAAGAGTGTGTAGCCGATTTTGGCTCATGGGGGGTCTATTTTTAATGTGGCAAATGCTAGGGTTACACTTTATAAACCCTAATGCTCCATGACTTTTCCCATTATGATGCTCCATAGGTTTAACCTCCATGGACTATCCATGGGTTATCTTATTGGCTTAGCCCATAATCATGGATCATTAGCCCACATTTATAAGAATCATTGATTTACATAATCAATCCCCATATATTTAATTAGTCTCTTTTGACCACAAAATTAATTCTTGATGAATACTAATTAAATAACTACATATTAGTATATTATACTTGTAATATATTAATAAACCATAAATAACCTTATTCTCAAAAGTCCATCCTATCAAATTGCACTAGTGAAGGCAACCCAAAAGGACCATGCTAGTATTGGGTCAAGTACATCCCAGTCATATTTATGGGCTTAGACACCAAATCCAACAGTCTCCTACTTGGATAAGTCTAATAAATATATCTGCCAATGTGACTTCAGGATCCGACTTAGCAATTGTAAGCTTTCAAAAGCCGATGTCAAGTCTGACCAAGTCAGCGATGCATCCTTTAGATAAGGGATCATATAATCCTCTGTTCTCAAGATATCAGCTGGACAAATACATGGAATAATGTCATAATTCTTGTCCAGCAGTTTGTTTCACGATTTCCGATTCCCGATTCGTCTGACATAGAACATAACTGAACACATCAATTTAGTTTTGATCGGTCTCGACACATAAGTCAAAACAGAATCATCAAGGGGCCCCAGATATCACTTTTTAATCCTCTTAGGATAAAAGGGAACAGATAAACTTTGACATTATAGACTGGTACTAACTAATCATTAAATCATGCACAACGACACATTTTATAACATCAATTTAGTGATGCGTTTTTGTGCCATCAATGCACAACTAATTCATAGTCAACAACTCATATATCTAGGTTTGAAGACTTATATGATATTATCTTCTCACGATTACTCGTGATAAATTCCATGAAGTGAATCAAGTGAGTACGTGTTGATCCAATACTCAAATCTTATTTCAGAAGTACTCATGAATGGTGTAGCAAATTGTTGCTATGCCTAACGCCTTATACAATCTACAAGCTAATTCACGACAGTCTTATTTCATACCTACTTCCTGCAAATGATCGACTGTGGATGGTTTGAATAAATCTTATTATTTTGGAAGTCAAAATATGCAAAGAGAAAGAATAGTAAATAATTGACACAAGACAGTAACTTTACATATAAATAAAACTCCTTTTATTTATCATCAAATGTCAATTACAGTTTAGCTATTACACATTTCAGTTTGTCTAATCACTAAAGCTAATATCACCCCTTAGCCCAATTTCCCTTGCATGCTGCAAGTGCTTAACCCTAGTCAGTCCCTTTATAAGGGGATCTGCTCGATTGTCCTTTGATGATATCCTCTTCACCACGAGGCGCCCTTCTTCTACTTGATGTCTTATAAAGTGGTACTTTCTGTCGATATGCCTGGATCTTCCATTATCTCTTAGTTCCTTGGATAAGGCAACTGCCCCTTCAGTATCGTAGAAAATCTCCACAAGCTCCTTTATGGATGGAATAACTCCAAGGTCTCCGATGAAGTTTTTTAACCATATTGTCTCCTTCGCTGCTTCGCTTACTGATATGTATTCTGATTCACACGTTGAATCAGCTACAATCTACTGCTTGGAACTTTTCCATGTCACTGCTCCACTATTCAGGTTAAATATCGAGCTCGAATGAGAGCGGAAATTATCTCTGTCAGTCTGAAAGCTCGCGTCACTATACCCTGTTACTCTCAAGTCATCACTCCCACCAACATAAGGAACGCATCCTTAGTCCTCCACATGTACTTAAGAATATTCTTTACCACAGTCCAATGAGCTTTACCATGATTCCCTTGATATCTGCTGACTATGCTCAAAGCGAAGGCGACGTCAGGGCGAGTACAAATCATAGCATTCATGTTCAAACCAACTGCTGAAGCATATCGTATATGACTCATTTCTGCTATGTCATCCTCTATACTCGGACTTTGATTCTTACTCAGTTTGGTATTGCTTTGGATAGGTAAGTCACCTTTCTTGGAGTTCTCCATGCTGAAACGTTTCAAAACCTTATCCAAGTAGGTAGTATGACTAAGTTATATTAGTGTTTTACTTCTGTTTCTCAATATCCTTATCCCTAGGATATAGGTAGCTTCTTTGATGTCCTTCATAGAAAAATACTTCCCGAAGCTAGGACTTGACCTCCTACAAGGTTGGGATGTCATTTCCTATGAGTAGTATGTCATCTACATACAATACCAGAAAGCTAACTATAGTTCCACTAGCTTTGACATATACACAAGACTCGTCCTCGCTTCTCAAAAATCCAAAGTCTTTGACATTCTCATAAAAACAAAGATTCCATCTGCGAGATACTTGTTTTAATCCATAAATGGATTTCTCAAGCTTACACACTCTATTAGGGTACTTTGCATTGACAAAACCCTCTGGTTGACTCATGGAAACATCTTCAGCCAACTTTCCATTAAGGAAAGCGGTTTTGACATCCATTTTCCATTGTTTCATAGTCATGAAATGCATCTATGGCTAGCATAATCCTTATAGATTTAATCTTTGCTACTGGTGTGAAGGAATCATCGTAGTCAACTCCCAGAGTTTGAGTACAACCCTTCACAACTAGTCGTGCCTTATATGTATGTACATTACCATCCATGTCGGTTTTCTTTTTGAAGATCCATTTGCACCCAACTTTCTTTCGACCCGTTACATTGTCAACAAGTTCCAAACTTGATTGTTATATATGGACTGAATCTCGCTGTCCATTGCCTTTTTCCATTTAGCAGACTCGAGGCCTGCCATGGCTTCCTTGTAGTTATTACGTTCATCCATAATTTTCAGTGTGCTATCACCAATAAGTGTGTCACCCTCAGATGTTATATGAAAACCATATAACAGAGGTTGAACACTAAATATACCAGAGGGTCTCAGAGATACGTACTTGTCAGTTGGTTCAACCAGTGTTTCTTCCTAGGGTTGAGTGCTAGTGTTTGAGGTTCCTTCATCGCTTAACTCTTGAAGCTCTTCAAGGTCAATTTTCCTCCCATTTTCCTCTTGGCATATTAGTTCTCTCTCTCTCTCTCTCTCTCAAGACTCCTCTCCTAGCAATGAAGACAACATTGTTACTTGGTGTATAGAAGAGATATCCAAAGGACTTTTCTGGGTAGCCGATGAAAATACATCGCTCACTCCAAAGTTCGAGCTTGTTGTGAGTCTCACGTCTTACGAAAGCCTTTCAACCCAAAATCATGATGTGGTCTAACTAAGGAACCTTCCCTGTCCACATCTCGTGAGATGTTTTGGAAACCTTTTTTGTAGGGACTAGATTAAGGATATGCGCGGTAGTCTCTAAGGCATACCCCCATAATGAGATAGGTAATAAAGCTCAACTCATCATGGAATAAACCACGTCTAGCAAGGTTCTATTGCGCCTCTTAGCCTCAACATTAAGCTGTGGTGCCCTAGGTGGCGTCAATTGTGAAACAATTACACATTCCTTAAGATAGTCAAGGAACTCGATACTAAGATAATTTCCTCTACGATCGGATCACAACATCTTTATCTTCCCATCCAATTTATTCTCCACTTCTTTCTTAAACTCTTTGAATTTTTCAAAAGTTTCTGACTTATGCTTGATTAAGTAGATATAGCCATAGGTACTGTAATCATCAGTAAAAATTACATAGAAGCGATTAGCATCCCTTGTGGCTGTTCTAAATGGTCCACACACATTAGTGTGTATGAGGTCCAATAAACCTTCACCCATTTCACAAGTACCAGTGAAGGGTGACTTGGTCATCTTTCCAAGCAAAAAAAATTCACAAGTGTCATCCGACTTTAAGTCGGATGAATCCAAGACTCCATCCTTTAGGAGTTGGGCTATGCACTTCTTGTTAACATGTCCAACACGACAATGCCATAATCATGCCTTATCCAAAACATTGGACAAGTTTATCTTCCCGTGTTCCACATCCCTACTTCTTTTTAGTCCCTGCAAATCAGAACAAATGTGAAATGCACAGCCTGTAAGGACCCAAGAATTAGCATGTGATGAGTTATTAGATTGAATAGTGTAAATACCTGCAAAGGAGGGTTTGATCTTCCCATCCTTTATATCCTGCAAGTACTTGGGGAAGCTTCGTTTCCAGTGCCGTTTTTCATGACAATGGAAGTAATCAACATCCATCAGATTGGAAGAGGAATTAGTAGAACCAACTTTGGTCCCAATAGAATAGGATCCATTAAGAGACTTTCCCTTGTGGCTCTTGGAGGGAGCATTCCTCTTCTTTCCCTGTCCATGTCTTATTTCCAGAGCATGGGCAAAGGTAGTAGTAGTAGGTGTAGACACAATCGACTTGCCTTTAGGGTTGCTCTCTGCAGTCCTTAAAAGGCCTTGATGCTTGCTGAGAGTGACCTTCTCCTTGTTCATATGATAAGTCATACGAAACTGATGGGTTCACCATCCTTCATTTTGGTTGTGATCATAGAGGAAATGATCTCATACATCTCCTGTCGAGCAATTTGATGGTATCTTTCCATCAAATCATGATACATTTCATAGGGCAGTAGTCTTCATAGGACTTTTGTATCTCAGCAGTCATGGTAGCAATCATTAGACACAAAACCTTTATCGCATCCCTCTTATGAATAGTATGTTCAACGATTTTTTTAGGAGTGGCAGTGGTTAAATCAATCTCCTTAATCTATTTATCTAAGACATATTCTTTTTCCTCATAATGAATATCCATTCTGATGTTATGAATCCAGTCATTGAAGTTCGAGCTATTGAAAATGACCCTCCCACATAGGTTCACGAGGGAGAAAGAGCCTGAAGGAATTAGTTTTGAAGCATTGCTTGGGATAGACATCTGAAAAAGAAGAAGAACAAACTTTTAGATTAGATGAGAATACTTAATATTACATCCTAATGAAATACTAAGGGTAGGACGCAACACAATATTCTACAATTACAAAGATGGATGCCTTAATCTAATTGTAAGATATTTAAATGGCGATTTACCAATTTCCACCATGAAAACAAAATAGATTATAAAGTTTTAATTGGTTTGAAAATTCTAGATCTTTGAGATTCATTGAACTTTTCAATGGCATGTTTGAAACTCGATTGTGCCCTTCAAGTTTGTGACTGGGATGCCGAGGATCACGAACAAGGTGTGAATAACCATGCAAATTAACTTGATTTAAACTATATATGTATTTTATACCTACAAAAATATTGGGTAAAGAAGGGTAGATGAATGATAAGGGATGAAAGATGATATAGATGAACATTAGCACCTATGGACTTAATTCCCTCTAGATGAACATTGGCAGCTGCACCACAACCGTAGGTATTTTTGAACTACGTGTTCACCAGATGTACTCTAAAAATCCTAGAAGGTGTGCCTAAAGGATAATATTGGTAGCTATGCCTAATAGATAGCATTGGCAGCTATACCATAGGCAACGATGAACTTCATGTCTATTCCTTAGTAAAATCTTTAAGAATGATTTAGTGAATGATAGATGATTCTTAGGGTAGATCCTTAAGACATACACAAGATAATGGGGATGGGTAATTGGGTTAATTGTATGATGATGAAACATAATAACTTTATTATTATTGGTTGAAAACCCTATGTACTCACCAAGTTTCCAAACCTGACCCACTCAGTTTATTTGTATCACATGTGTCGATAAGAAGCTACATTACACTGGGAGATTAAAGGAGATGTAAATTACCAGTGTAAATGAATGTAAGGTTTATTTATGCTTATGTTTTTGTCTTGACGAAGACATCCCAAAGTTTTAATATAAACAAAATACATTTCTTCAAAAATGCTTTGATAATATATTTATCATGTTTTGTGGGAACAAATTTTGCAATATTATTCTCTAAAAATGAATACTCTTATTTTCAAATAAGCATAAATAATAATATTAAAATGAACATGAATTTGGGGATGTTACAGTTGGTATCAGAGCATTAGTTTATGTGAATTTGGAATAAGGATATATTTTTAGACTTAAACTTAGAATGCTAAGTGATGATTGTGAGCTGAGTGTGTCTAATATAGTTTGTGTAGTACACCTGAATAGACACAAGCACTAGCTTATTTAAGGAAGATGCCTAAAATGCTTTTATGTGCTAAATTATTTGTGATGCTTTATGATGTTATCATTTGACCAGATCTATGGTCTGTTGCCGACCGGATCTGGAAACTTTATGTGTTCAGATTTCTAAATGATTAATTACATAATAGAACTGGCATGTAACTTTTCAAAAAGATAAGGAGATTTATACATCTATCATAAATAAAGCTTTCCTGTCTAAATTGTCATCATTGCACACCGAATGTCCGATTTGGTGAATAGATCGACATGGTGGGAACTCGAAGCCAATTTGGAAATGCTAATGGAAATGCTAACGCTAATCAGCTGCCTATCATTGAGAGTGCACCAGAACTAGCGGCTAGACCCAAGCCAATCACTATGGCAGGAGTACAAGCAATGATTTAAATGATGTTGGATCCTCAGATGGAAGAAACAATGTGTCCACTTCACCAGAATAGGGATGAACCTATTGTGCCTGTTGAACAACCTGAACTGAATGAAGTTTAGTTAGAAGATGGAAACTATAGTAGAACCGTTACGCAAGATGAACCACCAGTGGTTGGAGGAAATAACCAAGACTAAGGGATTGAAAGAAATGGACATAAGTACAAAAAATTCACAACTTGCAAACCATAAACTTTTACTGGGAAAGAAAATCCAATCAGAGTTATGGAATGGACCTCTGAAATGGAGCTAGATTTGATAACGTGTGGTTACAAGGGCAAGCTACAAACTACTTATGAATTGTGTCAGGTTGGAGTTAGTGTTGTTCGTTGGTGGAACACTTTGGGGAACACCATAAGCCCCAATGAGCCACTACGATTGACATAGGAAAAGTTATTGATCCACTTCAAATATAATCTATGCTCAACCCCAAAACATGATGGAACTAGAAAACCAGTTTTTGACATTGAAAACCCTACATACTCACCAAGTTTCCCATCCTGACCCACTCAGTTTGTTTGTTTCACTGGTGTCGATACGAAGCTACATTACACTAAGAGATTAAAGTAGATGTAAATCACTAGTGTAAATGAATGTAAGGTATGTTTATGGTTATGTTTCTGTATTGACGATGACATCCTAAAGTTTTAATATAAATAAAATACATTTCTTTGGACATGCTTTGATAATATATTTATAATTTTTTCTGGGAACAAATTCCATAATATTATTCTTTAAAAATGGATACTCTGATTTTCAAATAATGATAAACATAATTTTTAAAATGACCATGAATTTTGGGATGTCACATATGTGACATCCCCAACTTCATGGTCATTTAAAAAAAATTATGCTAATTTGAAAATTAGAGTATTCATTTTTAAAGAAAAATATTGCTAAATTTGCTCCCAGAAAATATGATAAATATATTATCAAAGAATTTTAGAAGTGTATTATGTTTACATTAAGACTTTGGGATGTCATCGTCAATACAGAAACATAATCATAAACAGATGTTACATTCATTTACACTAGTCATCTACAGCTCCTTTAATAGCTTAGTGTAATGTAGCTTCATATCGACACCTGTGATACAAATAAACTGAGTGGGTCAGATTGGGAAACCTGGTGAGTACATAGGGTTTTCAACCCACAATAATAAAGTTATCATGTTTCATGATCACAAAATTAACCCAATTATCCATGCCCATTATCTTCTTTATTTCTTAAGGATCTACCCTAAGATTTTTCTATCATTCACTAATTCATTCCTAAGGATTTTCCTAAAGAATAGGCATGAAGTCCATCGTTGCCTATGGCACAGCTGACAATGCTATCTATTAGGAACAACTTCCAATATTATCATGTAGGCATAGTTGCTAGGATTATAATGTTCTCTGTTAGGCATAGCTGCCAATAATATCCTTTACGTGAAAATGCTAGGATTTTTAGATTACATTTGGTGAACATGAAGTTGAAAAACACCTATAGGTTGTGGTGGAGCTATTTTGGGCTGAGCATAGATTATGGTTGCAGTGGACCAAGAACTTTTCCTATGTCAGTTGTAATGGCTCATTAGGGCTTATGGTGTTCCCCAAAGTGTTCCACCAGTGAAGAGCACTACCTCTAAACTGAAACACTTCATAAGTGGTTTATAGCTTGCCCTTATAACCACAAGTTATGAAAGGTAGCTCCATTTCAGAGATCTACTCCATAACTCTGATTGGATTTTCTTTCCTAGTAAAAGTTTATGGTTTGCAAGTTGTGAATTCTTTGAACTTGCAACCATTTCCTTCAATCCCTTTGTCTTTGTTATTTCCTGTAACCACTGGCGGTTCATATTTGCCAATGTGTTCTACTATACTTTCCTTCTTCTGACTAACCTTCATTCAGTTCAGGCTATTCAACTATCACACCCCGAAAATCAAAGGCGGAAACATTTCCGGGGTGGACTACCACGTTGTGTATCAAATCCAATGTACATAGTAATCACAGTAAACAAACATTACATTACATATATATATATATATATATATATATATATATATATATATATATATATATATATATATATATATATATATATATATATATATATATATATATATGAAAGTTTACATTTGTTTCAAAAGTAAAGTTATACAAGATATACATATGCATCATATTAACAAAAGTTGAGGCGAGTCTTCCACGCACTCCGTCTTCATCAAAAGAGATCATTGGGTACCTGTCGAACTTGGACCTGAGAATACAAGCGATTTAAAAATCAGCATAAAGATGGTGAGTTCATAAGCGGTTTTGTTTTATGAAAATGTATCGGTTTCCTTTAGTTTCCGAAAAGGTTTGTCATCCAAGAAAATCCCATATTTTCTTATGTGAGGTTGGTTTAGTTATCATTTGTTACCAATTCGATTACGTGTTGTGTTTTACCCCAGGAAAATCCCATATTTTCCTAATTGTAAGATTAGTTGTATATCACAAAGTATAGTTTAATACATAAAACTATATGACGAAAATCTTGGGATCACTATCCCGAAAGAGATATAAGATAGTTTGACACATATGAAAGTACAGATTTAAGATCATGGGACTACCGTCCCAGACTAGACACGAGATAATTGGATATATGTGGAAATATAAATTGAAAACCATGGGATCACTATCCCGGACAAGATATAGATTTAGACCATGGGATTATCATCCCGTACTTGATATAGATTGAAAACCATGGGATCACTATCCCGTAAGAGATATAAGATAAAGACCATGGGGAAAACCTCCCGTACAAGTTATAGATACAAAACCATGGGATTACTATCCCGTATAAGATATAAGATATATACATACTAAAAACCATGGGAATAACATCTCGTACTAGATACAAAATAGTTTGCTAATACCATGGGATCACTATCCCGAAAGAGATATAGATTCTGAAACCCAAACTGTGAATAAACTAATATTAATACACGTTGTGAGTCGGGTAACCATGCTAATACGACAACGAGACCTCCTTGACGTTTGTCAGACGTCGAAACGATATCCAGAAATTTGTCACCCCAGGCGTGCCCGCCTAACTGTAGCTAGCAGTTAAGGTGTGGGATTCTCAGTCCCGAATAGATCTATTCACAAATTCCGCGCTCTCCCTCCAGGAGACTCTGGTTACACTTCCGGGGAGGATTTACTGATCATCCATAAAGGGTAGTGACTATCTCACAAACTAGTACTAAACTATTCACAGGGTTCTCATACAATATCGACACACAGAAAATTATGAAACATAGTACGGTAAATATAGATACATACAATGAAATGATCTGACAATACATTCAAATGATATGGAGATAAACTGAATCAGACATAGTTTATCTAATAACTTTATATATAGATATCGATACATGATAGAAAGAACAGTAAAGACCCCCAAATTATTCCCATAATAATTTGATTAGTTTGGTTGTTTCCTTAACTAAAATTCATTTAGTTGTAGTTGATAAGTCATTCCTTATGTTCAGCATAATACATAAGGAGTAAAATAGTTTATATGTTTGTCAGATATAATTTGAAACATATCAGTATTATGATTTGAAAACAATTATAGTTTGCTTGTATTCCTCCCTGAAAACATTGAAAACAGTAAAAAGGGCGTAGGGGTATGAACTCACCAGACGAGAAATGTGACGATTTGGATGCTAAGAGTTGATCCGGGGCTTGTAAACACACAAGGTTCCTAATTATGATGTAAAGATACACATTTGTATCTAATTAGGACTTAGATTGATTGTTGGATAGGGACAATTGTTTCTAGTAGTGAAAACACTCCGATACGAGTGTTTGGAGGGACCCGGGTGGCGTTTAGGGACATGTAATGATGCGAGGGACTTAGGAAATGAGTTGGGACTTCAAAGGAACACCCCCTTGGGGAGTTTACAGCCATAAGACCCATTCCCCATGAGTTTACGGCCGTAAACTCGTGGTGGGGTCAAATATGGGCAAAAATGACTTTAAACACTTAAGGGAATTTTTCTAGGTTTGGTTCAAAGTCTTGGAATGGATTTTTAACATCAAAATGACACATTTATGAGAGTTTATGGCCTAGCATAGGCTCCTGGCCGTAAACTCCTTAATTCTCATGAAAATGGTGTTAAATGGTGCTAGAACAAATCACATGTGATTGGTAAAATTGTTCCAAGGCCTTATATGAATTTGTTTGAGGATTTGAAAGGATTTTTGGAGTTTATGGCCAATGAGACCCCTCTCATGGCCGTAAACTCTCTTAAAGAGCAATTCCATGTGTTTTAATGCCAAAAACTTGTTTGTATGGACTTCCAAAATTTATTCCAAGGCTTTAGGGGTGGTTTAAGGACATTTTGACATGTGTTTATGAGTTTACGGCCAAAGGCTATGTGCTTAGGCCATAAACTCCTAAATGTGATCCATTTGATGTGTTTAAGGTCTCCAAACCATTTTTAGATGATTCTAGGATTTACCACAAGGACATTGGTTGAGTTTCAGGGCATTTGGACATGTTTAAAGGCACTTAATCCCCCATTTAGAGGAGTTTACGGCCCAAGAACATGCCTTGGTCGTAAACTCTTGATTGTCTCCCAAAAATGATGTTTGAAGTGTCCAAATGCTAAAACCATTAATCTATAATTCATATCTAAGCCATATAAGTGATTTGGGAGGGTTTAAGGGCATGAAAACCCCATATATATGAGTTTACGGCCCAAGAATGAGCCTTGGCCGTAAACTCCTTTAAATGCCTCAAAACTCATGTTTTAAATGTTATATGTCCATTCCATTAAGCCATTAAACCATATCTAAAGTCCAATAGTGCTTAGGAGGGGTTTTAGGGCTTAAAAACCCACTTAATATGAGTTTACGGCCCATGAATGCTCCATGGCCGTAAACTCATGAATGTGGTCATAAATCATGTTTTGAACTCGAATTTGAAGGCTAAGGAGGTTACAATACAATCTAGGGAAAGTACCTTAGAGATTTGAGGCCTTAAATTTGAGTTTTAGACCCTTAAACTTTGGATTTAGGAGAGAGGTTAGAGAGAGAGTAGAGAGAGAAGGAAAAAGCTTCAAATGGATGCTAAAACACGTTTATATAGGTCCTAAAACTTGGACGCGGTGGAATTCTACCCAATACCGACGTTAAACGCGGCTTTTGGTCGCACCGGATTTAGTTTCCGTCACCCGACGGAGACATTTCTAAAACTTATGAAAATAATGATTTTGGGCTAATTACATGAGTTCCTGAGTGGTTTAGACACTCATTAAATTATAATAAACATATAAGTTTAAATATTTTAACCCAAAGTGAAAACGGAATGAATTTAATAACGGCGAATTTTTTCGGGTAGAACGGGTTTTGGCGACGAACAACTTCGGGTTGTTACATCAACAGGCACAACAAGTTTATCCCTATTCTGGTGAAGTAGACACCTTGTTTGTCCATCTAAGGATCCAAGAACATTTGAATCAATTCTTGTACTCCTGCCATAGTGATTGGATTGGGTGCAACAGCTACTTCTGGTGCACGCTCAATGATAGGCAACTAATTAGCATTAGCATTTCCAAATCCTCTTCGAGTTTCCACCATATCGATCTATTCACCAAATCAAAAGTTCGGTGGGCAATGATGATAATTTAGATAGGAAAGCATTATTTATGATAGATGTATTATAACGCCCCAAATTAAGAAGACCTAAAAGAAAGGAAAAATACTCAAGCCAAGAGGTCTACTCCTCTAGTCTATAGGGATGACTCGATGAGTAGGAGCAAGAAGTTTGTTGTGTGATATGTGACCTACTCGGCGAGTAGGTAGATCGACTCGATGAGTTGGTAAGGGTTGGGGAAACCCTAATTTTAGGATTATGTACCCTATTTAAGCATCTCATTCTCTACCCCTTGGCCTTATTTACAGCCTACACGGACCCAAACCATAATCCATGAAACCCTAGTGCATCCTTGAGCTTATGAGCTTATTTTGAAGAGTTTAGTGTGTGTTGGGAGCTTGTGAAAAAGAGAGGAAGCTTAGAGATTCAGAAGGAAACTAGTGGATCCAACAACGCCATCTCATTTCCACCATTCTCTGGTGATCAAGTCTTCATCTTGGATGATAGTTTCTTAGATCTATTTATGTCCATTTCATGAGAAGTTTTGAGTCCATGGAGCTTGATCTATGAGACAAGGACATACTAAGCAAGATCCTTTCATATCTGTAATCCCTAAGTGTGGTTAAGGTATAAAGGTGCAAGCTTTATGCCATTAGAAACCCCCACGCAAGTTTAAGGAGTTGTTAGGGCCTTTTGAGCAAAAAAGGGACATGCATCGAAGTAAACTTCAAGACTTTACATGTCTATTAGGTGTCTACGACCTAGATGTTGGTCTTCCTGTTTTGGTTTGGAACAATAAAGAGTTATGGACAAGGATCTATGTTTAAGGGAGTTAGGTTTTTGAGCTAAACCTATTAAGAAGGACTTGGGATGGGTAAAGTTGGAAAATTTACCCTTAAGAGGTAGCATGTAGTCGAAGTTTGGGGTTTAGATCTGAAGTGTAGGGGCTGAATCTGTTAAGATCGCCCAATCAGACTAAGGGACTCGACGACCAGGAAGGGACTCGACGAGTCGAAGAGAGTTGTCATGTTTTTGTTATGCTGGAACTCGACGAGTCTGAGGGCTGACTCGGTGAGTTAACTCGATAAATCGTGACTTTGAGTAGCCAGTGAACTCGGCGAGTCAGGGGTTGACTCGACAAGTTGGATCGTGATTTCAAGATTTTGACTTATTGGACTCGGCGAGTTTGCTCAACTCGGAGCATTGACTTTGACCGTTTACCGTTGACTTAGAATTTGGCCAAGGTTGACTTAGTTAGACTTTTGAGAATTTTTTGGTTTGACATTGGTAGCACAGGGAGCCGAGGGATCCGCAGTTCGGGGAATTACAAGATAGCAGCCAGAAGGATATCAGCAGGACTTCAGCAGTCCAAGGTGAGTTTTCTCTAGTAGGAATGATTCTAAGGCACCAATGTCGGCCCGTTTGTGTGTATGTTAGTGTAGACCGGATTTAGATCCAATGTCGGGGTTAGCTCGATGCAGTTGATATGTTCTAGATTTCGGTCTAATGCCAGGTGGTACCTGAGGCAGTAGTGTATGTTTAGTTATACTTATTGTCTTTGTGATACTTGTATGTGCTTGGTAGGGAGATGAGTGTGGGAGGGAGCCCGTATCTCATCACTAACTAAGTTGGATGGGGTTCTACATCTCATTAGTAGGAGAGTAAGGGTGGGGCCCAAGATAGGTGGGCCCTTGATACAAGCCGTTATAGCATAGTGAATGTTTGTTACATATGTTATTGTTGTATGTATGTAGTGGGCGGGGCCCAGAGACAAGCGGGGCCTAGTAGAAACATATTTGTATACTGAGCGGAGCTCAATGCCAGGCGAGGCCTGATGCCGGATGCATCTGATGTCGAGCATGGCCCAACGTAGTGGGATAGGCCCAATGTTTGCAGTACGTTATTATATGTATGGTATGTGGTAGATTGGGGAACTCACTAAGCTTCGTGCTTACAGTTTTCAGTTTGGTTTCAGGTACTTCCGGTAGTAGAGGGAAGAGCTCGGGATAACTGCATGACACACACCAAGAAGTTTTAGCTTGGGATATTTACTCTAATAAAAAGAATATGTTTTGAGATTATACTCTGATTTGATATAATGGTTTTGTTTATGAATGAAATGGTTGATAATTATGGCTTTTACTAACGATTTAAAATGAAATTTCCAGACTGTAGCTTTGGGATGTTTCAAGTTGGTATCAGAGCCTTGCTTTGAGGGATTCGCGCATACTCTAGAGTGTGTCTGAACTGAAGCTGAGGAATTGGTATGAAAATTTTCAAAATAAAATCATTTTTTTATATAAAACAAGCTTTGATAAAAAGGAAAGAGTTTTGAAAAAGAGAGAAGAACTTTCAAAAAGAGAAAAGGGGTGTAGTGCATGCAATCAGCCGAGCTCAAGTAAGTTCTCCCAAATTACCCATACATTTTATGCTATGTTATGATACGTGCTTTAGAACTTCATGCTAGATTAGGACTAAAGGTCTAGGAGGATGCCTTATATGCATGTTATGTTTATGAGCTTTATGAGTTGCATGCTAGTACATATTCCTGAGTAGGGGATAGAGTAGTATATTTGGATTATATGGATAGAATTTCCCTTTTGTCTAAATGCTGTTTGCTTTGTGCTTTGTATGTCTCTAAGTAATGGGAGTTAGCCATTAGGTGAATACGTCAAGTCACATTTGACCAGAGTTGAATAATCTCAAAGTGCTGGATTTGGCCCTTGGTGCGTAGCTCTTGTCTGAGTCTAATCATTGTAGGGACAAGTCATTTACTCGAAGGATTATCTGAGCCTCATCACATGTGATGGTATTCAGGTACTGGCTAATTGGCATTATGAAGATACCTTTAGTAGCTGAGGATTGAGTTCGGGTTGCAGGTTACCTTAGGCAAGCCTAGGATGAGAGTATTGTTGGGAGCAATAGTAGTAGTGAAAGGGACTTGGTGGAGTCAAGGCAATTCTCGAGGAAAGTATGGATAGATGTTGGAGGTATTATAGTCCCATACTACTGAAAGTAGAGGATCAATACTCGATTCGAGAAGGACTAAGATAAAACCGGGGAAGTTGTAGTGAGTGGGTGATCCCTCAGTAGTGATAATTATTCTGATGATAGTTATGTTATGTTGCAAAATGGTGACGTTGCGTGAGAGACCAGTTGGCGGTTCAGGTGCAGGCAAGGGATCAGGCTCGGGTTCAGGAGCCGAGCAGCTCAGGGAGCAGATGAGGGAGTTTATATCAGTTGAGATTACTCGCATTATTCTAGACCAGACTCTTGTGATCTTTGGTACAATCAAGGAGGGTATATTGGGGATTTTGGATGCGAGGCTAAGAGCTTTCAGCGTTGAGATGGTGGCCATAATGGGGGCGCATACACTGACATTACGAGAGTTCATAGCTTGTGGGGCTCCGGATTACCATGGGGCCATGGACCCCATCGCTAGTAGCAGGTGGTTGGCCGATGTAACCAATGATTTCCGTATGAGCCGGTGTCCCAAGGGAGACAAGGTCCGACTTGCCTCCTGTCTTCTGAAGGACAGAGTACAAGATTGGTCGAAGGAGGTTGGACGTGCTATTGGTGATGATGTCGCATTGGACGCGATGACATGGGGTGACTTCTCGCCCAGGTTCAGGGCCAAGTTTACACTGGTTATTGAGGTGTAGCAGTTACCATGGGAGTTTCATGACCTCCAATAGACTACTGAGAAATTGGCGGAGATTACCGCCAAGTTTAGAGAGAGAGCCCTCCTTGTTCCACAGTATGTGGTAGATGAGGAGATGAAGAAGGCACCGTACTAGGAGAAGTTGAGGAGTAACATCAGGTAGTTATGAGCCGATCTAGCTGCAAGACGCTGGAGGATATGATCACTCGATCCAGGGAGAGGGAGATTGACTTAGAGGAAGACAGGAAGAGGAAACCAGTCGAGGTGCAGACATCCACAAGATCGAGAAAGAGGCCTAAGACACCAGATTCTAGATTGAGAGGTTATCAGGATCGTAGCCACTGTGGGAAGTGTGGCAGGATGCATGAGGGTGCACGTAAGAGTGGCAGTGGGGGCGATTCTGGCTATTTCATGTGCGGTCAAATCGGTCATTATAGCAGGGATTGTACTACTACCTCTACCTAGGGATCAGACTTGATCTATTTTCATTGCAGTCAACAGGGCCAAAAAAGGCCTAGTGTTCGAGTTTGGTTACTGTGGGACATGTGATAGGACCTGCCCTTACGACCTTGAGGATCACCAACGACCGTAAGGGTCGGGCAGAGGCACCCGCAACGAGGAGCAGGACATTCCAGTTGGTTACAGAGGAGACACGAGCAGCCCCTGATGTGACATGTACGTATCTTTCCCTTTCTTATTAGTTTTTGATCATGACTTTATTGCTATGGTACTGCATCGATGTTAGTTTGTATATTTCAGACTATTATATTTCCTGCCTATGATAAGTTATATGCCATCTGAATACCATGGATGTTAGCGTAGTAGTTCAGAGATGTTTCCGTAGGACAAGCTCTCAGGATGTGGTCGATGTAGCAAGTGTGAGAGGGGATCGAGAAGTGTTCTGTTAGTCTTTAAGGGTGGTTCAGATTTGTATTGGTTAGTTTTGGAGCTCTACCAGTGATAAGTGTTGGTTGTAAGCATATCGACGCCTTTAGATGGAGAGAAGGATTGAGAACCCTTTCCACGATGGGAGGTGTGTGGATCGAGTTGAATTGAATTGGGGGAGTACTATCCCAATAGTCACGAGCTGAAGTAGGAGCGCAACTTGAAGGTCTTCGAATCCTTGCTAAGAAGGAAAGCAGTCGAGGTAGCCGTTTGGATAGAGCAGTGGGGAAGTCAGGAGTTTGAGAAACATCCCGACATTTAGTTCATGCATTCACAGTAGTAGACGACTGGTTTGGGAAACCAGGTTTATGTTTTCCCGGTAGCACGTGAGTTAATCATAATGTATGACTGTAGAGCGCTCTTTGTTGGATGATCAAGCTGGTAGCTAGTAGTTAAGCACTGTGGGAAAGTGTTGTAAGTCTGTGGGATAGCCGTAGCATTCATTAACAATTTAGTTAGAGGAGTGAGGGTTAGGGCCCGTATCTCCTAGTTAATGGAGTGTGGACAGGGCCCCGTATATCCTAGTTAACAGGGTGTGGGTGAAGCCCCTATCTCCTAGTTAGTCAGATAGAGATCGAGGAAGGATAACTTGTTGAGTTTTAGGATGGAGTTAGTCCTGCATAGCCCTAGGTAGGTGAGACCTGTGGGGGGAGGCCACTTCGAGAGATAGTTTGGATGAGACTCATGGGCAAGGCCTATATGTTTATAGAACCGCAAGTGGGACCTGGTAGAGACCTTAGCGTCAAGATACAAGATCGGGGATTCTAGGATCTATAGAGCCATGAGTGGCAGTGTGGATAACGTACTTTTGGTAGCTGAAGTCTTATGAGGAACTCGCTAGGAGTGATTGAGAGGGAGGAACCAGTGGTTTAGTAACCAGGTGGAATCTAGTATTTTAGATAGTGGAAAGATAAGTTAGGGCCTGGGAGGGCTCGTTTCCTATGGAAGATAAATAGAGCAGTTTTAGATAGATGAAGTTTCTTTGGAAGTCGCTGGGAGCGACTGAGATCTTGAGTTTAGGTATAGTAACCGGTGAGAGTCCGGAAAACTAGAAAATGGCATCATAGTTGGGACTAGGGTGGTATCGGTTCCTCTGGCAAGTGGATAAGAGATAGAAGGATATTCGGATAGGGGTAGTGATAAGGGAATTCCTGTATAGAGCAGTTAGTTGACCGAGTGGTGTGATGCCTCGCACAGCAGCGTTAAATAATCTCAGAGTGAAGGGTTTGACTCTATTGCGTAGCTCTTGTCTGAGTCTAACCGTTACAAGGATGAGTCTTTTACTAGAAGGATTATCTGATCCGTTTGTTGGGTTGGGTGTTCAGCATCGGGATGTAGTACGACAAAGCATACAACGGGAAACAGTGAAGAGACATCACTGGGAGTGACTATAAATCTGGTACAGCGTGGGGATGTCCTACATAGAGATCGAGGAGGTGGTTGTTTTTTGGAAATTTTCCTTGGGAAGGATGGCTAGTGCGCAAGAAAAGAGGGGGTGAACCCCTAGGATGTTCAGTATGAGTACTCAGGGAGTACCGGAAGGAGTACCAATTGGGTAAGAGCGAGGTAGTAAAGGTTTAGAGTGATTGGATGGTTTTCCAGACGATGCCCTCAAGGGGTAGCCTTTTGCTCAAGAAAGATCTAAGGTAGGAAAGTAGAAGCAGTCCTTCGAGGATTGGACCGAGCACACATAATATGTGATGAATAGGGATGATGTGAGAGGTTGCGGGGAGCCGAGGGACCCGCAGTTCGTGGAATTACAAGATAGCAGCTAGAGGGATATCAACAAGACTTCAGCAGTGCGAGGTGAGTTTTCTCCAATAGAAACAAATCTAAGGTACCAATGTCGGACCATTTGTGTGTATGTTAGTGTAGACTGGATTTAGATCTGATGTCGGGGTCAACCCCATGCAGCTGATATGTTCCGAATTTCGCTCCGATGCTGTGGGGTGCCCGAGGCAACAGTGTATGTTTAGTGATACTGTTGTCTTTGTGATACTTGTATGTGCTTAGTAAGGAGATGAGTGTGGGCAAGTGCCCGTATCTCATTACTAGCTAAGTCTGGACAGCGTTCCACATCTCATTAGTAGCAGAGTAGGGGCGGGGACCAAGATAGGTAGGGCTTTAGGACTAGCAGTTATAATATAGCGAGTGTTTATTACGTATGTTATTGTTGTATGTGTGTAGCGGTCGGGGCACGGAGACAAGCGGGGCCTAGTAGAATCAGATTTATATACCAAGCGAGGGTCGATGCCATGAGGGGCCTGATGCCCAATGCGTAATACACTGGGCGAGGCCCGATGTAGCGGGCTAGGCCCAATGTTTGCATTATGTGATTATGTGTGTGGTGTGTGGTAGATTGGGGAACTCACTAAGCTTTGTGCTTACAGTTTTTAGTTTGGTTTCAGGTACTTTCGATAGCAGAGGGAAGAGCTCGGGATGACTGCTTGACACACACCAAGAAGTTTTAGTCTAGGATGTTTACTCTGATAAAAAGAATATGTTTTGAGATTATACTCTAATTTGATATAATAGTTTTGTTTATCAATGAAATGGTTGATAATTATGGCTTTTTATTAATGATTTAAAATGAAATTTTCGGACCGTAGCTTTTGGATGTTTCATGTATAAATCTCCTTATCTTTTTGAAAAGTTACATGCTAGTTCTAATACATAAGTAAGCATTTAGAAATCTTAAGACATAAAGTTTCCAGATCCGGTCGGCAACAAACCATAGATCTGGTCAAACGATAACATCATAAAGCATCATAATAGTTTAGCTTAAAAGCATTTTAGGCATCTTCCTTAAATAAGTTAGTGCTTTTGTCTATTTAGGTGTACTACCTAAACTATATTAGACACACTCAAATCACAATCATTGCTTAGCATTCTAAGTTTAAGTCTAAAAATAAATCCTTATTCCAAATTCACATAAACTAATGCATCGATACCAACTATGACATCCCCAAATACACGGTCATTTTAAAAATTTATTAATGCTTATTTGAAAATACGAGTATTCTTTTTTAAAGAAGAATATTGCAGAATTTATTCCCAGAAAAGATAATAAATATATTATCAAAGAATTTCTAAAGAAGTTTATTTTGTTTGTATTAGAACATTAGGATATCTTCGTCAAGGCTGAAACATAAGCATAAACAGACCTTACATTCATTTACACTGGTGATTTACATGTCCTTTAATCTCCCAATGTAATGTATCTTCGTATCGACACCTGTGATACAAATAAACTGAGTGGGTCAGGTTTGGAAACGTGGTGAATACATATGGTTCTCCACCCACAATAATATACTTATTATGTTTTATCGTCACACAATTAATCCAATTACCCGTCCTCGTTATCTTCTTTATTTCTTAAGGATCTATACTAAGAATCATCTATCATTCATTCATTCATTCATAAGAATTCTCCTAAGTAATAGGCACGAAGTCCATCATTGTCCATGATACAATTTCCAATGTTATCTATGAGGCACAACTGCCAGTATTATCATTTAGGCGCAACTGACAGTATTATGACGTTCTCTATTAGGTGCATCTGCCGATATTATGTTTTAGGCCTAGGTGGTAGGATGTTTAGAGTACATCATAGTTCAAAAACATCTACAGGTTGTGACGCAACTGCTAGTATTCATCTATATCATCTTTCATCCCTCATCATTCATCTACCCATGCTCTACCCAACATATTCATAGATATAAAATACATATACAGTTTAAATCATTTCAAACGTGTATAAATTGTTCATCTAGCATAGATATCATAAACAAAAATAATATGCACACACACATAATTTATATTAAATACTTCATATATATGTGTATGATGAAAGTAACTACGCACTCACTTGTTAAAGTGATGACTCGAATGACGGGCAGTGTTTCACTCCTAACAACCGTCTTTTACTTTGATGAAACCTAGTTTTATTACCACTGGATTCTAGTCTAGTATTTATAGAGACTATTAACGAGCAACATTCTTTTATAAGTGTTAAACAATACTTTTCAATCACTACGTATAGACAGGGGCTAGAGTGGAGGGCAGGACCATTTTGGCATTATAGCACTTATGGAATCCAGCAACCCTATGCGACCCTTCAAACGAAATTCCCCCTACCGTGAATAGTTAAAAGATATTATAATGACACTTTAATATTATTTTTATAATATATATATATATATATATATATATATATATATATATATATATATATATATTGTTTTTAAGTTCATAATAATAGTAATACACTTAAACATAAGCTATACTTAAAGTAATGTAAGCATAACTCACTTACCAGGAGGTTTGGATAGGAATCGGGCTTTGTGGGGGCAGAACTTCCGAGCCGAAAGCTCTTCTTCTTTGGGCTTTCTGGTGCTCCGGGACTTGCCTCTAACATTTAGGAAGTATTAGGGAATAGAAGAGACGGTTTGGGGGTATTGGGAGAGAAAAAAGTTAGAATGGTGTGAATAAAATGGATGATTTGTGCCACTATTTATAGGCTGTCTGGGGCCTCTCACATCTTGAGACATGGCTCTCACGTTTTGACCCTTGCATAGGCACCATTGTGAAGCCTGGTGTTGATACGTGGCACCGGACGCAAGTAAAACAATCAATTTATTAAAAAATTCATAACATCTGTATCCTAGCTCCATATTTGATGTTCTTTACATCCATGCATAGGTATTGACAGGATCTACAACTTCAGTTTTGATCCCATTAGCTAATTCTTGATCAATTTTAAATTTATCAGTCTGAGAAGATTACACTATTAACGACCTTGTAAAATTCATAACTTCTACATACAGAGTCTATTTTCGACTGTATTTATATTTTTTAATTCCTATTAATGAGATCTTCATTTCTCATTTAGGTTTTGTTGGCTAGAACTCGATCGATCTAAAATTTGAATTCCGGGTTGTGCACTGTTGTGCTAAATCTTAAAAAAAATGATAACTTCATCATATGAAGTTAGATTTGGACCTTCTTTTTATGCACGATCTTGGTTTAACATTTACTACAAATTTCATTTATATTGCTAAGGCTAAAAGGTATAATATCACAAACTCACTTTTTACGATTCCCGGTGTCGTGTCGGTTTTGCCGTAAAACTTTGATGTGTCATAACTTCTTTGTTATAACTCGGATTATAGTGTTCTTTATATGTATTGAACCCTTGTGACATATATTAGAACTTATTTAAGATTATTTATTCTACATAATCCTCTATGAAAAAATCATTTTTGACGCTTATTGTCTCTAAATGACTAGCCTGAATTTGCACCCGTTACAATTATCTTCCCCTTAGGATGTTTACGTCCTAGAATCATCAACAAAACATGGCTTTTATACTGACTCCATACGTTATCTTTTCATCCAATGTAAGAATCGTAACTCTTGTGTCCTTTCGAATGAGTATCAAACTCTTGGACTTCTTAACTGCTGGAGGTGCTCAATTTTGCACCTGCTCTTCGTACTATGTTGGACTTTCAATTGTAACCTTCGAGTTACAAAATTGATACTTGTCGGAGACTCCTTCCTTTTCTTAACAAACTTACCTTAAGACAGGTTCTTTCCTTCGACTACCATAACTGACCGGTGGGTCTTGTTCGAATAACCTCACGTCGTATGATGTAAAGCTTAGACTCAGGTCTTTTTGAGTCAGATTCCAGAATGGAATATACATTACTTCAGGTTCTAATGTGATATAATCACAATTTATCATGTAGCGCTTCTAGCTACAAGCTTCTTTACTTTAACAACGATCACAATACTTCTATTAATTACTTCAATTATGTTTCACTTCAATCTTCTAGCTTAAGATGGATGCTTCATCGGACTTGGCTCTCTGAGCCACATAGAATACATATCTTAGTTGGAATCAATATGATATGACCACTAGGTTTCTTCTTATTCATTACCGAAACAATGGTAACGACAAACATGAACAAAACGGGATCAATTACAGGTGTCTTGTTAACCTTGTGAGTTTTCATGATCTAAGTGTGAGTCTTGTGCTTTTGGTAGTATAGGCCTATACTACCTTTCACACCTACTCATACTCTTCCCAAGTAATGTCTCACAGTTTTCCAAGTTACCATACAAGAATTTCACATAGTTATTTAACACATCGGATAACATAACAAAGCTTTATATTATTTCTTCAAACGGTTACATAAGTGTTGAAATTCACCATACACTAGTCATCTTATTATAGGCTATACCACTTGATACTTTATATGTGTCTACTTTATATCCTGATCTTTGGATATACAGATCCTCACTCCCGATCTCTTCCATTTTCACCTACTTCCTTGAGGATCGTCTAGAGTGCTCTTGCCTCTAGCTTTAGCGGTGCATTTGGCTTTGTGGCTGCTTCCCTCATTGGGTAGTCTTTCTTGAAGTTCCCTTCTTAATTACATCTGTAACACACCCTTTTGTTGAATGTACACTCATTGGCGTAAAGCCCAGACTTTCCACACTTGAAACATGTCACCTCCTCACTACATTTTCCAATGTGTTTCTTCTTGCACATATCGCACCGTCTTGCTTCACCTCCTCCTCCTTCAAAATTCTTCATATCAGGCTTCGAGAATTTTCTCTTTTCATTGGACCTTGAAGATCCATCAAACTTTCTATTCTTGCCAACTTTGAACTTTTTGTCGTCACTACTCTTGATCATCTCCTCAACAAACTTAGTAGTCCATATAGCTACCTAAAGAGTAGGTGCCTAGCGTCCTCGCATAACATATTCCCATGGTAGTCCCTTTGTATACTTATCGTCTTTTTTTAGTTAATCAGGGGCGATACATAAAGAAAACTCCATCTTGTCTTTGAAAGCATTGGTATACTCGTCAATGGACATGTTGCCCTTCTTCAATGCCAGAAACAGGCTTTCTGGTTCCAACATGTTTTGGGCTGAGCAGCACTAGTGTTTGAAGTATACTAAGAACTATTCATATCTCAGTTTTAATGGCTCATTGGGGCTTATGGTCTTCCCCAAAGTGTTCCTCCAGTGAACAACACTACCTCTAAACTGACACAATACATAAGTGGTTTGTAACTTGCCCTTGCAACCACATGTTATGAAAGCTAACTCCATTTCAGAGATCTAGTCTGTAACTCCGACTGGATTTTCTTTCCAACTAAAAGTTGATGGTTTCCAAGTTAACAAGTCTTTTTACTTCCATCTATTTTTTTAATCCCTTCATCTTGGTTATTTCCTTTAACCACTGGTTGTTCATCTTCGCCAACAGTTCTACTATAGTTTCCTTCTTCTAACCGACCTTCATTCAATCGAGATTGTTCAACAAGCAGAGTAGGTTCATCCCTATTCTATTGGAGTAGACACCTTGTTTCTTCCATCTGAGGATCCAACATCATTTCAGTCATTTCTTGTACCCCTTCCATAGTGATTGGCTCGAGTGCAGTCGTTACTTTTGGTTGACGCTCAGTGATAGGTCTCTGATTAGAATTAGAAGTTTGTAACTCTGCTTTCGAGTTCCCACCATGTCGATCTATTCACCAAATGAGATGTTCGGTGTGTAGTGGCGAGAATTTAGATAGGAAAGCTTTATTTACCATAGATGTATGAATCTACTTATCTTTTCAAAAAGTTACATGCCATTTCTAATACCGTAATTAAACATTTAAAAATCAGAGCACATAAGGTTTCCAGATCCGGTCGACAATAGACCATAGATCTGGTCAAATGATTACATCATAAAGCATCACAAATAATTTAGCACATAAAAGCTTTTTGGTCATCTTCCTTTAATAAGCTAGTGCTTGTGTCTATTCAGGTGTACTACCAAAAGTATATTAGACACACTCAACTCACAATCCTTGCATAAACTAATGCTCTGATACCAACTATGACATCCGCAAATTCACGGTCAGTTTAAAAAATTTATGTATTATTATTTGAAAATTAATATTGCAGAATTTATTCCAAGAAAACATGATAAATATATTATCAAATCATTTTTGAAGAAATATATTTTGTTTATATTAAAACTTGGGGATGTCTTCGGCAAGACAGAAACATACGCATAAACAGACATTACATTCATTTACACTAGTGATTTACATGTCCTTTAATCTCCATGTGAAATGTAGCTTCGTATCAACACCTGTGATACAAATAAATTGAGTGGGTCAGGTTGGGAAGCCTGGTGAGTACATAGGGGTTTCAACCCACAATAATAAATTTATGGTGTATCATCATCACACGGTTAACCTAATTACCCATGGCCATTATTTTCTTTATTTCTTAAGGATCTAATCTAAGAATCATATATCATTCAATCATTCATTCTTAAGGATTCTCCTAAGGAATAGGCATAAAATCCATCGATGCATATAACATAGCTACCAATGTTATCTATTAGGCACAATTGCCAATATTTTAATTTAGGCGAAACTACAAGGATTACGACGTTCTCTATTAGGCGCACATGCTGATATTATCCTTTTGTCCTAGCTGCTAGGTTGTTCACAATATATTGTAGTTCAAAAACATCTACATGTTGTAGTGCAGCTGCCAATATTCATCTATATCATATTTCGTCCCTCATCATTCATCTACCCATGTTCTACCTAACATATTCGTAGATATAAAATGCATATACAATTTAAATCATTTAAAATATGTATAAATCGTTCATATAGCATAGATATTAGGAAAAAATATGCATACATAGCACGTAATTTATATAAAATACTTCATATCTATGTGTAAGAGGAAAGTAACTATGCACTACTTGTTAAAATGATGACTTAAAATTCGGGCAACGTTTCGCATCTATCAATCGTCTTTTCCTTCAACGAAACCTAGTATTATTACCACCATATTTTATCCTAATATTTATAGTGACTATTTACGATTGACATAAAACACCGGAGGGCAGGACAATTTTGGCATTATAGCAATATAACTACCCTATACGGCCCTGCAATCCACATTCCCCATACCTCGAGTAGTTAAAAGATAGTTCTAACAATCCAAATCAGGTATTACCTTTGTAACCCTTGATATTATAAATATTGCATAATGGTCCCTTAAGTACGTTGGGCGTACTCCTAGAGTACGCTTAGCATAGCATGCATGGATGGTCGCGGAGTGCCAGCACGTACGCCGAGCGTACCAAAGGGAACACTAGGCATACGTGACGAACATCTAAACCCTAAATTCCAGACATAAGACGTATATAAGCATCCTTATCTCATTTGAGCTTCACGCTGACCAGCCTCCTTCACCCTCAAACTTCCCTAGAAACCCTAAAATCCTTAAAGTGTGTGTTCTTGAGCTTGTGAGCGTTTAAACATTATCCTTTTGGTGTGTTATCTACAAGGAAGAGGATGAATCAAGCTTGAAAGAGGAAGAGCTTCTGTATCTTACATTTTGAGCAGCTTAGGAAGCTTGGGGAGGTAAAAGGCTTTCACCTTGGTCATCATTTTCATTCCTAGAGCTAGGGTTTTATCTTTAGTCCCTTTTTATGTTCTTGGACCACCTCTTGAGAGTTTGAGCAACTCCAGAGCTTATGGAGGATAGATATGAAGTACTTTGGTCCATTCATAACATAAAAATGGATTCTTGATGGGTGTTAAGACTCTTGGAAAGGTCTTAATGGGTTATTGGGAGCACATGGAACATGCAAAGGTAAAAAGTTGCTAACTTTATGCATTAGGACGTCTTAATGAGTTTAGATGTAATGATTGGATGTTGAAAGATCGAGTATTAAGAACTTAATGGAAGAAGGTTCTTAATATGCTTGTATGTTGGGCATAGTATAGCGTACGTAGCGCGTACAGCTCAAGGACTCAGTATGCTAAGCGTATAGGAGTGGTATGCAGGGCGAACGCAATCAAATAGGATTGGACTTGTTTTGTGCTTGTAATTCCTTTTTAGTGTTAATAAGATATTGGGCCTGGTCATGTTTTGAGTTAGTAGATCGATTTATCTGTTTTAGGCCATGATTGCTATGGTTGGGCTTTATTGGGCCATGAGGCCCATTAATGATTTTTGGACATGGAATTTGGGCCCATTAGCAATGGGAGACTTTTGGGCCAATATCAAAGCACTTGGGGCTTGGGTTCTTTAATTGGAAAATATTCAACCCTAACCTTAGGTTGATAATGTTATTGTTCAGCACGAGTGGTCACAGACTATTAAGAGAGCAGCATTTGGATTCAGCAGACCGAGGTGAATCTCCTCACCATACCAATGGGTTAAAGGCTCCAAGGCCGGCCTATTTTTTGATATGTGATACAATAGTGATGTAGTGCTATGTCTTAGACTAGTTGGTTGCATGCTATATAGTATGTTAGTTGTTTTGTGATACTTGCAAGAAATACATCGGAGGGGGGGGGGGTGGTTCCCGAGGTCTTTTGGTGTAAGACCATGGAGGGTTTCCAAGGAATCCTAAGAAAAGACCTTGGAGGGTTCCCGAGGCACTAGAGTATAAGTCCTTGGAGGGTTTCCTGGCATCTCTAGTCGATACCTAGGGGGGTTCCTGAGGTATTAGGCTAAGACCATGTGGGCGTTCCTATGGCACATAAAAAAGGAACCTGGAGGGTTTCCAAGGCATCCTTATATGTTTATTTGCATGGGTTATATTACTGATGGGATTGATATGACTTACGTGGTTTTCATAGCTTATATAGCTAATATGGATTATGTGATTGTGTGGATTGTGTGGGTTTGCTCTGGGGAACTCACTAATCATTAGCTTATAGTTTACTGATTTATTTCAGGTACTTCAGTGCCTAAGGGCAAGGGAAGGTTTGATGACACGACATGCACTCTCTGACATTTCAGTTGGGGATACTTTGATATTTGAAATAAAATGTTGATGTTATGGATTTTGAAAACAGTTGTCAGGAGTCAAACTAAGGACATGGTAAAACTTTTTTTTGGAAATTTGGGTCATTACAAGCTGGTATTAGAGCCTTAGTTTGATGGATTCGGGCACACTTTCGGGGGTGTCAGGACTCAAACTAAAGACATGGTAAAACTGTTTTTGAAAAATCAAAAGTTAATAAGTTCTTAAAAAGGAAAAAAAACGAAGAGTGCAATGCGCGTGATAAGTCGAGCCCAAGCAAGTAGTTCCCCAATATGCTATCCATGCTATACTGATATTTGGATTATGATAGTTCTATGAATCTTTCTATGTGTATACTTTAAAAATTGTATACAGTTAGTGTCTTATAGCCTAAGAATGACTGATTTGCCCTTAATTCGTATTCCTTGTCTTGTTGTGGTCTTAGGGTAGATTCTGTTATTCAAAAGTCTATTTGATTCTATTTTGTGTATATTTACAAGCGTAAGGCAACATGTTATGATTGATTTGAGTTCTAGTGTGATAGGATTGAGTAAGTCTTAGGAAAGCCTAAGATTTGAGTTAGGCGGTAGTTTGTGAAATCTGTTTTACTTTCGGATGAATTAGGGTTATCAGGTAGAGTCTTAGGGGAGGTACAGGTAGCTATTTTCACATCCCCATTTTCACGGCCCGAAAAGACCGATTATTGTTTATGCTTTATAAAAAAAATCAGAGTATCTCTTTTAATAAAAACGTTGCAAAATTTGTTCCCAGAAAAACATGATAATTTCATTATCAAAGCAATTCCGAAGAAATGTATTTTTATTCATTTTAAAACATTTGGGATGTCATCGTCAATATAGAAACATAAGCATAAATAGAACTTACATTCATTACAATAGTGATCTATATCTCCTTAATCTCTCAGTGTAATGTAACATCATATCGTCACATGTGATACAAGTAAACTGAGTGGGTCAGGTTGGGAAACCTGGTGAGTACATAGGGTTTTCAACCCACAATAATATAACTATTATGTTTAAACATTTAGACAATCAACCCAATGACTCATCCCCATTATCTTCTTTACTCTACCCTAAGAATTCAGCTATTCGTCGTTTATTTATTCCTAAGGGTTATCCTAAGGAATAGGTACGAAATCCATCGTTGCCAAGATTTACTCAATAGGCACTAAATCCATAGTTACCAAGGTTTATCTCATTTATTGACAGTATCCTTTCCGAGACTCTTCTTGCAATACAAGTCAATGGGTTTTATCTCGTTTATCAACAATATCGTTTCCGAGAATTCACTCACAATACATGTCGATGGGTTTTTAGAGTACACTTGGTGAATACACAGTTCAAAACACCTATAGGTTGCAAGCCTGGTAGTGTCCACTGGACTGTCTAGAATAGTCTATGGTTGTCATCCATACTCTGCTGGATGATGGGGCCAACACTTGGGTAAAAGGCTTCTCTCATGGTTCACCAAGACTAATTAATAGTATAGATATTATTACTATTATATAAGCATTAAACAATACTTATATAACCCATAATAATAGCCCAATAACTTATTATAAGGTCCTAATAACATTACTATATTGAAACATAAGCTATACTAAAGATAGGGTAGGCATAGCTCACTTACAGTGGGTTTTCTCGAAAACTGGGCTTCGCTGGTGCAGCGTTCCCAAGCCGAAAAGTTTTCTCGGGACTTTGGGAGGCTCGGGGATTCCTTCAGGTGCTAGGGGGTTTACCTAGGCTTTTAGGGGGTTTAGGGGCTAGAGAGAGAGAGAGAGTCTATAGAGAGAGACAGAATGGTTTGGAAAGGTGTGAGGAATGGAGGAACCCGACACCTCTATTTAGAGGCTGGAAACAAGCTCTACTCGTCGAGTAGGTCCTCCTACCCGTCGAGTCCATGCCACATGTCACCTTCCGGTGGCTTGCCTTGGGGAGAAAGCCTTGGCCCTTATTCAACCATGTCACCCCTTTGGCAGCAGCACCCTGGCGACTTCTAAACCCCGTAACTTTTGCATACTAGCTCCATTTTTGACGTTATTTATATCCACGCGTAGCTAGAAAAAATATCTACAACTTTTGTTTAGAATCCTTCAGCTAGTTCTCAACCGATCTTAAATTTAACATTAGGACGAGTTTAGACTTTTAAATGACCACGAAGAATTCGTAACTCCTTCACACGAACTTTGTTTTCATTTGTATTTTTACTGTTGAGCCCATATTAATGAGATCTTCAACTATCATTTAGGTCACGTAAGCCAAAAACCGATCGAACTAAAATTCAAGTTTCGGGTCGTACACTGCTAAGCTGAAACTTCGAAAAATCATAACTTTCTCATACGAAGTCAAATTTGGGCATTATTTTTATGGATGCTCTCAAGTTAACATATTCTACGACGTTCATTTAGATTACTAAGGCTAAACTTAGCTCTGTCATAAACTCACTATTTACATCTCCCAGTGCCGTGCCGGTTTTGCCGTAAAACTTCGACGGGCCATAACTTCTTCGTTATAACTCGGATTTCGGCGTTCTTTATATGCACGAAACCCTTGAGACATATTATACATCTTGGTTAAGATTTTTTATTTTTGTCAAAAAGTCATTTTCGACCCCTATTATCTCTAAATTGACTAGTCCGGATCTGCGGGCGTTACAGCTGTGGAAGGTAGTATTTGGCCCGTACAACTAAAAGCAAAGGAGCTTTACCCGAAGTAATGTTAGAACTGAAAGATCTAAGGAGAACCAGTGTGGAAAGATTACCTTTTTGTACATCCTGATCATCATGTCATATTATATTTCAGTGCAGTATGGTTGTAACACGAAACATAGTAGGGGGATCGGGATCATTGTCTGGGTTGGCTATGGTACTCAACCCATTAATGAGAGGATGCACGAACTTATTGTTGTCGAGGTTACGAGGGGCATCCTTGATGCTACCCAATGATTTTTGGGACGATCAAGGAAGGGATGATGGAGATCGTGGAGGAGCAGCTCAGGTCCTTTCGAACTGAGATTGCTACGAGCCAGGTTGGGGCCCGAAATCCCTCATTCAGGGAGTTCAAGGCGTGCGGAGCACCTGAGTTCTTTGGGGTCTGGGAACCCATAGTTAAATGATGCTCGGTAGCTGACATGGAGAACGCCCATTGCATGATCTCTTGCCATGATGCAGAAAAGGTAGTGTTTGCTTCGTGTATGTTGAGGGATCGAGCTAGTGATTGGTGGGAGGAGGTGACCCACCAGGTGGGTCAGCCGGAGTCATTAACATGTCTTAGGAGGTATTTGTTTGGCATTTTAATTTGGCATTTGCACCATCCATCGAAGTGCAACATATTGTGAGGGAGTTCTAGGAGTTACAACAGACCATCGAGACTGTGGCGGAGATCACCGCCAAGTTTCGGGAACAAATACTAAGGATCTCACAGTATGTTGTGGATGAGGGCATGAGGAGGAGTTCCGCACCAAGAAGGAGACAGAGTTGGAGTTTCGCACCTAGCGAGAGACAAAGCAGGTTCAAACAGATGTAGGTCAGGCTAAAAAGCCTAAGACCTTTGATTCTTCTAGTAGGGGCCAACAGGGCTATAGGCGGTGTGCCAAGTGCGGGAGGTCACATGGAGGAGATTGCAGAGTTATGGCCATAGTATGTCATACTTGTCGTCAGCCCGGCCACATGAGTAGGGATTTCCCCTAGAAGGGCTTGATCAGTTTCCACTGCAACCAAGACGGCCAAAAAAGGGCCGACTGTCCAAAGTTGCAGGATGGAGGAGGAAAATTGGCGACGCCTGCACCTGCTAGAATGAGGATCACTAGTGGCCTCCCTGCCAAGGTGGAGGCTCCTGTAGTGATGAGTCGTGCATTTCATCTAACCATAGAGGAGGCTCGAGCTTCAGCAGATGTCGTGGCTGGTACGTAATCTATTTTTCTTTTCTTGTTTGATTTTATTTGATTGTGCTTATATATATATATATATATATATATATATATATATATATATATATATATATATATATATAACAAACACACATAATTGCACTTGTATTGGGACCTTCTTGGTCAATGGTATGTCAGCCAATGTTCTTTTTGATTCGGGAGCTACCCAATCATTCATATCTATTGTGCTTAGCGAGAAGTTTCAGGATGCTTTGGGGACTTTGGATTCCCCACTGGAGGTTGAGATTGCTAATGATTGCACTGTGAGTGTTGCGAGGGTATAATGGAGATGTGTCTTGATTGTGTTTGGGGAGTGGTTCCGGGTTGATTTGGTTCTGATATGTTTCTGCGGGTTGAAGGTAATCGTTGGGATGGATTGGTTAGGGGCCAATGGGGCGATGATAGATTGATTGTGAGCGCCAACTAGTGAGAGTTTGAACCCTAAGTGGGGGAGAAATGGTTATTCATAGGGAGAGGGCCTCGTAGGGGTCAACCCTCTATTCAGCTATGAGGGCTAGCAGACTTCTCCACCAGGGTTGTTCGGGATTTTTTGCATACATCTTGGATATAAGGATTGAGCCCACGATAGATTTGAGTAGTGTACCAATTGTACGAGATTTCCCGGATGTCTTTCCCAAAGAGTTGCTAGGTGTGCCTCTAGAGATGCTGGTAGAGTTTCACAATGATTTTGCGTTGGGTGCTGGATCGACAAAAATCTCATCCTGCCTAACGAGGTGCCTAAGGTACTTAAGTTGTTGTAACCAAAACTCGCACTTCGTGAACTTGGAATAAAGTCGTTCTCGCCTCAAAACCCCCAAAATCTCCCGAAGGTGCTCCTCATGCTGCTCTCTGGTCTTGGAATACACCATGATATCATCAATAATAACAATGACAGATCGGTTGAGCAATGACCTGTATACTCGATTCATTAGATCCATAAATGGAATCACCACAGACTCTTAATGCCCATAACGAGTCCAGAATGTGGTATTCTCCATCTCATCCTCTCTCACTCTCACCTGATGATACTCAGACCTCAGATCAATCTTGGAGAACCAAGATGCACCCTGCAAATGAGAAAACATATCATTAATCCGTGGGAGGGTATAATGGTCCGCCCAGGATGTAGGAGCTGTCTAGGCAGCTTTTGGAGCTGCTAGACCGAAGGTTTATTCGCCTGAGTAGCTCTCCATGGGGATCAGTGATCTTATTTTTCAGGAAGAAGGATATGTCACAAAATATATGCATCGACTCTCGGGAGATAAACTAGCTAATGGTAAAGAGCCATTATCCACTCCTAAGGATCGATGATTTGTTTAATCAGCTTCAGTGCACATCTTGGTTTTCCAAAATTAAGCTTCGGTCGAGATACCATCTGATGAGGACTAGGGACAAGGCTATACCATAGAGATCTTTCAGGACTCATTATAGTCACTACGCATTTGTGGTGATGCCATTCAGGCTCTCCAATACCCAAACACTGTTCATGGATCTCATGTATAGGGTGTGTAGGCCAATGTTGGATCAGTCAATGATCGTGTTTATTGATGAAATATTGGTCTATTCTAAAACAAAGGTGCAACACGACCTACATCTAAGGGAGGTATTGGAGCCATTGAGGAGGGAAAGGATTTATGCCAAGTTCTTGAAGTGTGATTATTGGTTACGAGAGGTGCAATTTTTGGGACTCATCGTTAATCAAGATGGTATTTTGGTTTATCCATCCAAGATTGAGGCAGTGATGCTATGGGAAGTACCAAAGAATGCGTCTGAGATTCGTAGCTTCTTGGGTCTAGCGGGGTACTATCGCAGATTCATTTAGGATTTCTCGAAGATTGCAATGCCTTAAACTCGCCTGATTAAGAAGAATGTAACCTTTTGGTGGAGCTCGGATCAGCAGTTGGCTTTCGACACCTTGAGATAGAGGTTATGTGAGACACCGATTTTAGCACTCTCCGATGGATTAGATGATTTGGTGGTGTATGGTCATGCGTTTATCATAGGGTTAGGTGTTTTTTTTAATGTGTAGGGGGCATGTGATCATGTACGCATCGAGGCAGCTAAAGCCTCATGAGGCGAACTACCTCACTCACGACCTGGAACTGGGGGCGGTGGTGTTTGCCCAAAAATTATGGAGGCATTACTTTTATGGAGTATGGTGCACCATTTATACTAATTTCAAGAGTTTGAAGTATTTGATGGATCAGCATAACCTCAACATGTGGCAGATGAGGTGGTTGGACGTACTGAAAGATTATGACTGCAAGATCTTATACCATCCACAGAAGTCCAACATGGTGGTTGATGCTTTAAGTAGCAAGATGGTGGGTTCTCCGATTGAAAACGTTTGTTTGAGGATGAAGGTGGTCTCTCCACTGTTAGATATGATCAAGAAGGCTCAAGTGGAGGGTTTGAAGAAAGAGAACTGGAAGATATAGCAGATTTGTGGTCAGGCTCGTTTATTTGTAGGGGGTGGTTGGTGACTCTTGACACAGTGTGGCTGGGTGTGGGTACCAGTGACTGGGGGAGTGAGACAAAAGATATTAGAGGAAGTAGATAAGTCCAAGTTCTCTATAAATTTGGGAGCTACAAAAATGTATAGAGAACTGAGGCCGAGCTACTAGTGGCCTTGCATGAAGCGAGAGATCGCTTGGTTTGTGGACAGATGCTTGACCTGCAGGAAGGTCAAGGCCAAACATCAGCAGCCTCATGGAAAGTTTTAGCCACTACCCATCCCTATGTAGGAGTGAGAAGAGATTACCATGGACATCATCACATATTTACCGAGGATGGTGAGGGGCGTAGATGCCATATGGGTTATTATGGATAGGTTGACGAAGAGTGCCAACTTTATTCTGGTCTCTGAGAGCATCTCCATTGAGAAATTAGCATAATTTAATGTCTGAGAGGTGGTGGTTAGGCATGGAGTGCAAATGTTGGTGGTTTTAGACTGGGGTGTCCGATTCACATCTAGATTCTCGAAGACGATACATGAGGAACTGGGCACACAGTTACACTTCGGTACTGCATATCAACCCCAGACAGACGACCAAAGCGAGCGAAAGATCTACACCCTCGAGTATATGCTTCGAGCATGTGAACTAGACTTTGGAGGGAGTTGGGATACATACCTCCCACTAGTAGAACTTTCATATAACAACAGTTACCATGCTAGTATCGATCGACCACCGTTTAAGATGTTATATGGTAAGAGGTATATGACCCTAGTTTGTTGGGGTGAGTTTGGACACTGACTCATGGGGAGAAACAAGGTGATGCTCAGGACTACCGAGTTGATTCAATAGGTGCGCGATCTGGTGTGAGTCGCACTGAGCTGTCAGAAAAGCTATGCTGACCGACGCTGATCGGATCTTGAGTTTCATGTGGGGTACTTTGTTTTGCTGAAAGTGTTGCCATGGAAAGGGGTCATCAGGTTTCGGAAGAGCGACAAGTTAGGGCCCTGATATATTGGTCCATTCAGGGTTTTTGCTCGGATTGGCAAGGTGGATTACCGTTTGGATCTGCCTGATGAGCTTAGCCATATTCACAACACCTTCCATGTGTCAGCTTTGGGAGTGTGTCACTGACGAGGCTGCATTTATTTCGTTGGATGACATTCAGGTTGATGAGAGTCTGAACTACATTGAGAGACCGATTGCAGTTATGGATAGTAGAACTAAGGTTCTTCGTAACAAGGAGGTGAAGCTGGTGAAGGTGCAATGGCAACACCGAAGAGGCTTTGAATGGACATGGGAGTCAGAGGATGAGATTCGGGAGGATTACCCTGATATGTTTGCATCTGCGGAATTTGAGGATAAATTCTAGTTCCAGTGGGGGAGATTTGTAACACTCGAAATATGGTATTACCTTTGGAACCCTTGAAATTATAAAAATTACATAATTGTCCCTTAAGTACGTTGGGCGTACTTTAGGAGTACTCTTAGCGTATCATGCATGGATGATCGTGTGGGGCCAACACGTACGCTGAGCGTATCAAAGGGTACGCGGGGCGTATGTGACAAATATCCAAACCCTAATTTGCGAACTTAAGACCTATATAAGCCTCCTTATCTTATTTAAGCTTCACCCTAACCAGCCTCCATCACCCTCAAACATCCCTGAAAACCCTAAAATCCTTAGAGTTTGTGATCTTGAGCTTGTGAGTTTGTGTTTAAACATCATCCTTTTGGTATGTTAGCTATAAGGAAGGGGAGGAATCAAGCTTGAATGAGGAAGAGCTTATGGATCTTACATTTTAAGCAGCTTAGGAAGCTTGAGGAGGTAAAAAGCTTTCACCATGGTCATCATTTTCATTCCTAGAGCTAGGGTTATCTCTTGAGTCCCTTTTCGTTTTCTTGTACCACCTCTTGAGAGTTTCAGCAACTTCGGAGCTTAGGGAGGATAGATCTGAAGTCATTTGGTCCATTCATAGCATAAAAATGGAGTCTTGATGGGTGTTACGACCTCATGCATGGATTAAGACTCTTGGAAAGGTCTTAATGGGTTATTTGGAGCACATGGAACATGAAAAGGCACAAAGTTTCCTACTTTATGCCTTAGGACATCTTAATGGACTCAGATCTAAAGATTGGATGTTGGAACATCAAGTATTAAGCAATTAATGGAAGAAGGTGCTTAATCTGCTTGTACGTTGGGCGTAGTATAACGTACGTAGCACGTACAGCTCAAGGACTCAGTATGCTAAGCATACATGAGTGGTACACACGTCGTATGCACTCAGATCGACTTGGAATTTTTTTGCGCTTGTAAGCCCACTTGGGCCTTAATCAGACATTGGGTTTGGTGTTGTTTTGAGTTAGTGGACCAATTTATCTGTTTTTGGCCACGATTGCTATGGTTGGGCTTTATTGGGTCATGAGGCCCATTAATGATTTTTGGACATGGACTTTGGGCCCATTAGTAGTAGGAGACTTTTGGGCCAATATGAAAAAACTTGGGGCTTGGTTTCCTTACTTGGATTATGTTGAACCCTAACCTTGGGTTAATAGTATTTTTGTTCAGCTATGGTGGTCACAAACTGTTAGTAGAGCAATGTTCAGATTCAATAGATTGAGGTGAGTCTCCTCACCATACCAATGGGTCAAACGCACCAAGGTTGGACGATTTTGTGATATGTGGTACACTAGTGATGTAGTGCTATGTGTTATACTAGTTGGTTACATGCTATATGGTATGCTAGTTGTTTTGTGTGACTTGCATGAAACAACTCAGGAGGTTCCCGAGGAATTTGGGTGTAAGACCTTGGAGGGTTTCCAAGGCTTCCTAAGTAAAGACCATAGGTGGTTCCCGAGGCACTAGAGTATAAGACCTTGGAGGGTTTCCTTGGCATCTCTAGTGAAGACTTCGGGGGGTTCCTGAGGCATTGGGCTAAAACCATGTGGAGGTTCCTATGGCACCCGGGGTAAGACACTGGAGGGTTTCAAAGGCATCCTTATATGTTTATTTTCATGGCTTATGTTACTGATGGGATTGATATGACTTATGTGGTTTACGTAGTTTATATAGGTAATATGGAATATGTGATTATGTGGATTGTGTAGATATGCTTTGGAGAACTCGGTAAGCTTTAGCTTACAGTTTGTTGATTTGTTTCAGGTAAATCAGAGCCTAAGGTAAAGAGCAAGGTTCGAGGGCGCAACATGCAGTCTTTGGCATTTCACCTTGGGACACTCTGATATTTGAAATAAAATGTTGATGTTATGGAATTTGAAAACAATTGTCATTGAGATTTCATATTTTATGGGAATATTTTTATTAATAAAAAATGAAAATTTTATTTGGAAATTTAGGTTATTAAAATATTATAATAACCCTTTTTATATTATTTTTTATTATATATATATATATATATATATATATATATATATATATATATATATTGTTTATAAATTCTGAATAACAATAATAAACTTAACCATAATTTATAGTTAAAGTAGGTACACATAAATCACTTATCGGGAGGTTTGGCTAGGAACCAGGTTGTGTGGGGGTAGAACTTCTGAGCCAAAAGCTCTTCTTCTCGGAGCCTTCTGGCGCTCTTGGACTCCTCTCTAAAACTTGGGAAGTGTTAGGGAACTGAAGAGATAGTTTGGGGGTATTGGGAGAGAAAGGATTAGAATGGTGTGAAGAAAATGGATGATTTTTGCCTCTATTTATAGGATGTCTGGTGCCTCTCACGTCGTGAGACATGGCTCTCTCATTGTGAGCCTTGCGTAGGCACCAAGGCAAAGCTTGGTGCTGACACATGGCACCTTACGTATGTTAAACAACCAATTTTAAAAAATTCATAACTTTCACGTACGAGCTCCGTTTTTGACGATATTTACATCGAAGTGTAGGTATTGACAAGATCTACAACTTTCCTTTCGACTCCATTGGGTAATTCTCGACCATTTTAAATTTAACAATCTAGGAGGATTACACTATTAACGATCGTGTAAAATTCATAACTTCTACATACGGACACTATTTTCGGCTATCTTTATATTCTTGAGTTCCTGTTAATGAGATCTTCAATTCTCATTTAGGTTGTGTTGGCTAGAAATCGATGGATCTAAAATTTGAATTTTGGGTTGTGCACTTCTTAGCTAAATTTTAGAAAAATTATAACTTCCTCATACGAAGTCAGATTTTGGACATACTTTTTATGTACGAACTCAGTATAACATATACTACAACTTATTTTTAGATCGCTAAGGTTAAAAAGTATTTTTTCGTAAACTTAGTTTTTACGATTCCTAGTAGCATGTCGGTTTTATTGAAAATTTTCAAAAGGTCATAACGTCTTTTCTATAACTTGGATTTCAACGTTCTTTATATGTACAGAACCTTATGACATATATACTATAACTTAGTTAAGATTATTTATTCTAAATAATATTCAGTCAAAAATTCATTTTGACGCTTATTGTCTCTAAGGGTTAAGTTGTTTTCACCACATGTTTTAATCATAACCTATAAAAACTATCACTTCAGATATAAATTTTATAATAAGGAGATAATGCCCCGCTTAAACAATACAGATAAACTTAAAAATAATCGTAAACGGTTACGTTCTATTATCCTTGATAAAAATCATTGGGATGCTTATGTAGAACATAGAAAATTATAGTATTTCCATGTGTAAATTGCAAAATTATCCTTTAGTTTTAGTATTTTAAAATGTTTTTTTAGAAAAAATTAATGATATCTTTGACATATATTTCTATGTAAGGATGCGTCAAAAAGAAACGTGGTAGCACGTGCCCATTTTCCTTATCGACATAGGATAGGATGATGGGATATTGTTATGTACATGAGAATTTTGTATGTTCACTTTATTATTAAATTGTGATTCCTTGTGTTTCTTTATACTAAATGTTTTTCAAATGACTATAACATTGAGAAAAAAGTAATTAGTAGAAGTGAACATGACCTCTTGGTCATTAATGTGTTGTAAAGCATATCAAAATAAAGAAGGTCAGATTGTTGATCCAAATGCCAAAGTGAAAGTAGAAGAGATTGTAAGTTTTATGGGTTTTATGAGTTTTATATCGTCTTCCTAAGTTTATGTTATTTGACCGTTTTCTCAACATTTTTTCTCTTTAGCTTGAAAAAAACAAAAAGAAGTGTGAGAAGAATTGGATCTTGATATAGACACAAATGTAATGACACTAGTATTTGGCAAGGAGAATGATATGTCTTTCAAGGGGGTTGGCTTCAGAGTTACACGAAACAAGTATTTTAATGTGCCGAGAAGCAAGAGATCCTCCAGCACGGATATGAGTGAACTAAAAAGTGAATTAGAGAATAGTAAAAATGATAATAAGGAAAAAGATGATAAACTAAGGGAGGTAATGAAAGAAATCGATATGTTAAAACAAGCTTTGTCCGCACTCAAAACTCAAAGGATTGAGGTACCAGGTCTATCAATGCTAGAAGATTTTCCTTTATCACAAGTTAGTGAAGTCTCCTTTTGAACCTATTCAATACATTACAAATTTCAATATGATACTTAACATCCAAAAAAATAAGTTTGTTTGCCTTTTAATTTATATGAGCTATATTTCTAGTTTTCCTATTTTTTGATGCATGTACCTGTATCAGTGGACAAGACTCTTGAATTAGAGCCCACTACATTCTGTGACAATAACCTAACAAAGATAAATGAGTAATCAAGACATGTAAGAAATAATTAAAGTCCTGATACTATAGAACATAGATCTATGGTATTTCGATTGAATGTAGTTATACTTTTCTTCTTCTTTTTTTTAAGGAATTTTCACTAGTTGGCTGAATGTTGGATTAGAGCCCATTCCAGTCACAACCAAGATTAAAACAAAAGCAAAGCTATCATCAGAACTAGTATGTAAATACTTAACATTCTTATAATGCATACTTATACTTTTTTTCTTTATTTATTCATGTAATGTCATCTATGGACAACATTGTTTCACTGGAGACCACTCGAATCTATAAAAAAAAGTCAAATTCCATACATTTGAGTTCATAACACCAGTAAGTACAATGTTAACATTATTTTACTACAAAATATTGCATTTTTAAGTATACACAACCCACATATACTTTTCTTAAGTATTTTTATATGTAATTTTTGTGGATAAAATTATTTTATCTAAATGCAGTCCAACACAAGAAAAAATACAAACAAGACAAACAAATATGTTTCTCCTGTAAGGAAAAACTTGTAAAGTTCAAAACTTTTAGTATATTATTTCCACTTATTTAATATTACACATATTTAAGTATATTTATGGTTTTCAAGAATTTAGAAAACTCAATAAAATAAGTTTGCAACAAAAAACACCACAAACTTAGTCACCAACAAACATACAAGTATGTGTTGCATCATCCTATATAAATATATTTGTTCTTATGATGCAATAATTCATTGTATGAGATAAACTGTGATCTATTCATAGTAGAACGAATATAAAGAAACCTTGTTGCCCATGGTAAAGCTTAGTTCTCAATAGGAAAGTTATATGTTCATGGGATTCCACTACTATTTGACTGCTATTAGGTGTCAACTAAAGATGTGCTAAACGAGAATGCATATTTTCCAATTCAAACTACCGAGAACATATTATTTCGAGAAGTACATAAATGTTTTGTTGCTTGCATAAAAGACCTTGGAATAGTCTATGGACTAGTTTTTTATTATTATGTTATATATTTTTAAATATTTCTTTCTTTTAATCATGTGTGTTTTAACGTTATACGATACACACAAATTGTATTGCTATAAGTACCAACTGAACTTCAAGTAAGGAGGGTAAAATTGTCAACCCCAAAAAACAAAAGTACAATACATATCCCCTAAATCGATGACGATAAGAAATGTGTTTAATAAGAGTAACAATTATTCTATCTTTCATTTTATGACATACATTTCCTTTTTTTTATAGATGTTGTGTATGTGTTGATTACAACATTTAGGTATATTATTTATGTTGGCTATATGATTAACATTATTTTATTCTATTCTTATTACTTCTTTAATATATATGTGCAACATTTTAATATTATCGTCGTCTATTCATAAATGTTACCAAATATTAATTAGAACAATGATCAAAACATTAAATGTGGCTAAAGGGCAATAAATAGTCACACCAATTAGATAAAATACGATGGTTTTAGCAATAAACTGTGGCCAAAAGTAACCGATGGTTACATTTTCCTCATTATGATTTTCTTTATTTGACTAAAGGTAACAAATAGCCACATCAGTAAGAAATAATGTGTTGCTATAACTAAAATACAACGATGGTTTTAACAATAGCGTGTTGCTAAAAGCAACCAATGGTCACATTCATTTCCATATGACTTTTCTCTATTTGGCGGATGATATCATATGTCACAATAGAACGTAAATAAATTTCACTAAAGGGTATCTAATAGCCACATGAGTTTGAAACAGGTGTTGTTATAACTAATATACATCAATGGTTTTAATAATAAAGTGTAGCTAAAAGGAAGCAATTGTCGCATTCATATCTTTATGTGTTTTCTTTATATGTCTAAATATAGATCAAAATATAGCATAAATAAATGCCATTAAAGGGTAACTATTAGCCACAAGAGTTAGAAAAAGGTATCTCTGTACATACTGTGACAACCCAAAATTTTCATTCGTACAAACCCTACAGTCAAGCACTTCAATTAAAAGCTAAATACTTTTCTACTAATTTTTAGCCGGTTTAAAGTCCGTTTGAGTATTTTTAATAATATTCTTGAAACGAATGGATAAAAGGAAGTAATTACTAGGATATCGGGGTAACAATAGAACAATCAACACCTTAGTTAGGTTTTCACGGCGAAACAAGGAGGGTTTGGGTTGTGAACTCCCATAAGGCCGCAAAATCTTGCCTTAGGCATGAGTTTACTCTCCATTCTTTCATTTCTCTACTTCGAAACTCAAGAACACTTACCATTCTCTGTCAAGTATCATCCCACTCTTCACCCGATCTTCCGAAAACGTAAGTGTTTCTTAACTTGATTTGTTGTTATAACCTAACATCTAGTTATTATACATCATTTCATCCATTCATTCTTGATTTTCACTTAGATATTCAAGTGTTCTTTAAAACACCAAGAACACACACTAGTGTTCTTGGACCATAAACACCCAATCAAACTTCTATCCTGTAAGTACACTTGTCCTAGCTTGTTGTGTGCTTGGAATGGACTTGTTTACACTTAGAAAACACCAAGAAACACTTGATCAAAGGATTTTACGTCCAAGACATGTTCTTGGGCTGTAAACCCTTATAAGTGCGGAAAATTGCACCCTAGTCCCTTCCCAAGTCTTGTATGCTCGTCTTGATCCCTTCCTTGAAGTGTTTAGGACCTTAAACAACAAAGAAACCTAGTCCCCATAAATTTTACGACCGTAAACTCATAAGGAAATGGCCCTTAGGTCGAAAACTCTATAATGTGGTGATATTGTGCCCCTAATGCTTCCTAAGGCTTGGACTTGATCAATGGATGCTCAATCTTGACTTATAAGACCTCAAAACACCAAATGGCACTTTTTACCATGAGTTTACGGCCATAAACTCATGGGGTAAATGACCTCCATAAACTCCATAAAGAGGGATCCTTGGGCCATAAACTCCAATGTCATGCCATACAGCCTTTAGATGCAACCCTTTGATACCTATAACACTTGAATCAATGTGTTTCCATGTCCTAGGGTGTCTTAACTTTGTTAATTAGTTATTAAATGACTAATTGGATACATATATGTTTTATTATATGTTAACTAGGATCATTGTGTGTGTTCAAGTCTTCACTTGACACCTAGCACCTTGTCCAACACTTCCATACAATCCACTCACTATAGGTGAGTTCATACCCCTTAATCAACCTTTTAAATTATTTTAAATGCTTTTATGGGGGGGGGGGGGGGAATACAAGTTGAATATCATAGTTATTATATCAATCACATTTGATTAATAACTATCAATCAATGGATTTAATATACTTTCAAACTGTTTTACCATACATATGATTTCCAACTGCTTGTCAAACTATTTTACATGTCAAACTATTTATCAAATTCACTTTTGTATACATATTCCTTGTTTGGCTGTGGACTTAGAGTACCCGGTTATTTGTCCGAGTGTCGTTGAGTCCGTAGTTATATGTTATGTATATATGTATAGATATAAAGACTTTTATCGTAGTTCAATACATTCAGTCATACAAACAAGTCTACTAGTAAACTATAATAGGTATAGTTTAGGGTTATACTACTTACTACTTCTAGTCCAATGAAGCATACAAAGAGTCAGTTCATTCATGAGTCACTACTTACCATTATGAGAAACTATACAACAATACTATGATGAGAAACTATACAACGATACTATTATGAGAAACTATACAATGATACTATGATGAGAAATAATACATTCATTAGACAAGTAAATACATTACATATACAAGTATACTATAACATAAATATGATCCACTGTATCGGAGCATGTCCTCATTGTCATGGCCCGAGTTGTAACCAGAATCTCCTGGAGGGAGAGCATGAGTTTACGTATAGATCTATACTGGATTGACTATCCTACACCTTGTTGCTAGCTACAGTGGGACCTACAGGCCTTCGGGTGCCAAATGTCATTTCTTTTGACGACTTACATTGTCGTGTTCATAGTGAATAGTATGGTACAATTAATCACATAATACCTTGATATAAATCTGGTTTAAGGTAGTTAGTACAGCAGCAGTTATTATAATACAATACTACATTACTACATTAGCTTACCCTTTACATTTATTTGGTGATCACTTCACTTAAACGTTAATGTACAATCTATATTTTGATAATGATAGTTACATTTAGGAAAATTACACACTTTTGCAAGAAACAAACATACAAACAGTTGTGCCTTGGTAGAAGGCTACTTTTAGTAGAAAATATAGGATTTTCTAGGAGTTACAAACTTTGACAAACACTTACAAACATTCACATACTTTTACTACAAACGTTTACAACTCGTAATTTAAACACTATTTTAAACATTTTGATACAATCATAGACACTAAATAGTTATGAACTCACCAACTTTAATGCTGATAAACTCTTTCAAAATAACTTGTATTCGCAGGTCATCAGTAGACAGGTACCGATGCCAACTTTTGAGAAGATGGAGCGCATACAAGACTCGTCTTTTATTTTGATTCATATTTTGGTGTCTTATAAACTACAGAACACACTTTTATGAAATTTATATATTTAATGCAATGGATGATGTTTTTTACTTGTTTACTATTATCCTTTGTTGTGATAATATACATGACGTCCTCCGCCCCAGAACGTTTCCGCCATTCTTGGTTTTGGGGTGCGACAGATTGGTATCAGAGCATCATCATCCTCATCAGTATGAAGCCAATAGGGACTGAAGTATGTAAAGTCATACTCATCATGAGAACCACCGAGAGCGGCACTAGAATCGGTTAAGTGTGAGGGTGAAATAGGTTTAGTGATGATAGGAGGTTCGGTTTCAGTACGTGCCCCCGTATCAGATACGTTGACACCTACTATCGGTTCAGGAATAGTAGTGGTGGTGGTGGATTGGGAAATTACATGAGGTGGTAAGGGAGTTGTAGAAATAGGAATGGAAGAAACTGGTGGTGGTGGTGGAAAAGAAGTTGTTGTTTGGGATGTGGTAGGTGGAGGAACCGACACTGGAACTGTCTGTTTCGGAGATGGAGGTGGGGTTGGAGGTTTGTAATGAGGAGATTCAGTTGGAGTAAGAGATATAGGAGGAGTATTACCTCTCGGTGAGTCATGACGAGTTTCCTCTTCTTCGTCTTCCTCATGATTTTCTGAGCTAGGAGGAGTAGGATTCTTGGACTTTTTCGCCATAGCATGACTCTTGTCTAAGACACATCGATAGATAGACTCAGGAATACAGCCATTGTGTGGGAACTTTGTTGGATAAGAAAGGATGATCTTCTTGGTGTGAGACGTAGTAATTGATGCGACTAGGGCATCCTTCATTACAGTAATATCATGAGTATCAATCGCCCTTCGTGTAATAAGAGTCCACAACTGACCACATGAAATTTCTGAATGCCTCGTAGAAGTGTTGAGGCTCTGCACCACTTGAGACCAGATAATTGTCCCATTATCAAGATTGAGACCATTGTAAAGGCCATAGAGAAGGGTCAGGAAACCCTTGTTGGTACCATCAGATCCAACACACCTCTATGCTAAACTCTTGATGAGAAGAGTAAGCAAGTCATTCCACTGATATGGTAAACAATACTTCTTAACCTTTGTAACTATGGTGAGCACATCCGTATAACCCATCTCATAAAGCATCAAAAACAATTGAGCAGTGGTGATGAAGTCTGGGGAGATAACAGAGGAATCTACGGCTAGATGCAACAATGAACAAAATCTCCCTTTTGAAATAGAAACCTTTTTTATAATGAATTTGAAAGTAGATTCGTTCTTTGTTGTTGTCATATGTGGCAGTAGAGTAAACCTGGGATAAGAGTGACATCGGGATGGCTTCCACCTGTGTTAGGGCTAGAACCAGCAGTGAATACTTCAAACATTCAACTACATGTAACATATATGAATCATACATGTAACAGCCCGAAATCCAGGTATTCTTCTGTTGGCCTTGCATCTTGATTAAGTTAATGATTTAGGGTTTTCATGGTAGGCGAGTATGCTGGGCGTACAAGGTGTACGATGCGCGTACTCGCGCGCCTCATTTGGACGCGTTCCCCCTCAGGTACGCGGGGCGTACCCAAGGTTACGCCCAGCGTAACTCATTCAGACCCAAACCCTAATTTCCTTTGATGAGCCTATAAAAGGAATGTGTGGCTGGACTTCTCAGCCACCACCCCTCAGATTGAAACCCTAAATAGTGAGTGCCATCGTCCTTAAGCCTTTGTGTGTGCATTCTAAGCTTTGTAGTGCTATTTTAAGGTTGCAAAGGAGAAGAAGAACTTGTTGGAGAGGCTAGAAGTTGTGCTCAAGTGTAGATCTGAGCTTTGCAAGGGTTAAAACTCCAATTTCAGGTAAAAAGTTTGGATCTTGACACTTGGTTCTTGTTGTATGCTTTAGATGTCCTTTTTTAGGGTTTAAGTCCCAAAGGTGGAGACTTTTGTGCAAATAGCCTCCATAAGCTTAGATGCTTCATGTTTTTGATCTATTGGAGTTGTAGACTCATAAAAATGGCAACATGGTTGTCGATATTGCACCATGCATGAGATCTAGATCCTTGAGTTTGAATAAGAGGTTGTTATGTGATGTTGTAGCCTTTACAGCCATGCCAAGGCTTAAAGGTCTCGACTTTATGGGTTTAGACACATTAAAAGAGTCGGATCTAGAAGTTGTAATAATGGCTTAACCGATTAAGACCAGAAATGGAGGATGGTTGATTCTGGTGGTTACGCAGGGCGTAACTCCCAATACGCACTGCGTACTGGGTGGAGACCCCGATCCAGGGAGGGGAGTTGGCGATGTACGCCCCGCGTACATCAAGAGTACGCCCTGCGTACTTTGACTTTTGTTGACTTTTAGGGTTTTGGTCAACATAAGGACTTTAGGTCAAGGAAGGGTAAAATGGTCTTTTACCCTCTGAGGAATGATGATAAGGGATAAAGTTTTAGTGGTGGAAGTCTTTGTGTATTAAATGATATTTTTATGTTTAGGCGAGGTTGAGCCATCGTTCGGGTTCGGTGATAGCAAGGACACGAGATCTTAGACTTTCCGCGAGGTGAGTCTTCTCACTATACTGTACCCGGAAGGGTTTAACTGTGTGATCGGAAGGTCGAATATGATATGAGATATATGCATTATGTGTGATAAGTTAATCGTTATATGTGCCATGTATGATATGCTTGATATGGGCCGGAAGGCATTATATTATGGGCCGAAAGGCGAATATGTTATGGTCCGGAAGGCGTGGTAATATGGACCGTAAGGTTGACGTGGGTAGGACCGGAAGGTTTACCCAGTCGGGATGGAAGTCCCCTGAGACACATGGACCGGAAGGTCAAGGCCTGGAAATGCGTATGTGCGTAGGTTGTATTTTGGGGAACTCACTAAGCAATTATGCTTACAGTTGTTGTGTTATGTGTTTCAGGTACTAGCGAGGACCGTGGGAAGGCGCCGGCGTGATCGTACACATTATCGGGAAAAACTATTTTATGATCTTGTGATGTATTCGGTTGTGACAATATTGTTTACGTTTGAATTTGAAATATTAACCGATGTTTGTAAAAATGAAAAATTGGTTTTAAAATTTACGACGTTACAAGTTGGTATCAAAGCCTTGGTTTGAGGGATTCGGGTACACCTTCGGGCGTAATTGAACTCAAATCGGGGATTTGCGAAAATTTTAATTAATGAATCAATAAAATTTGATAAGTGATTTCTGAAACAACCAAAGAAGAAGAAGTGTGTACGGTCAGCCAGCGCCCGAACGGTAAAATCCCCAAAATACTCTTACAATATGCGTTATGAGATATGATATGATATGATACGCATGCTAGTAGACTAGGTATTCATATTAGGACTAGAGTGGCCTGATTTGTGATGCCTTAGTCTAGGGAAAACTGCTTCTATGAGGTGCTTTGAGAGCGAATGGGTAGCTAGTGCATGGCAAAAATAGAGTACTCAGGATCCGGGGTTTGGGGAGGAGGACTTGGGGTGAATGCTGATGCGGTGTAGTTGGTAGTATTGGGCCCGTACTACTGAAGACACCGGGTCAGTGGGCAACCCAAGTAGGAATCCCTAGGTATCGGAGACTGAGTAGGGCTGTGTTATCGAGTGCGATTCTGCTCGATAGAGTCTCTGATATTTTTATGTTGTAATACAGATACATCATGGTTGGACCACGCCACAGACCTGGTACGAGTAGTGTGACTGACGAGGAGCTTCATCAGATGATTCATGAGGAGGTGGCTGCAGCGATCCGGGCTGAGATTCCGGAGATGTTTGGGTCTATTAAGACCACACTGATGGAGACATTTGATGAGCGGTATACCGCGTTGACTGAGGCCGCAGCCACTGCAGCTACCGCAGTTGTGGCCGCTGCCAAACCGCAGGGAGGTTACTCGTTGCTGTTCCGGGAGTTCAGCAACACGAAGCCACCTGAGTTTGACGGGATTCAGGATCCGATCGCTGCGATGAGATGGATTGCTGATATCGAGGGATGCTTCTACACTTGTTCATGTCCGGAGCATATGAGGGTACGGTTCGCCTTGAACCAGCTTCGCCTGGGAGTAAAGGATTAGTGGAAGTTCGTGACGGCGAACTTCACTCTGGCAGAGGTTTCAGCTGTGACTTGGGAGAGGTTTACTACTATGTTCAGAGATGAGTACGTTCACAGTAGGTTTTTCCAGAGATGAGTACCTAGCATAATAACAAACAAAAAACAGAATATCCGGTCTACTAGCTATTAAATACATAAGGGACCCTATTATTTGACAATATAGTGTTATGTCCACAGTAGGTTTTTCCAGAGATGGTGTTAACTTAGTGCCAAATGCCATAGGAACCTTCACTTTTGAGTCTCCTGTCATGCAAAATTTTGTTAACATGTTCATTGTGTACGCCTCCTGGTTGATAAAGATACCTTCTGGTCCCTGTTAAGCTAGGATTCGTAGAGCCGAAGATGATATCATCAACATAAATCTGAACTATCATTAGATGTTCTCCTTCTTTCTTTCGGAATAAGGTTGGATCAACTAAACCTTACTTAAATTTCGACATTTTCAGAAAACGAGTTAAAGTTTCATATCAGGCTCTCGGTGCTTACTTCAGACCATAAATCGCTTTATCCACCACATAGCAATGATCAAGAAATTTTTCGTTCACAAACCCAGGAGGTTGCTCAACATACACTGTTTCTTCTAGTTCTCCATTCAAGAAAGCACATTTGACATCCATTTGGAAAACTTTGAAGTTTTTATGAGCATCATATGCCAGGAAGATTCTATCTGATTCCAACTTAGCTACTGGAGTGAAGGTTTCCTCATAATGTATCCCTGCCTCTTGGAAATATCCTTTCACCACCAACCGAGCCTTGCTGCAAATGATGTTCCCCTGTTTGTCCAATTTATTTCTAAAGACCCATTTCAAGCTGACCACAAAAGCATCCTTTGGTGTAGGAATCAGCCTCCAAACTTGGTTACATTCGAACTCATGGAGCTCATCTTGCATTGCTTGAACCCAATCAAAATGATCAAGTGCAACATCAACTGTTTTCGGTTTGATTTTGGAGATGAGCGAGTTAAACATACAGAATTCAACTTTAGAGAATAATGTAGTTTGTTTCGCTTTCAATTGATAACGAGTAAGAACTTTCTCAGAAGATTCACCAATAATTTGTTCTTTGGGATGGTCCTTGGTCCATTTCACTAACGGAGGATAATTTGGGTCATAAGTTGGATCCAATGTTGCATTCACTTCCTCTTCAAATTCTGATTGATCACCCTCACCTTCGTCAGTTGCATTCTCTTTCTCCCCCTCGATTGGCAACGTGTATCCTGTGGTAGCATTAGAGTTTGAATCCTCTAAGGGAGTTGGATTCTCCCCCTCAACTAAACCTTTATGAGTTGGGGATGGTATTGAAGTCTCCCCCTCAAAAGATACTTTGGTTGTCTTTGGTGTTGATGAACTCTCCCCCTTGAACATTGAGTCGTTGATTGGAGAGTCAGTTGAGGGTTGAGCGCCTGTAGTTTTATGAGGTTCACTTTCCGTTTCTTTTGCATCTTCATCGATGATCTTTTTGAGATTATCAATTTTGTTATCTATTGCTTTCGCCTCTGAGTTTGCCGCTTTCTTTGGTTCATCAAATAACTGAATGTACTCTTCGAACAGGTTGGATATGGGAACCGAGACTTGTCCTGATGCAGGAAAAATTTCCCCTAAGTCACTTTCGCTCCTTTGAACTTTCTTCATGTAATTATCATTAAAGGTTACGTAATATGTTTCTTCAATCCGTTTGGATCGTTTATTCAAAACTCTGTAAGCTTTTGAAGAGAGTGAATAACCGAGAAAGATTCCCTCATCGGCTTTGACATCAAACTTTTTTCGGTTCTCCTTTGAGTTAAAGATGAAACATCTTGAACTGAACACATGGAAAATTTAACATTGGGATTTTGATTATTTAAGATCTCATATGGAGTGGTTGAGAATCTTTTGTTAAGGAAGGAATGGTTTTGAGTGTAGCATGCGGTTGCAACTACATCATCCCAGAAGTATAACGGAAGAGAAGCGAAACTGAGCTCTGGCTGCCTCACATAAAGAGCGGTTTCGTCTTTCAACAATCCCATTCTGCTGTGGTGTATAAGGGGCCGAAAAGTTGTGAGTTATCCCCTTATCATCCATAAAGTCCTCAAAATCTTTATTCTTGAATTCCAGCCCATTGTCACTCCTAATATTCCTTACCGTCTTTCTCAGCTAAACTTCTATTTACTTAATGAATGTCTTCAACTTGGGAGTTGCGTCTGATTTATGTTTAAGAAAGAAAACCCAGGTGAAGCGTGAAAAATCATCTACAATGACAAGAATGTACTTACTACCACTGATGCTCTCGATAGTCGAAGGTCAACATAAGTCAATGTGCAATAGTTCAATAGCTTCAATAATATTTGTATTGACTCATGTAGGGTGGCTCTTTCTACTCTATTTTCCCATCTCACACGCTACACATAGATGTTCCTTGTCAAACATGAGAAGAGGGAGGCCTCGAACATGATCACCAAGCACCAACTTATTAATATCTTTGAAGTTCAGATGCGATATTCGTCAATGCCACAACCAGCTTTCATCTGTGCTTGCCTTTAACATCAGACAAATTGCTGGTTTTCCTCGTATTGGGTTGAGATTTAAGGATACATCTCTTCCTTGCGTTCAGATTTCAGCATAACCTTTTTTCATTGCTTGTCAATTATTTCAGAGCACTCATCATTAAATGATACTTTCATACCTATTCCCACAACTAATTGTAACACGCTGATGAGGTTATGCTGCAATCCTTCCATATATGCCACTTTTCCCATCGAGAAATCTCCATTGGTTATCATACCGTATCCCTTGATTGTTCCATAAGAGTTATTTTCATACTTTACACACCCACCATCGTTTATGGACCAAAACTCCCTCAATACTTCCTTCATTCCTATCACGTGATGCGAGCAGCCACTGTCTATATACCATTCGTCATCGAACTGCTCGTCACTAATTACCTGCAAATTCAAGCAAATTTAGGAACCCAAAGTTTCTTGGGTCCTGGTAAGTCTTTCACAAAAAAAGGAATTACAGAAGAAATATCAACCAAATATGTTTTGTTTACTAGAGTGGTTTGATCTTTTCTTTTAATGGTGTACACCTTGATTTTAGTTTTATCTTGTTTAATTTTTGGAGCATTATTTGGTGTGTTGATAGATAGATGGTTTAGGATTTTTCTTTTCAATCCTAGGGTTAGCTGACTTTTTCTTATTATGGAACTCAAAATCTAATGCTAGCTTTCCCTTTCCTTTGATGTCCTTCACATAATTTATTCTGCATTGTGAGTTAGAAGGACCGAAACTAGACATGGGACCAAAACTTGACTTTCGGTTCTGAGACCTGATGTGGGGACTGAAACTTGACTTTCGGTTTGATACGCTTGTTTGGGAACCGAGAGTAGATGTTCGGTTCTGACATTTGGAATAGTAGGAATTTGGGCCGAAATTTTCTTTTCCTTTTAGTTTTTCCTTCCCTTTATCCGTTGATTCTATCTTAGGAGGTACGTATTTGGGATTTTGAGATTCCCAGTGACGTTTTCTCTCATTCAGGTTCTTTGTGTATCTTTGATTTCTTAAGCGTTTCTGTTCCGCTAACTCATTCTGTGATTTGTGGATATTGAAGTTAGCCTTTGGCTTTTGCTTTTGACTTTCGGTTGTATTTGTTGGAACATTTGATTCTTTCATTGGTTCTTCATGGATTTCTTTAGTTCCACTTGTGCTTGGTTTGTCGAAACTTGAGGGTTTGTTGATGGGTTCAACAACATATCTTCCTTTAATCCTCCATGAAGTTTGCTCAGATAAGCCTACGGTTTCATCTGCGTTGTCAATTGAAGTAGACCAAAAGTAATTGTCGCATCCTTCAGCATTGTCTTTGTCAACCAAGAGTCTTAATTCTTCCGTTTGTTTTGTAGTGACCCATGTAACTGCAAAACCTGATTTGGCACAGTTTGAACCTATTGATAAACCATAGCTTTTTCTTTGAGTTTTTGTTGCTTGTCTTTTGACATGCGAGCGAATTCAATAGAAATTTCAGAAATGAGGGGTTTCTAATTCTCGGTTTTGCTCTTCATAAACTTAGAGCAATCAACTACGTCTTCTACTGAGATTTCACTCATCTCACATTCTTCATCAAATTCAGACGCATTTTCTAAGTTCATTTTATTTTCTGGAGTTAATTTGGCATTAGACAGGTCAAATGATTGAATAGTGTCTGACTTAATTTTCAACCTATCGCTTTCATCTAAAATATCTTTTAGCATACATTTGTGTTCCTTAGAATCAATGAAGGTTTCTATCTTGTCCAATCCAATTTTGTAAGACATAGATGTCTCTTCTGATGACACTACTGATTCACATTCTGCTATGACCTCATCCTCCTTAAATTCAAGGAAGGGTAAAATCATGTTATGAATCTTCTTTCCTATCTCACAGATTAAATGTAATTGAGCAATATTAGTGTATAAACACTTAGCAATTAAACAAAAAACATTCCTTTGTTTTAAAAACTTTAAATTGTCTCTTTGCAAATAAATACTTTCATCCCTAGCCTTAAGTAACTCCGCCTCCTTCAGCTCAATCCATATCCTTCTCTCCTCACTCTTTGAAGATACCCTGCTGAGTTGGTCAGTTAGGTTAGAATTCACTAAGCAAGTTTCCATGAGACTACCAGTTAAGTTAGAAAATTTTAATTTTAATTCATTTAACTCTTATTTATAATCTATTATTGGAACTTTTAGTGATTCAAGGATGGATTGTACCTTTTTGATCAACCGATCGTAGGAGTTGATCTTCTCACTAACAGGCTTGGCTGCAAAACACTTGTCCTCAGTCTGGTTCGGTTCCTCATTTGCACTTTCGGTTGATGTACCATCTGTGATAATTAAACACTTTCCAGCCGAACATACTTTCTTTTTCACATAAGCCTTTCCATGAGTGGGCTTTCTTACCTTCATCTTCAGAGTCGGTTGACCAAACTTCAACACCACTGAACTCATCTTCATCTGCATACTCTTGTACAATCAAGGCATTCATGGAACTGTTAGTTGATTTCTTTTTCTTGATCTCTTCCAACCTGCGTATATAGTACGCCTCATCATCTTCACCATCTCTTTTCTGAACCATTTTCCTTAGCATGTAATCTTTGGCAAAGTGGTTGTTGTCGTGACAGTAATTGCAATCAAACCAAGAGTCTCCTGCAAGCTTTTTCTCTTTCTTGTCTTCATCCTTTTGAGAAGAGATTTCGCTTCATCTTTCACCTTCTTAGAACTATAACTTCCTTGCAAGTTTCAGTTCTTGTTGACAGGAAATTTTCTTCGAGCAAACTTATTTGGATTAGTGACCATCAAAGCGTACTCTTCGCTTGTAAAATCACACTCAGACATATCAGAATCTTCTTCTTCTTTTGTAATGCCTTTCAGACAAGGGCCAGCGATCCTACGCCAGAAACTACCTTCACTTCTTTGGTTATTATACTCTCATGGGACTTAAGTATTCCCACAAGTTTCGCCAGTGAGTAAGACTTAAACAGTTCGTGTGTTTTCACGGTTGAAACCACAACCATCCATTCCGGTCTCAGTCCGTTCATGAAGGTTACCTTCGTCTCGATAAACTTTCTTTTTATTCCATGCTTGGTCATCTTACTTAGAAGATGATTGAACCGATCGAAAGTTTGTATGAGTTTCTCCTTCGGTTTCTGTTTGAAAAATCCAAATTCTGACAGCAGCAAGGTTTGAATGGAGTGTTCTAGATCTTCATCAGTTGAATAAAGTTCTTTCAACTATCCCAGATTTCTTTGGCAATCGTGCATGAACATACCAACCGAAAAGTGTCAGATTGTAAGGTGAATCTGATCATTCTCATAGCCTTCACATTACACATCAACTTGTCTTTCTCGTCCTATGGCATCTTATCTACATCCACCACTAGCTTGTTATATTCCTTTTCAGACTTAACAGTTGTGTTCGTTCCTGAGTGAACAAACGGCCCAAGAGTGATAGCTTCCCAGATGAGATAGCTATTATCTTCCGATCCAACCACGTAGTCTTCAAAGTGATGTGCCCATACTTCATAGTCTTGAGTGTAAAGAATAGGTATCCTGGTTGTAGATCCAATGATGTTTGAGATGTTGATGGGGTTTTTTTGCGAATCTTCGTGAGACATGGTGAGCTGCTAGAATCAAACCTGTAAACTTGATATTAGGGTTTTATCTTAAACAGAGTTGCCATTGATACAAAGAACATGGCTTCTATTTATACGATAAAAGCGGAAACCCAAAAGAATTCTAAATACAGAAGGAATGTGTATTGATTACACAGTCTCCTGCTCTGATACCAATTGATAGAACTAATTTCAATTAGGATCGTTAGATTCTATGCGAGCAAACAATTTTGAACGAAAATAGAAAAACGAGTATGGCTTTGAATATGTCGTATGATTAATACTTCAACACCTCAGAAGAGCACGATTAAGAACTTCAAATGTAGAGGTGTTTAGGGTTACAAAATAATAAACGTAATAATTGACTTCGTATAATGCATACATGCATGCATACTTATAGTAAAACCCTACTAGATAAACATGGATGGACAGGCCCAATCCGGATAAAAAATATAAAGCCCATGATGCAACATAAATAAACTCAACACAACCCATAAAAGATATACTAACTATAAACACAATGGGATTAAAACACTCTGACCAAGAGTTTATACATTTAAATAATTAAATATTTAACTAAGTATATACACCTGCATTCATACTAAAATCAGTGTCACAATGACAAATACAAAAGTATTACGATTGTTGAATATCACAAGTAAGCTCGGGGATGTATGGTCAGTCCTGGGAGTGCCATAGCCTGATCAACTATGCTGGTCTGAGGAGTAGTTAGCATATGCCCAAGAATGGTTGTGATATGGCAACAAGTCTGAAAACTTACCAACACTACTGCAGTGAAAAGACTAGAGCAGAATATAAGTCTAAAATACTATAGGAGTATTTGGTATTACTATAATTACTTATCTGAGAACTAAAAAGGTCTCTATCAAGTAGGTCAATAGTTTTTAAGTGGACACGCTGAGGTTATATGAAATATAGATGTTATAGATTTAGAATCTGTAATCTTTGCTTTACTTCCTGTTCCTTGTTTGGTTGTGGATTTGGAGTTAGGGTCACTTATTCGAAGTTCTATCCTGCTTTGATTTCATATAACTGGTATACATTATACAAGTATTGACATAACTGATAAAGATCATCCTATAATTATCTTAAGTAGTGTGCCTATTTATATAAGATTCTTATACCCTTTCTCTTGCGTAGATATCATGGCTAGATTCCACCATCATGGCGACCCGTACATTCCACCCCACGGTAATGCTGGTTGGCTTGAAGAAGAGCTCAAAGATGAGCATCAAATCCCTTTGGATGATCATCATGCAGAAGGCTTCTCGGATGGATTTGACTTCGAGCCTGAAGTAAACAACCTACCCCAAGTAGGTCAAGCTCCAATTAACAACCCCCGACCAGCGTTTCGGGGTCCCACACCCTTGTGGGCAACAAACTTGAATAACTGGAGCGATGAACAGGGTCAACCCTTACCGTACAATGGGGACCGAAGCTTCTACAACATAAGCGAGGGTGGCTTAGTTGACCGAGTCCTACCCATCATGGTCCGCAGGATTGCCCGGAATGTCGAGCAAGGTTGGGCAACCATCAACCGAGTCATAGAGGTTGATGCTAACTTTGGTGTCAACACGGTTTGCATTCGCCATCTTGAAGAGGCGATGGAAAGAAATAGGAGGACCAATGAGACTCTGCAGCAATAGCTAGCTACCTCCCGAGCCGAAGTCGTAGAACTTCGAGTTCGCTAGAGGGATCATGAATGACACCTCCAAGAAATGGTTCGTCAAATGGAAGACCTTAGGGTTCGCCCAAGGAATTCCCATCACCTTTAGAAGATGTTTAGCACATCTTTTCTTTTGATTAAGGAATAACATTTCTTATCTGTGCTCTATGAAGCACCTGTTTGTAAAATATGCCTATCTTTCAGTACACTATCTAGTCTACTAAGCTGTCAAACATTTTCCCTCATGTAGTTTGAGGTAAGACCTACAGCTAGGTCATTTTTCCCGAACTCATTTACATCAGTAATACCATTAATATTGGCAGTTATCTAATCTGTTGGAAACATCTGTACTCTTGTGTTTCCCTACTCTCTTACTATACTGCTATTTCAAAACATACACTTATTAAACTGTTGGACTATGGCGATTTAGCCCATGGAACACTCTCACTATGCTTACAATTGATTGTAACCATTCCATTCATCTTTAAAAACTTATAGTTGAAGGATGCCTCCTCGCAAATCAAGAAGGCGTAATCCTCCACCTCCTCCACCACCACCTCCTTCAGTAATTTATACGGCAGCTCTGAATGCTGCAGTAGCCACAGCAGTGGCAACTACCATGACTCAGTATCACTCCACCGGTGCCAGCGGGGGTGGAACGCCGGTTCATTCTACTCAAGGTGAAATCCTTGTGCGCTCGAGAGAGTGCTCCTAAAGGAATTCACTAACTGCAAGCCAAAGTCCTTCAAAGGTACTCACAGAGTCATTGCCCTCTCGCAATGGTTTGAAAAGACGGAGTCAATCTTCGAGATTTTCTGCTGCCCTGCGACGAGCAAAGTAAAATTTGATGCGTGCACCTTCGAAGAGAAAGCCCTGACATGTTGGAATGGCCATGTCAAGTCACTAACTCTCATAGTGGAAAATGACATGGGCTGGGAAACTTTGAAAGACCTCATGATTGAGGAGTACTGCCCGAGGGGCGAGATCCAGAAGTTGGAATAGGAGCTGTGGAGCCTAACCATGGAGGGCTCCAACATAGTCGCCAACACCGCCAGATTCAGCGAACTGGTGGCCCTCTGTCCCAACATGGTTCCCACCGAGGGGAAAAGGTCGAAAGGTACATCTGGGGGCTGGTGCCTACGTATCAGGAAAATGTCCTATCTTCACACCCTGCTACCTTCGACATTGCCAAACGATTGGCATAGTGACTCATCAATCATGGAGTCCAATCCCCGTCATCAACAACAACCCTGACCATCTCAGAACCCTCCAAACCCACTGAAAACAAGCAGAAGTTCTAGGATGACTAGAAGAAACGACAAGCAGCTAAAAAGCAGAGAGTCGTGGCGGTTCATGTTGCGATAGTACCTACCGCTGCTAATCAAATAAGGCAGTATGCTGGAAGTTTGCCAAAGTGAAACAAATGTAACTTCCACCACAACGGACCCTGCCGTGAAATGTAGTGCTCTAACTGCAACAAGAAAGGACACACTGTCTGTTTCTGCAAATCTCAGGCAAGGCCGATCACCCAAGTCCTCAGCCCTGGTGTGGGTCAGGCTTGCTACGGTTGTGGCGAAGTGGGCCACTACAAAAGGTACTACCCCAAAGCAAGAAATGCTGGTGGAGCAGGAAGAGTTCTAGCTATAGGCCACGGGGAAGCAATTGCTGACCCTACGGTGGTACCTGGTACGTTTCTCCTCAATAACTCTTATGCATGCATATTGTTTGATAGTGGAGCAGAGATAAGCTTCGTGAATCATAAATTTACTCGCCTACTTAAACAAAAACCATGCATACTTAAGGAACCATTCACCGTAGAAATGGCTAATGGGAAAACTGAGAGCACTAATAGAATATACATAGGATGTACCCTAGCTCTAGATAGCCATTCATTTCCAATCGACCTCATGCCAGTCTCGATTAAAAGCTTCGACATCATCATCGACATGGATTGGTTGAGTCTTCATCACGCCGACATCATGTGCTATGAGAAAACAGTCCGTCTAAACCTCCCGTCTAACAAAACTCTCATCATCTACGATGATAAACCCGGCATGAGTCTTCGTATCATCTCAAGTATTCAAGCACAAAAGTATCTACGTAAGGAATATCGTGCATTCCTTGCTCACGTTGTTGATACGACCCTAGAAACGAAAGAACTAAAGAACATTCTAGTAGTGAGCGACTTTCTCGACATCTTTCCATAAGAACTACCCGAACTACCTCCGAAATGACAAGTCGAGTTCAGAATCGAATTAGTCCCAGGAGTTACCCTAGTAGCCAAATCTCCCTACCGATTAGCACCATCTAACTGTTGGATAAGGTGTCTAAGTCCATAACTATTTCTGGTATGTACTTGACCCGACCCGGCATGGTCCATTTGGGTTGCATGGCACCATGCAATTGGATAGACTAAATGAGAGAAATAACACTTGGAGATTATTAATATATTATAAGTTCTAATATATTAATAATATTATTTGATTAGTTTGATCAAGAATTAATTTACAATTAATTAAGTGATCAAAAGATAACTAATTAAATATATGGGTTGATTATGTAAATCATCCATATCTTGTATAGTGGGCTAAAAGGCTCCATGGACTATCAAGTTGGGTTCCACCCATAGGATGCTCCATGGATGCTCCATGGGAGTTACAAACCCATGGGTCATGGAAATGAAGAGTCATGACACATTAGGGTTTAACCCTAGATGTGTCAACACTATATAAGTAACATATTCTCCACCCAAAATCGGCTACACACTAAGAATCAAGAGGGCTTGGCCGATTTTGAGAAGTGAGTATTCTCTCAAAAGTTCTTCCAAGAGCATTTGGTGTTGTGTGAAGCATTTGAGGCATCACACTTGGGGTGCTAAGCTCACAAGGTTTCAAGGAACACAAACAACAACAAGGTAAGTTATTCTATCTATTCTTTATGTTAAAGTTGTTCCCCATGTATGCTAGATAGGAATATAACCTTGGAATTCAACTTTGCATGACAATTAGACAAACATAGATCCAAGGTTATTAGGGTTGCATGTACACTTAGGAAGTGTTAGAATGCTCAAAACCCATCAGTGGTATCAAAGCCTAGGCTTGTTTGCTCTTATTTGTTCTTAAAAGTTGAAAAACAGAATCGGAAATTTTGCTGTCTGCGAATGGACTCGTCGAGTCTATAGGGGGGACTCGTCGAGTCCATGAGTTTCTTCAACCAACTCGGCGAGTCAGTTTATGCACTCGGCGAGTAGGGTCGACTGAGTGCAGAATTTCGATTCAGTTGCTGGAAATGAATTAGAAACATTACCCTAAACTGTTTTGGTAATTGAAAACTTGTTTTTGGTGGTGTAATGTCTTTGCTAATTCATGTACAACAACTAGTTATCAAAATTACAAAGTTTTAAATGTAATTTTTGATTGTGTTCATATTCATGTTCTTGTTCTTATGATGTTTTAGATGATCATAGGAATTATTTGTAACCTATTTGGTAGATTAATTCTTGATCATAATGTGTTTTAATGGAGTCCATAACTTATCCTTAAGTTATGGAAAACCAAGAGTCACATTTGAGTTAAAACCATTAAAACAAATACAAGAGTTAGAAAAATGAAGAGTTTTCAATTTATTACTCTATTAAACTCATAAGTTACAAGAAATGAAAAGTTTTGAAAGTTACAAAACTTTCCCTCAAGTTTTGGAACAAGTAAAGTTAAGTTAAAACTTTAAGTTCCAACCCCTAGAATTTTAAAAGTTAAAATTCAACCCTTATACTTATATTATGATGATTTAATAATTATATATATATGTATAAGAATAAAGTCGTCTTACCGCTAGTACGCCTCATTCACGAAGCCGGTCTATAAGGTGGGTATAAGGTTGTTGCCTATAAAATGGTGACTGAATGGGTGTATATTCTCACCCACCGCTTGCTTGACTGGTGGAGGGTCGTTAGCCGAACGGGTAAGACAAGGACTTATAAATTCTCATTCAAAGTATGATGAATATAATAAAGTAACTAAATTTTTATTAAATTCCCAATCTTAGTTACTTTAGGAAAATGTGAATAAGGTGCTAATCCATGAAATTACACTTTACACTTTGTCTAAGTCGTTGGTGGAGCGTGTGTGGTTAACCGGCACACTAACTTGGACTTAACAAGGTAGGTATAGGGTGACTTAAGGTTTATTATAGTATCGGTGGAGCGTGTGTGGTTTACCGGCACATCGATTGAGTGATAAACTTTAAGGGTACCAAGTGATTTGCATGGTTACTTCACACCTCGTTTTGTGATCCTCGGCATCCCAGTCACAAAACCTGGAGGGCACTCCCGAGATTGAAACATGCCTTTGAAAAGTTCATTGGATCTCAAAGAATCTAGGAATTTCTAAAAACCAATAAAAACTAAATATCTAATATTTCGGCTTTCGTGGTGGAAATTGGTGAATCGTCATTCACCTACCTTTCAAATATGGTATAGCTTAGATTACGGCATACCTCTTCTAAGTTATATTATATTGTGATTGGATCCTAGCCTTAATATTACATTTGGGTGTTTTATTAAGGACTCTCTTAAATCTAAACTAAACTTGTTCTTCTCTTTCAGATGTCTTCAAATAATGCTTCTGGCTCGAATCCTAATGGCTCCTTTACTCTTATGAGTTTGTGTGGGAAAGTCACCTTTGATGGATCCAACTTCAACAAATGGATCAGAAACATCAGGATGATTACTCGCTACGAGGACAAAGAATATGTCCTTGACAAGGAGCTTAAGGAAATTGATGAGTCCACTGCAACTCCACAGGAGATCGCTGACTTTCATACTCATGAAAGAGATGCAACCAAGGTGGCTTGCATCATGTTGGCCACCATGACAGCTGAACTCCAAAAGTCTTATGAAGATTTCTACCCTTATGAAATGCACCAAGATTTGGTGGAAAGATACCATCAAAGTGCACGACAAGAGAGGTACGAAGTCATCTGCTCCATGATAACAACCATGATGAAGGACGGAGAGTCCGTCACGAGCCACATGCAGAAAATGCAAAGGTATGTGGATCGGTTGCTGAAGCTCAATGTGAACTTCCCTGAGGAGCTTGCAATAGATATCATTTTGCACTCCTTACCATCGTGCTATGATCAATTCCTCATGACATATCACATGAACAAGGAAGAGGTCACCCTCAGCAAACTTCAGGGACTTCTCAAGACCGCAGAAACAGGTCTTAAGGGGAAGTTGGTTGCTATCACTCCTACTCCAGACTCAACTCCGGTCTTGGCAATCGGGCAAAGTCGAGGGAGGAAGAGAAAGAGATCTTCGAAGGGTACCAAGGCTCGGACCCTTGATGGCTCTTCTTCAAGTGGAACCAAGAAAGGTTTCATTACTCCTTCTTCTGACCCAAAAGAGGTTGAATGCTTCTATTGCCATCAAAAAGCTCATTGGAAGCTGAAGTGCCCAAAGTACCAGCAGGATGTGAAGGATGGGAAAGTCAAACCCAACCATGCAGGTATTTACACTATCATTTCTAATAACTCACCCCATTCGAAATCTTGGGTCCTTGATACCAGTTGCGGTATTCATATTTGTTGTGACTTGCAGGGACTAGGAAGAAGTGAGAATGTGGAGCAAGGAAGAATAAACTTAATCATGGGGAATAGGAAAGTTACACCTGTCACCAAGATTGGAGTTTATACTTTATCGCTAAGTAGTGGGTTAAATTTAGATTTGAATAAATGTTGTTATTCGCCAGAAATGGCAAGAAATATTATTTCCTTTCATGCATTGTACAAACAAGGTTTCACCTTTTCGTTTGATAATGAAGTTGGTTCGATTAATGCTTTCTTTAATAATGTACTTTATTTTAAAGCATTACCTTGTGATGGTGTGTATGAAGCTGTATCTATTGTAGATAACTTAGGAAATAATGTTTTGTGTATTGATTCTACTAATAATAATAACTTGGATAAAGCATCATTATGGCATTGTCGTCTTGGACATATAAGCAAGAAACGCATAGGCCAACTCCAAAAGGATGGAGTCTTGGATTCGTTTGACCTAAAGTCAAATGATAGTTGCGAATCGTGCTTACTTGGAAAAATAACAAAGTCACCCTTCACAGGCTCGTGTGAAAGGGGTGAAGGTTTGTTGGACCTTATACACACGGATGTGTGTGGACCATTCAAACATGCCACAAGAGATGCTAATCGTTATTATTTGACTTTTACTGATGATTACAGTAGATATGGATATGTCTACTTAATCAAGCATAAGTCAGAGACTTTCGAGAAGTTTAAGGAATTTAAACAGGAAGTCGAGAATCAATTGGGCAGGAACATTAAGATGCTTCGATCCGATCGAGGTGGTGAGTATCTTAGTTCAGAGTTCCTCGACTATCTAAAGGAATGTGGGATTGTCTCACAATTGACACCTCCCAGGACACGCAGTTGAATGGTGTGGCTGAGAGGCGTAATCGAACCTTGTTGGACATGGTTTGTTCCATGATGAGTCGAGCTTCGCTATCAATCTCATTCTGGGGGTATGCCTTAGAGACTGCCGCCCATATCCTTAATCTAGTCCCTACAAAGAAAGTTGCCAAAACTCCTCATGAGATGTGGACTGGTAAAGTACCTAAACTAGACCACATCAAGATTTGGGGATGCGAGGCTTTCGTGAGACGCGAGACTCATGATAAGCTCGAACCCCGAAGCGAGAGGTGTATTTTCATCGGCTACCCACAGCAATCCTTTGGTTACCTCTTCTACAGACCTAGTGACAATGTGGTCTTTGTAGCAAGAAGAGGAGTCTTTCGAGAAAGAGAGTTTATAAGCCAAGGAGACAGTGGGAGGCAAGTTGATCTTGAAGAAATTCAAGAGTCAAGTGGTGAAGGAACTTCAAACTCTAGCCCTCAACTTGAGGAGGAAACTCCTGTTGAGCCAATTGACGAATCTGTACCTCTGAGGCGTTCGACGAGAGTTAGGAGTGCACCTGAGCATTACTATGGATTTCATATTACTGCAGAAGGTGAGACACTTATTAGTGATGAGACACTAGTAAGTCAAGATGACCCTAACAGCTACGAGGAAGCCATGGCAGGCCCCGAGTCTGCTAAATGGAAAGAGGCTATGGATAGCGAGATACAATCCATGTATGACAATCAAGTTTGGAACTTGGTTGAGTATGTACCAGGTCGAAAGATTGTAGGGTGCAAATGGGTCTTCAAAAAGAAGACCGACATGGATGGTAAAGTACACACTTATAAGGCTAGACTGGTTGCAAAGGGCTTCTCTCAAATTCCTGGAGTGGATTATGATGAGACCTTTTCTCCGGTAGCCAAGATTAAGTCTATTCGGGTTCTGTTAGCCATAGCCGCATTTCATGACTATGAAATTTGGCAAATGGATGTCAAAACCGCTTTCCTTAATGGGAAGTTGGCTGAAGATGTTTACATGAGTCAGCCAGAGGGTTTTGTCAGCAACAAGTACCCTAATAGAGTGTGTAAGCTTGAGAAATCCATTTATGGATTAAAGCAAGCACCTCGCAGATGGAATCTTTGCTTTGATGAAAAGGTCAAGGAATTTGGCTTTTCTAGGAGTGAAGATGAATCTTGTGTATATGTCAAGGCTAGTGGGAGTATAGTTAGCTTTTTGGTATTGTATGTGGATGAGATACTACTCATAGGAAATGACATTCCAACCCTGCAGGAAGTAAAGTCCTGGCTTGGAAAGTGTTTCGCTATGAAGGACCTTGGTGAAGCTGCCTATATTTTGGGGATAAGGATCTTGAGAGATCGGAGTAAAAGACTAATTGGACTTAGTCAAAGTACCTACTTGGAGAAGGTTCTGAAGAGATTCAGAATGCAAGACTCCAAGAAAGGAGAGTTGCCCATCCAGAGTAGCGCCAAGTTGAGTAAGACACAAAGCCCTAGCACTGAGGCTGAGATAGCATAAATGAGTCGAGTACCTTATGCTTCGGCTGTAGGTTCGATCATGTATGCTATGACGTGTACTCGACCTGATGTAGCCTTTGCCTTGAGCATGGTTAGCAGGTTTCAGGGGAACCCTGGCAAGGCACACTGGACTGCGGTAAAGAATATTCTCAAGTACCTACGAAGGACTAAGGACGGGGTCCTTACCCTCGGTGGGAGTGATGACTTGAGAGTTGTAGGGTATAGTGATACTAGCTTCCAGACTGATAGGGATAACTTCCGCTCTCAGTCGGGCTGGGTCTTTACCCTAAATGGAGGAGCAATTTCTTGGAAGAGTTCCAAGCAAGAGACAGTGGCAGATTCTACTTGTGAATCAGAGTATATTGCAGCTAGCGAGGCGGCAAAGGAGGCTTTATGGCTGAGGAACTTCATTGGAGACCTTGGAGTTGTACCAGCTATTAAAGAGCCAATGGAAATTTTCTGTGATAGTGAAAGTGTTGTTGCCTTAGCCAAGGAACCAAGGGATCACGGGAGATCCAGACACATCGACAGAAAATACCATTTCATCAGACATCGGATCGAAGAAGGACTCCTCGTGGCAAAGAGGGTATCATCAGATGAGAATCCGGCAGATCCCCTCACGAAGGGACTGACTCGGATTAAGCATCTCCAGCATGCTCGGAGCATAGGGCTGAAGGATGATATTAGATTTAGTAGTTAGATAATCTCGAAATTTGTAAAGTGTAATTGACATTTGATGATGAATAAAAGTGTTTTATTTATGAGTAAAGTGTTACTATCTCTTGTCGATCGTTTACTATATTTCTTTTGCATGTTTTGACTTCCAGAATAATTTTGTTTGGTATAACATATTATTCAAATCTCCACAGTCGATCATATGTCGGAAGTAGGTATGAATCAAGACTGTCATGTTTGGTTGTAGAGGTCTGGGACAAGGCTACAACAATCATGAGTGCTCATAAGTTCTGAGCATTGGACTCAACCCACGCTCACTGGAATCACTTCATGGAATTCTATCTCGAGTGATCGTGAGACGGTAATATCATATAAGTCTTTAAACCTAGAGATATGATTTGTTACTTACAAGTTAGTTATGCATTGATTGTACGAAAAACGCATTGGTAACTCGATGTTATAAAATCGCGCTCTTATGTGTAATTCAATGAGTAGTAGAACAAACATATGAGTCGAAGTTTATCTGTTCCTTCTTGGATTAGAAGCTGATATCTGGGCCCCTCGATGATTTTGTTTTGACCTATGTACTGGGCCCGGTCAGAACTAAATTGATGTGTTCAATGAAGTTCTTTGTCAAACAAATCGGAAATCGGGAAACAAATTGTTGGACAATAAGTAAGACATTGTTCCATGTATTTGTCCGACTGATATCTAGAACAGAGGATTATATGATCACTTATCTTAAATGGCGTACCATCATCTTCTCAGTTTCGAGAAACCTTGAAAAGAGCTACGATTGCCGATCGGTTCCTGAAGTCATACTTGCAGTAATAGTTATTAGACTTATCCAAGTGGGAGACTGTTGGATAAGGTGTCTAAGTCCATAACTATTTCTGGTATGTACTTGACCCGACCCGGCATGGTCCATTTGGGTTGCATGGCACCATGCAATTGGATAGACTAAATGAGAGAAATAACACTTGGAGATTATTAATATATTATAAGTTCTAATATATTAATAATATTATTTGATTAGTTTGATCAAGAATTAATTTACAATTAATTAAGTGATCAAAAGATAACTAATTAAATATATGGGTTGATTATGTAAATCATCCATATCTTGTATAGTGGGCTAAAAGGCTCCATGGACTATCAAGTTGGGTTCCACCCATAGGATGCTCCATGGATGCTCCATGGGAGTTACAAACCCATGGGTCATGGAAATGAAGAGTCATGACACATTAGGGTTTAACCCTAGATGTGTCAACACTATATAAGTAACATATTCTCCACCCAAAATCGGCTACACACTAAGAATCAAGAGGGCTTGGCCGATTTTGAGAAGTGAGTATTCTCTCATAAGTTCTTCCAAGAGCATTTGGTGTTGTGTGAAGCATTTGAGGCATCACACTTGGGGTGCTAGGCTCACAAGGTTTCAAGGAACACAAACAACAACAAGGTAAGTTATTCTATCTATTCTTTATGTTAAAGTTGTTCCCCATGTATGCTAGATAGGAATATAACCTTGGAATTCAACTTTGCATGACAATTAGACAAACATAGATCCAATGTTATTAGGGTTGCATGTACACTTAGGAAGTGTTAGAATGCTCAAAACCCATCACTAAGATGTAGGAACTATCTGTCAACTTAATGAACTACTCAACAAGGGCTTTATTAGACCAAGCTTCTCACCCTGGGGAGCACCGGTCTTTTTCATTAAGAAGAAAAACGGATCATTCCGTATGTGTATCGACTACGGAAAACTCAACAAACGGACAGTCAAAAATCGTTACCCTCTGCCTCGCATTATGAATTATTTGACCAACTGCAAGGGGCGAGTTACTTTTCCAAGATTGATCTAAGATCCGGATACCACCAGTTACGAGTGCAAGAGGAGGATGTTCCAAAGACAGCCTTCTGAACTCGTTACGGACACTACGAGTTCGTGGTGATGCCATTCGGATTAACCAATGCGCCTGCAGTATTCATGGACTTAATGAATAGAGTATGTCGTCCTTACTTGGATCAATTCGTTATCATCTTCATGGATGACATACTAATCTACTCTTGAATTTAGGAGGAGCATGGCGATCACCTGCGACAAGTTCTAGGAACTTTACGATCGGAGAAGATCTATGTGAAGTTCTCTAAATGTGAACTTTAGATCCGAAGAGTCGAATTCTTAGGACACATGGTTAGCAAAGAGGGAGTCCATGTGGAACCATACAAAATTAAGGTCATTAAGAATTGGTCAGCATCGAAGACACCTACAGAAATTCGTCAATTTCTAGATCTCACTAGCTACTACCGCAGATTCATGCAGAACTTCTCTCAGATTGCGAAACCTCTTACTACCCTGACCCAGAAGGGCGTGGCCCTCGACTGGGAAGAAAAACAAGAAAAAGCATTTCAAACGCTAAAATGACCCTTATGCACCGCACCGATACTATCCCTCCCCAAAGGGATAGAAGACTTCGTTGTATACTACGATGCATCCAACCAAGGGCTCGGTTGTGTTCTGATGCAACGAGGTAAGGTCATCGAATATGCCTCAAGACAACTGAAGACACATGAAGTCAACTATAGCACACACAATCTTGAGCTGGGAGCAGTTGTGTTTTCCCTGAAGATCTGGAGACACTACCTGTATGGTACGAAAATCACTATCTTTACATACCACAAGAGTTACAATACATATTCGATCAGAAGAAGCTCAACATGAGAAAACAACGGTGGGTCGAGCTACTCAATGACTACGAATGTGAAATTCGTTATCACCCGGGTAAAGACAACGTAGTAGCAGACGCCCTAAGTTGGAAAGAATATTCTGGTCGAAGGATCAAATCTCTGACTATGACTATGCATTCACACTTATCCACACAAATAAAGGAGGATCAAATTGAAGCCTTGAAACCCGAAAACGTGGCGAGTGAATCCCTTAGAGGATGGATAAGAACTTAGAAGCCAAGGGTGGCGGAGCCTTATATTTCATGGACCGGATCTGGACACTGAAACACGGTGGCTTCAGAGACTTGGTCATGACCGAGTCACACAACATTCGATATTCCGTTCACCCAGGTTCAGATAAGATGTATCTGGATCTTAAAAATTTATACTTGTGGCCTAACATGAAAGCAGAGATTGCTACCTTCGTGAGTAAATGCCTTACTTGCGCAAAGGTTAAGGGTTGCCAACATATCATCTTCTTCCGCCACCACCAGCCATCATGAGGAGGTGGTTGTGTGCATGATTTGGTGTGTGTGTGTGTGTGTATAGTTTGTGAATTTAATGTTGTATGGATATTTGGACATGAAAAATGAAGAAAACTCATCACCACCACCTACTGTCTCCGTTCCGCCACTGCTAGCCACCATCTCGGGTGACTGTGGGCTATTGGGTGTGATTGGATTGATGTTGGAGTGCTTTTGATGTTGTGTTGGCCCAAGAACATAACCACCACCATCGTGAGGTGGTGACTGCCACCAAGTGCCACCGTCGACCACCACAAGGGCGGTTGTGTATGTGTGAGTTTGTATTAGTGTGAGTGTGTTTTATTTTGATATTTTACATTGTAAATTGTAATAGTGTCAGAATAATGAAATGAAAGCTCATAACCATCACCATAAAATGGTGGCTACCGCCTCCTGCTGCCATCAACCGCCATGTTGGGTGGCGGTGTGCCTCGTTTGTATTGTGAATCGTTTGGGATGCTTGGACAAAATGGGCATAAGGAAACCCTAGCAGGCCCAATGGAACCCTAATGTGCCTAAAGGACCCTAAAGGATCTAAGGACTTAACTTTTGGGCCTATTTGGTTATGATTGGATTGAAAACCCTAATTTTGGATATATGGGCTTGGACTTATTGGGACCCACAGTTGGGCGATTGGAATGAAATTGTGAATTACACCCAATCACACCATATGAATTATCTATTAGAGTTATTAATTTAATGGATTAAGTCCTTGATGGGTTAAGTGAGAAACACTTAACCTTAATCATCATTTTATATGAAAACCCTAATTTCACTTGGGCTTTGTGTTGGGCCTTTCTATTAGGCTTTGGTGTTTGGGCCAATAATGGGCCATCCAAGAATAATCATATAGGCTAGGATATGTTGATGGGCTTTAGGGTAAGGCCCATATGAGGGTCTGGGTCCAATTTGGAAAATTGGGCCATAGATGGGCCGTAGTTTGGGCCTTCATGATTATGAGATATTGGGCCAATAGAAATGCTAAATGTTGGACTGGACTAAATGGTTGTGCCTTAGAATAAGATTATGTAAAGGTCTGGGCCCAATTTAGAAAATTGCACCATATGTTGGGCTTCAGCCCACTACTTGAATAATGGGCCTTTGGAGTGTGAGTTGGACCTAGGGATTGGAACCCAATTATTAATTGGGTATTGTTTGATGTTGGCAGTTCGGGACCCTGTCAACCAACAGTTGGAGTTGCATACGCGGGACTTCAGCAGTGCGAGGTGAGTCTCCTCACCATACAAGTGGGGCGTAGGCACCAAGGCCGGCTCATTTTGTATTATGTAGTACACTAGTTGATGTAGAGATATGTGGTATGCCATTTGGTTATATGTTATATGATTTGTTGTTGTCTATATGATATTTGCATGAAAGACGATGGGGGGATCCCATGACACTTGGATGTAACACCATGTGGGGGAGCCCATGGATTTCCAGCAGGGAAAAGACCATGGGGTTGGCCCATGGCACACGGGTGTAAGACCATGGGGGCGCCCACAACATCCTTACATATGGATATATGGTAGAGATAACTTTCATAGCTAATGTTATGTGGTAGAGATAGCCTTTATAGCTAATGTGATATGTGACATGTGGTAGAGATAGCTTTTATAGCTAATGTTATATGGTAGAGATAACTTTTACAGGTAACATGATATTTGGTATGTGGTAGAGATATCTTCTACAGCTAATGTGATATGTGTTATGTGGTAGAGATATCTTTTATAGCTAATATGATATGTGGATTGTGTGTCGGGTATGCTCTAGGGAAGTCACTAAGCTCCATGCTTACAATTTTCTTTATGGTTTCAAGTATCATCGTTTTGGAAAGCAAGGGCTCAGCTTGATCGTAATGCACACACCATGTTTTCCACACTATATGATTTTAGGACGAACTCTGATGAATGTTTTTAATTAATTGTGTTTTTGGAATGTCGAATTTAAAGATATATGCATTTGTCTATATTAAAAATGAAGTTTTTACCCTTGATTTTTGGGTTGTTACATCTTTGTTTCTAACATGATTTAAAAAAGGAAGTTATTATCTATATAATATTAAGGAATTCATAGTTGTTTGTTTTAGCAGTAATAAATATGACTGTAGATGTTTATTTTGTTATCCAATGTAACCTAAGATATTATTCATGTTAGAAATTATCTTTTATAATCATTGTAATGGGAAGAATCTTTTACAACCATTTTTTTATTTCTTAATGTTTGTTTTGATATTTATAATTCCTTTTTAACATCATTTTCCTATATGTTTTATTCATATGTCGTTGAATCAAAGAAAGAGAAGATATTAGCTCTTCAAAATGATGCAAAAGAAAATATTATTGATCGTTCTTCTAATAGAAAGTCTTCATTAAGTTCCAAGTTTTTTTTGTAGATATTCATCTTCTTCCAAAGGAACTTCGTCAATCAAAGTTGTAAAAGTTAATAAGGTTTTCAAAGTCATTACAAGTTGAAATGAAGATGATGATTTTGTTTATGCTCCTATTGTTAGTCAAGTAAATGTTAAGAAGGCTAAAATTACATACATGTATCCTCCAAGTTTAATATATACTATATAAAAAAAGTCTTAATGATAATTAGATAGATGCAGTTAGCGAAATAGGGTTTGGATTTGTTGAACACTTTGTGGTTAAAAAAATTTCTAGGGAAACGTGTTCGTGGGTTCTTGAAACATGTGATGAAAAGAGATATGTTTTATGTATCAACAATAAAGATATTCATATTACTAGGAGAGGTGTGCATTAGATATATGGACTTCCAATGGGTGATATTTCTATGAAAATTCATAAGAAAAGTCGTTATGGGATTTTTGTTATTAAAACCTAGAGGAATCAGTTATCTATTTCTAGGATTAGTCTTCCTAATCTAAGAGAGCTTTTAGAAAAAGAACTGATTCAGGTTTTATGTCTTTATTGAATTTTTTGTTTGCATATGTAACCATCATGGATGATGGTCCATCTAAGGGTACATGAAACAAAAAAAATTTAGAAATTTTTCATGAAGAAGTGTCCATTAATGACCTTGATTGGTGTAGCTTTGTAATTAACTGTTTAAATTAGAGAAAAAAGTTGTTGAAATTTGAATCATATTAATTTCATGTCAAGAATCCTCAATACACTGGTCCTGTTGCATTTTTAGTCATAAGTTTAAATTTTATATTTTTTTCAATTATTTTTTCTCATTTTAATTATTAATTATATTTTGTTTTCATGCTATGTTGTTATTGTATATTCATTGCACAAAGTCATCTTTTGAGTCATTGCAAAAGGGTATATTGTGCATCATCATCTTAATGGCCTCTAATTAAATTTAAAGATAAATTGAAAGTAACATTTAGTGATGGAGGTTATGAAAAAGTTGAAGTTGTTCAAACATATGAAGAGTTTGTTGATGATGCAATAGTTAAAGATTCAGAAACAAGTTTATATATATATATATATATATATATATATATATATATATATATATATATATATATATATATATATATATATATTTCATTTTTATGAAATATTTTTATTTTTATAATTAAATTTAATTATTTTTTTAATATGTTAATTTAATAAAAATTATTTTTTATATTTGTAGATGAAGAACACATTAGTCTTGCTAATGTTTTGAGAAGAAGAATGGAAAAGAAAATGATGAAAGAGAATGAAGAAAACAAATATGATGTTTTTATGAAAAAGAAAACATATATTAAAAAGATGAGAAAGAATATTCATTTGAAAAAAAAAAAGTTCAAAGAAAAAAAATATGAAGCTCAACAAGTTAGGGGTAATTTGCCTTTTGAATTAATTTTTATGTTTATTTTTCTTTGTAATTTATTACATTTTTTTCTGTTTTTTTAATCATTCTGAAAAAGGAATCAATATGGTTCATGAGAAATCAATTGAAAAAGAAGTTCTTATTGTTTTCGATATTGCTGACAAACTGTTGAGAATCATTGCTACCGGTTGATCTAAAACCAATTGGTGTTAGAAAGGATGCAACCTTACGCATATAGTGCATTCAGCCCTCTTGGACCAAGCATTCGATTGTGGCACTCCATGGCATCGTGCGGGAAATTGATCGATGGCATTTCGAACCCCCAACATCCCCCCCCCCCCCCCTCAGAAATTGCTCCCTGAGAGAATCGAACTCTCGTCACTAGCTCTAATACAACTTGTTGACCATGAGCTTTACCGGTTGATCTAAAACCAATTGGTGTTAGAAAGGGCACAACATTACCCATATAGCGCATTCAACCCTCTAGGACCAGGCATTCGATAGCGGCACTCTAGACCATTGTGCAGGGACTTAGTCGATGCCATTTATGACCCGTAACACAAATGAAAAAATGTTGTTGAACATAATATAAAGGAAAATTATGTGAGAGATAATGGTGAGTTTTATTTTTTATTTTTTATTTATATTTTAATTTAATTTAATTATATATTTTGAATCAGTTCATATTTTTGTGGCTAATATTAATAGAGAAAAGAAGTTTGTTCAAGAGAACATAATTGATAATGAATTGATAAATGATGGTATGTTTCTTTTAAGTTTTTAATATATATTTTGAATTTTTTTTAGTTGGTTTTGATAAATATTATAATGTGAATGAAGATTGGATGGATAGCAATCCTTCTGTTCCTCGATTTGATAATATCCTTGATGGTTCGAAGTATTTAGAGGTATATATGCTTTTGCATTATGTTTTTGAATCATATTCTATTGTATCATTTTTTTCATTATGTTTTGATTTTAATATTATTTTACAGGATTTTAAGGAGAATATTGATTTTTTGTTTAAAAGTTATAGTTATTTGAAGTCTACCATCGATCATGTGATCAATCAAGTTTGGAATCAGTTCCCAAACAACAAAGAGATTTTGGAGTATGCTGATAAAAGAAATGTTGAATTTAACCAACTTCATCAAAATATTGAATTGTCTTGTGATCCAGAAGTAAATTAGAAGGTTGAAGTTTCCACAGATTTTTCGAATGTTGAAAAACAAAATGAAGATGTTCAGCTTTCTTTTTAGTTAAAAGAAGTTCAACTTGATCAATTGTCGCTGACATATTTTTTGGATCATCCTAGGGTTCAAGAACAGTCGGAGGTGTTAACAAATACAAATGAACTTTTAGAAGATCATAGTATTGAGCCAAGCAAAATATTGAGTCATCCAATTGTTTCAAATCAGGTTCATGCTCTTGATGGTACTATTTCAAACTGTTTAGGAAAGTCTTCTTCTTTTTATTCACATCATGATTTGGTTATTGGTGAATCTTCTACAAGCACTGTAGGTCAAGTTGTTCGATTCAAACATGTAGGGGTAGTTGAAAATTTGTCTAAAGGGAATTTGTTGGATTCAGACATTGGTTTAGATGTAGGTTTTAGAACCCAAATCATCCAATTCCTCTTAATAGTTCTATGGAGAAGATTAAGGAATCTCTCATTTTGTCTCCAATACGAATTCAGTTTTATAACATCAATGCCAAGCCAGGTAGACCAAAAAGAGATCTACAACCTGCTCTACCACTTTGTTCACCTTATCATAAAAAAGAAGTTGATACAACTGAACGCATTTCACGTTTGGAACAAAGGGTTGCGGGTTCTCCGTTTTTGGCTATGTATAATCCCAGGTATTTCCTTATTGATGTTTTTTATAATATTATTTTTTTAATCTTAAAAGTTTAGTATATATTTTTATAATCTTAATTTTTTTAGGGAAAAGATCTATGAATCTGACAATGGATTTGCTGGTATAAGATCTGTGATGGAGTCTCTCATACCAGGTTGTAGGATTCACGGAGGTGTTATTGATTTATCGTCCGTTTTTCTAATTGATCTTGAAAAATATAAAGGTCACACTACTTCTTCAAGGTTTTTTCATGTAATGCTCACTTATCGTATGATCCATATTCGTTTTTTATATTTAATATTTTCTATTTTTTTTTTTCATTTTTAGACAAATATTATTTTCAAGAAGACGAATAGTATTAATGCACGATTTGTAGACATAATTCAAAGTAATTTGGAAATGTTTCTATGTGTTAAAAGTTTACGTGTTAATTTGGTATGTTAATTAATTATTTTTTTATTTTTTTATTTAAATTAAATTAACTTTTATATATATATATATATATATATATATATATATATATATATATATATATATATTTCTTTTTAACATTTTATTTTTTCAACAAGTATTCTTTCTTATTCTTAGGAAAGAACATTACTTTTTGATTGTTTTTTATTTAATCAACAGAAAGATGAAAATGATTGATAACCACATTACTTCGGAGAGATCCCTACAAAATATCACGGTTTTCTTGATAATTTGGTACTTATTGTTTTGTTTTTTATTTATTTTTTGTTTTGTATTTTTATACTAATAAAAAATGGTTTATGCATAAGACAATGTTTAAACCGTATTTGACTATTTCAGATCATCCTCGAGTCAGTTAATTCAAAATAATGTAGATGGAAAGGTTTCAGATGGACATGCTGACTAAAGACAATGTTGTTGACTGTGGGTTATTCATGATGAGACACATGGAAGTTTGTCGTGGTGGTGGAGTGGAGAAGTTAGATGCTGATTTTTTGCCTGAGTGTACCATTCAATGGATGCAATTGGCTAAAATGAGGAAGAAATATGTTTGAAGTTGTTTTTGTCAGACATGAATTGGTGAAAAGGTTCATTTGTTACAACTCCTCAGGATTATGATAATCTAACAAGCTACAAGTGGAAGAAGATTTACACTGAAGGTTATTTACACGAAGTTGAAGTCAGGGTTAAAGCAATAGTTGTTCTCTGATTATTGGATGTTTCTTATTTTGAAAATATTTTGGTTTTTATGTGTTTTGATAAGGAAGACTATATAAGTAACATTGTTTATTTTCAGTTTAGAATATATATATATCTATATATATATATATATATATATATATATATATATATATATATATATATATATATATATATATATATATATATTTGATGATCATCATCATATGGTAAACTATGATACACTTATGCTATGAAACAAACTTTGGTTTATAATTATGGTAAGGAAGTCTATATAAGTATGCTTGTTTATTTTATGTTTAAAAATTAAATATAATTTTTTTGAATGATCACCATTATATGGTAATTTATTATCCACTTATGATATGATACAAAATTGTGTTTTATAATGTTTTTGATGCAAATTATTCATAAAAATATGATTGATATTAACAAATATTTCTTTATTCCGCTATCATATATGAATAATATGATACTTTTATTTTTCTAGTGGAGAGATCCTATTAAAGAGACTTTAGCGACACTTTAAGTCAAATACGTTCTTAGTTAAAGAAAATAGCGGTGAAAAACGTTATGTATGTTAGTATGTGGCCTAACAGGTTTTTAAGCCTTGTCCAAATATAAAAGTGTCAAGGTTTATAAGTTTTGTTTGTGACTCAATGTGTTTTTAGATAAATATTATTATAGTTAATTCAAAGTTGTATATTCGTTTGAAAAATATTTTGATCATTGTTTGATGATGCAATTTCATTGTTTCAAATTTTATATGATTTTATAAATTAAATTCCTTACATTATATTAAAAATACTATGTATAAAGTCACGAATCGAAATTGTTCTTCTGCCACTAATATTTTTTAATCTTTAATAAATTTTATGTTAAATAACTATTTAATTTTTTTGGATCAAAGCTTTTGAATAAAAAAGATATAGAGATTCGAAAAGAAATTATCATTTATAACACCATTTAATTTAAAACAAATTGAATATTTATTTGAATAAAATTTTTAATCTTATTAAAAGCTTATAAATAATATTTTGCATCAAAATTTTATTTATATATAAAGAATCAAAAAGAACTTGCTATTTTGAACATCATTCTAATCAAACTATCAAACATTTTTATTAAAATATTTTATTTATAAATTAATGAAGCAAAATTCTTTATTTTTGTGAATTAATTTTCAGTTCTTATTAAAAAAAATTATATCTATAATTTTGAATCAACATTTTTGCATCAAAAATATAAATATAAAAAGATTAGAAAGATTTTACCATTTAGAATATTATTTTATTTAAACATTCAAAGAATCTTATCAACTACTTTATAACTCATATTTGAATCAAATTGTTTTGCATAAAAAATATAAGGGTAATATGATTCAATAAGAGCTTAATATTGTGAACACCGTTTTATTTAAAACATCAAACAAACTTATTAATCAATATATAGTTCTTTTTTTTTAAATATATCAAACAAATTTAATATCCATCAAACATTAGATCTCGCTTCTTCTGTTGCGAATTTATGACAATTTCGTCCATCATGTTTTTCACTTGTGCCATATTTTATGTTTTTATCACATTTATGACATTTTCTCTCATCCTTCTTTGTTTTTTGCAACAACAATCTCTTTATTCTCCTTCATTATTTTCTTTGTTTTTCGAACACCTTTGTTATTGATTAATGTAGGAAGTAATATGTTTACTTTCTCTTTTTGTTCCATACTTATCAAAGTCTCAATAACTTATGTGTTTTTTTATTAATTTTGCATTTTTTGTTTCATTGTCATTTGTCAACCTTTGTCATCTTCTCATTCATTTCATTTCTGAACAATATCGATTTGTCAAAATCATTCACCAGCCTATCAATGTAGAACTCCAATACAAATTCTAATTCGCGTATAACATATTCAATTTCTTTTTTGTGTATCATGGTACCACATATTTGTCCATCTTTTTGTCAAATATGCTTTAGGATAACTCTCCACACTTTCCATTCTTAAAACATAGAAACAGTGTCTGTATATGATTCATGTCAATTCAAATTTGAAGCAAGAACAAATAAGTTTTTGATTGGATTTAAAAAGTTTAACCTATAAAAAAGATAGTAAATAGTTAATATAAGTTAATAGAGTTAGGTTCATATACATCTAACAAATATTGTGTGAATGTAAGGACCAATCACAATTTAAGAAAAAAATAAAATATTAATTAATATGGATATAGTTAACTATAGAAAATAATTAAAGCATTTAATTTCCCCTTAAATGAGGGATGTCGGTTACATATTAACAAGCGAAATAAAGTCCTCCTTCATTATTTATATGAAAATCAATATTCAATCGGAAAAAGGATACTCATGGTTAAAACTCATACGATAATTATCAAGTATGTCTCATATATATTCTTTCCTTTTATTAATTGTTTATATAAAAAAAAGATTTTTATATTTCACTAACGTCAATTGATAAAAGTTACATGAGCCTAAACCATTTTGCCTTTACATAAGTAAGAAAAAAAAAACAAAAGGAATTGAAGAATTAAAATAATAATTTTAGGGATTTTGTTTCTTAGTGTGGTATTTTTTTGTATATTATTTAAAAATCTAATCATATTCTTATAGAATATGTTTAGTTTCTTTTTCTTTTGCACATCTATAATATTGATTTATAATTTGTTTTTAATGCTGAAAGAATGGAGTGTGGAGTGAGAATGATATGTTATTGATGGATGTATGGGGTGTATTCTTTAAGAATATTACTTCTCAACAAATAGTATTCTTTAAGAATGAATGAATAAAAAAACTACTAAATGCAATCGTCTTCTTTACAAATGAAAATTCTTTAACAATGAATGAATCAAAATACAAGTTCATATTTGTTGAATGAAGCCATATTCTCAAAAAGTCAGATTTATTTTAAATTTATCGAATAAGATGTTATATTTTGGTTTAACTTTTATTAATTAATTCTATATAGTTTCCTAAAATGCAAACAAATCTTAAATTCTCTTTCTTTACAATATTCCATTTTTGCCGTTACAATTAATTAGGTATAATTATCCAATATATGCTAGTCTATGTTAACAATATGTACCTTAAAATCACAATCATTTATTCTTTTAATCTAGTGGTCTAGATTTGGTCACACATTCACACAATACTTATGATTCACATTTAATCCTAACCCTAAGTTAATATAATATGTGTAATATAATTGTAATTTATAATGTACCTCAAATTGGCCATGATGTTTTGGATGTTTGCTTGTATCTTTTATTGTGAATGTTTTTAATTCTTTTTATTCTTCTTGTCTTACTGACATGCAACTAACCATTGATACAAGAATCTCTAATTCAAAATCAAAGAAAACATTTATTGTGAAGAATTCAACTGCTTCAACTCTAAGTTTCAATCCAGTTTTAAAATACGATTTTGTGTATCTTGAATCATGATAATTTTTTCTTTGAATGCATCTTTGTCCTTCTAATGCAGTATCAAAACGAGTTGAAAATTCAATCAAATGCAAATCTGAGTTAGAGAGTAGCCCATAGAAATAATTTTAAGCTTCAGATCTTGATGTAGTCATCATCAATCCAGAGAATGTGCATTCTTTGAAATAAACGAGAATCCATAAATCTCTTATTTTGTACATCTCGTAAACCAATTGTTTTCATTTAAGTGAAACTCAACCATTAAGTTTTTCCATGTTAATTCAAAATCTTCTTTGAGTATTGTTTCATTTCAAATTAGATCGCTCAACTTTTTAAAGACATTTGTTTTTGTCATATGACTTCCCAACTGCATACATATATATAAAATTAAAAAAAAAACATTTTATAATTTTATACTAACATTGTCTGTAAATTATTCAGATATATGTCACATACACAATTTGTATCTTGCACTCTTGAATAGGGCTGATACTACTTGTAAAATTGAAGCATCTTGATCTGTCACAATCACATTTGTTTGTTTGAGAAATGTTTTTTTAAAGCATGTAGTTGTGATGAGTAAGATTCAATGCTTTCACTTGGAAGTAACCCAGCTCCAAAAGTTATGTATCGTTTATGGTTACTTATACCAGTAAATGGTACAAAAATCATTATATATCTGTAAAACAAATAAAGGAAAATTTTATTTATTCAAATTTTTGGTAATGATGCAGATTATTTATTTAAAATTTTTAATCATGATGCTAATTATTTATTTAACGTTTTAATATTATAAAAGTAATGATCTAGTTACTTTTATATATACAATTTCAAAAATATAATTACTATTTTTGATAGATTATTCTTTCATAAAAGTAATGATTTTAAATAGAATGATTCAAAAATATAATTTACTGATTTATATGTTATATATTTAAATTTGCCCTATTTTAAGTAATAATCAAATGATTTAATAAAAAAAGTATTAATATTAAAAAATTTCATAAATGATTCTCTATAATAATTATTATAAATATGATGATTCAAATGATAATTACGTCAAAGATTCAAATGATTTTTTAATCTTTTATTATAAAATTTAAATTCAAAAAATCTAATGATGCAAAAAATTTATGATTAAAATTAATGATCCACTATTCTAATATTTTTAAATTAAATAATTTAAAATTTTAAGTAAATTATAGAGTCATTTACTTGTTTGTTTGGTAAGTTGCATCAAAACCAACAACATCTTCAAAGACATAATAGTTTTGTTTTACTTCTTCATGTTCTCAAAACTAAGGTTGTCAAGATCAGGATCCTACCTAGGATCGTTTTTAGGTTTGTAAGATCGGAATCGTAAGATCGGGATCGAGATCCTAAGATCCCACAAAATATAATATAATTTTAATTTATAATATTTAATCGTGAAAAATATTTCAAACATTTAATTTTTCGTTTAAAAGTTATAAAAACTTCGAAATATTAGTCATAAGTCACAATAAAAAAATGATAAATGGTAGATTGGTAAAGGGTAAAAGACATAAAGTGGTAAAAAAAATTATTTGCAAAAAAATAAATAAATAAATAAATAAAATAAAATCAAAGGTAGGTAGGATCGGATCGGATCTCGATCATACAATCCTAGTTGCGATCCTACCCCAAATATGATCCTTTTACAATTCAGATCGTTTTTCATACCTATGATCGTAGGATCGTACGATCCTGCGATCAGGATCACGATTTTGACAACCATGCCCAAAACAATCCAGTCAATTCTCCATTAGTTCCAATAATATAGTCAAATGAAAATTCTTTGTAAATAATCTTTTTTCTTCTTCAACTTGTCTATCACAAAATATGCATCTTTTTTTCCATTAAATTCAATCAAATTCCTTTTGAAATTTTTTGTATGTGTTCCTATAGTTCCATTATTCTTAGAACCATCCCTGGACTGTTTCATGTATTTATATGCAACACTTGGTCCCATGTTCACCTTTGACATTTCTTGTATGATTTTCTTTTGTGAAAATATGAGTCTTCTTTCAACATTTAGAAATTTTTTATCTTCTACATGAACAAATATATATATATATATATATATATATATATATATATATATATATATGTGTGTGTGTGTGTGTGTGTGTTCTTCTTTAAACACATATATCTGCCATACTTTATTATTGTTGACATTCATTTTCACTTATTCTTCACAATATACTCTAATAGAAGGTCGTCTGTGTTTTTTGTTGTCTGAATCTTTTAGAGTATCATATGCAGATTTCTTTTTTGATCCTTCTCTGTTAGATACTATGTATCTTCTTCCATAACCTTCTACTCATTTTACCGTCTTTGTAGATCCTATTATTGTTTCAAAACCACTTTTCTTAGCATATTCTTTATAAAATGCTAAACCATCTGCAAATGTAGGAAAAGTTTGTCCCTTATAAGGACTCGTATCTACATCTGAGATCTAATATGTTTTTCCATTATTTATTCTCACAATTAGATCACGTATAAAATATGATGAAGATTCAACATTCCCTGATGAAGATCAAATATTTTTTTGTCATAGAACTATAGTTAATAATTCATAAAACATTATATATTAAATCATATTGTAAAAAAAAACAATATTTTTTAATAACAAAATTACCTTGATCAGTACACTCAAATTTTGTTGTTTTATTGTATCTGCTTTCTGCATCAGCAACATGCATTGTACATTCTATATTTGCTTAATCTTGATCCATAACTTGTTTTTGACCTAATATTAACATAGAACCTGATATTAACACGATTATATATATATATATATATATATATATATATATATATATATATATATATATATATATATATATCATGGTTTATATTTGATTATCCTTTTGTATTAGTCAATTTCAATATCACTCATCATACTATCAATAAAAAATTATACACAAATTTTTTTCGCACATTAATTGCGATGATCTAAAGTTTTTTATGAACAAAAGTTTGATTTTTAAACAAATCATAAAACAGTTCCGTATATTAACAATTTTTGTTATAAATTAAGTCTTTTAAATCATAATGTATTTAATATTGACGAATGGAGATTTGAATCAAAGTTTTTACAATAAATTACATTTAATCGTGTCAATTTCATATATGATTTCGTTAAAATCGTAACTGATTTATCGTGTTTTGTTGCACAACATTAAAATCGGTAGTAATGTATCTTTTTTGAGTTCGAATCTAAGCTAAATTTGTGTTATGTGAATTTGAATTGTAGAGTTTCAATAGAAATCGATGATAATTTCAATTTAACCTGATTTCAAATTCTAAAAGAACTTGAATGATGATCGAAACAATTTTTTTCGCTTTTTGAAGCATAAATTCACGATTATCAGTAAAAGATAATTTTTTTGATTTGAATGTAACCTGATTTCGTATGATTTGAATTGAATATTCAAGATTTTACTAGAAAAAATCTTGATTTCTTCATTGTTCTTCGAATTTGCTTGATGATCGGTGGTGTAGACTTTGCTGACCTGAAAGTTAATGAAGTCGTCGGAAGTTATAGAGCCCAGCCGAATGATCAAATCTATGTAGGTTGTCTAGCATTAGCATGTGACATCCCCATTTTCATGGCTAGAAAAAACCGATTTTGTATATGCTTTATAAAAATCAGAGTACCTCTTTAATGAAAATGTTGTGGAATTCGTTCCCAGTAAAATATGATAAATACGTTATCAAGGTATTTCCAAAGAAAAATATTTTTTTTTATTCATTTTAAAACATTTGGGATGTCATCGTCAATGCAGAAATGTAAGCACAAACATAACTTACATTCATTATCACTAGTGATTTATATCTCCTTAATCTCTCAGTGTAATGTGATTTCATATCAACACCTGTGATATAAATAAACTGAGTTTGTCAGGTTGGGAATCCTGGTGAGTACATAGGGTTTTCAACCCACAATAATATAATTATTATGTTTAATCTTCAAACAATTAATCAACCCAATTGCCCATCCCCATTATATTCTTTACTCTTAAAGATCTACCCTAAAAATCATCTATTCCTCGTTCATTTATTCCTAAGGATTATCCTAAGGAATTGGCATGAAGTCCATCGTCATCGGGTTTAGGCACCAAGTCTGCATAGTCGCCAGGGTTTATACACAAACACTAAGTTCGCATAGTCTCTAGGGTTTAGGTACTAAGTCAGCATAGTCACCACGGTTTTGACATCAAGTCTGCATGATCGCCAAGGTTTAGGCACTAAGTCTGCATAGTCGCTAAGGTTTAGAGTACACCAGATGAACACATCATTCACAACACCTACAGATTGCGAGCCTGCTAGTATTCCACTGGACTGTCTGGAATAGTCTATGGTTGTCATCCTTACTCTGCTAGATGTCAGATCCATCATTTGGGTAAAAGGCTTCTCTCATTGTTCCCCTATCACCCTTATCTCATGGTCTATATCACATCTCATCTCATCATCCGACACATATTTCATCTACCCATGTTTTATCCAACATATTTTGTAGATATAAAATACATATATAGTTTAATTCATTTGAAGCATGTATAAAATCATTCATCCAACATAGACAACAAGTATTCAGATAATATGCACACATAGCAAGTAATTTATATAAAATACTTCGTATCTATGTGTAAGATGAAAATAATTATGCACTCCCCTAATAAGGTGGTGATACGGTTCTCGGACAACACTTCGTTAACTTTAAAACAATTTCCTTCGACTAAACCTAGTATCATTACTAACGTTTTACCGAGACTAATTAATAGTATATTTATTATTATTATTATTATTATTATTATTATTATTATTATTATTATTATTATTATTATTATATAAGCGTTAAACAATACTTTTCACCCACTATGTATAGACATGGGTCAGACATGAAACACCGGAGGGCAAGATCATTTTGGCATATAGCACTTCTAAATCCAGTAACCCAAGCGGCCCTCCAAACCAGATTCCCCGTACCATGAGTGGTTAAAAAGATATTACAACAACACTTATATAACCCATAATAATAGCCTAAATAATTACCATAAGGTCCTATTAATTAAAAGCTATATTAAAAATAGTGTGGGTGTATTTCACTTACAACAAGTTTTTCGAACACCGAGTTTTGCTTGGAGTAGCGTTTCCGAACCGAAAGACCCATTTTCTCGGGACTCCGGCAGCCTCGTGGCTTCCTTAGGGTGCTAGGGGTTTACCTAGGCTTAGGAGGGGTTAGGGGGCTTTGAGAGAGAAAGTAGAGAGAGAAAGAGAGGGTGAAAGGTGTGAGAAATATGAAGGATTCACCATTTATTTATAGGGGTTTTATCGTAGAGTTGTCTCTAAGCTTCATCCGTATCTTCTGCGTACGACCTCCGTTTTCTACGTTCTTTATATCCACACGTTAGTATTTACAAGTACTACAACTTTCATTTATACCTTGTTGGCCAATTCTTATTTTATCTCAGATTTACAAATATGCATCGAATTCGCTGCGCTTGAAAAGTGGACACTAAGATTCGTCCATATCTCGCATACGAACTCCGTTTTTTACTGTCTTTCTATCGTTTAACTCCTATTAACGATATATTCATTTCTTATTTCGATTATTTTGGCTAAATATCGAACGGTCTAAAATTCGAATTTCCAGGCTATCTACTGTTATGTTAAATCTTAGAAATATCATAACTTCCTCATAAAAGTCAGATTTTGACGTTCTTTTTATGCACACTCTTGGTTTAACATATTCTATGACTTTCTTTTAGATCGTTAAGGCTAGAAAGTATTTTATCGTAAATTCACTTTTTATGATTCCCGGTGTCGTACCAGTTTTTTCGTAAAACTTCGACGTGTCATAGCTTCTTCGTTATAACTCGGAATTCGACGTTCTTTATATGTACGGAACCCTTGTGACATATACTATAACTTGATTAAGATTATTTATTTTAAATAATCTTCTATTAAAAAGTCATTTTTGATGATTATCTCCAAATTAACTAGTCCGAATCTGCAGGCGTTACATAGCAACTCATTTATATTTTTTTGGACCTAAATACCCTTAATGACCTTGATTGGCCACAGCTAGTCCTCGCCGTCCTCACCTAAAGAGAGTCCTCACCGAAACCGGAATATATATATATATATATATATATATATATATATATATATATATATATATATATATATATATATATATATATATAAGATCATATTTAAATATAGTAAATATATAAAATTGAAATGTTTATATTAAAGAGTAATTATAATACATATAAGTTCAAGGGTTATAACTGTAACTATGCAACCCACTCTTTATAAATATCGATCCATCAGTGATATATCATATATTGACACACTTTTAAGATAAACATCAGTTATTGATAGACAACTACAAATCGTTTTGAACCACATTCATCTTGATCATGGGCCTCGCTGCTTCTGTTACCGATAAACCTGAGGTTCGCTTGAAGTTATATTGTATTTATGTTTTTGAAAACAGAATTTTTTGTTTGTATGCTTGATTTATTTGATAGAACATAACTACGATTTACTGCCTCTATGGCCAAAACCCAAATCGTTTTGCTGAATTATGTTGATAGTAGTTTCAAAATGTTGTTACCGATTGTTTGGGTTCTTTTGATCCTATCAAAACCAACAGCAAAGCTTTTATGACGAATAAATTAGTTTTACAAGGACTAGGTAAAATTTCTCAAACCCAAGTAATAATTCGTCTCATTTTCCAGAAAATAGTTTAATACCAGTTAGATATACGTTACCTGTGTAGTATAATCGACGCCTGATTTCTGAAACTTAAACAAGAAACATAACATAATGAGTAGAGAATTGATTTGCTTATGGTTTCTTGTTTTCATACAAAAGGTTCAGAGCGAAGAAGATAAGCTGAAGCACCTGGACTTTGTCGAAGATGCTATGCAGGAAGCAGTTGGTATTGCATCAAAAGTATACGATTATGTAAAGGACAAAGTTGGTACTCTACCTGGCGTCGAGACGATAGAGACTACTGTCAAGAGTGTTGTTGGCCCTGCTATTGATAAGTTCCAAGATGCCAATGTTGAGGCCCTCAAGTTTGTTGATCGTAAGGTCAGCTTTTCTTCCTCTTTCCTCTACAATCTATCAACCTAATCTTCTTTAGATTCAGTACAACATGTTATGTTTTTTTCACATGCCAAACACAAGGAAAAGATCAAAAGAATATGTTCTTTTTCATTCTATAGATAATGATCTTCTTGTGACGTGCTTTCAGGTTGACGAGGTACTTCCTTCTGCTGTGAAGGACATAACAACTACAGCCAAAAGCTTGTCAACTGAAGTGGTCTCTGACGTCAAGAATAATGGTTTGGTGGAAACTGCCAAAGAACTGTTAGTAAAAATCGAGCCAACTGCTGAGGAATATGCTTCTTCAGCTTGGGAAACTCTTAATCAAATCCCCCTTCTCACTAAAGTCGTTAACGCTTTTGCACCTGCAGCCACTTTGGTTGCTGACAAGTACAACGAGACTGTGCAGCAAACAGCAGATGAAGGGTACAAGGTTTCTTCATTCCTGCCATTGGTGCCCACTGAGAAGATTGCGAAGGTATTCACCATTCCTAAAGCAGAACCAGCGGATGTTGCTGGAGGAGAAGAAGCTGCGGAGGTTCCTGGGGTAGAGGGAGAAATTGTGGAGGAAGATTGATTGGCATTGATGTGTATGGTGACGTGGTTTTATGTTCATATTGTAAGGTACGTGTCAAGATATAATATGATGGTTTATATAGCCGTGTATTTCTTTTGTGAAGTGTGTAAAAGAAGTGGTCATGTCATGTCACTAGTTTCGGGCTTTCGAAGAAAATATGTATGTTCATGGTCCCATTTATTGTCAACAAAATTATACGTAAGAGTTAATGTATACGAAAATCGTTTATGTTCATAAGTGTTGGACTATTCTTGGAAAAATATAGTCTCAATTTTGGTTTCTTTGATCCCTCTCTCTTATGGTGGTCCAAATTTCAATAGTTGTTACATGCTACTATTTAGAATGGTTATTACGGTGGTATATCAGTGTTATATCGGTTTTTTAATATTATGTGTAATTTATATTATGTATTTATAAAAAATTTGTATATTAAAAATATATAAAAACATAATATAATTTATATATAATATTCTAATATAGTAATTTAGAAATAAAAAGTATCAAAATGTTATGGAGCTCAAGTTGTTTATGGTTTCTAAATACTGAAACAGACGGAAAACTAAAGTTGTTATTTGTTGATTTATAATTTAATTAATTATATTTATTATTTGTACTTATAAAAACAAAAAGTGTAATGGACTAGTTATAAATATAAAGATTTAATATTGAAATAACATAAAATCGTTTTTTTTATTATTAATTTTTTTGTCAAAATAGCCTAATATGTACGAAATTGTAAAAAGAAGTATAGCGTCGCTATAGCGCTGTTGAGGTGTACGGTAAATAACGTCGGTAATAGCACTACCACTATAAGTAAACGCTATTTCAAAATAGTAGTTCAGTAGCACCGCAAAACGTTATATCACCGCTATAACGTGCTTTTGATAGCATACATTGTACTATAGATTTTTATTTCCAAACAATTTGACATAAACTTAATATATGTAGACAAATACCCAAATTCCACGTGATATACACCCCTAGAAACCGCTCAATTCCGACAGCCACTTCCGTAGTTAATCCATCACAAATTAGTAACAAAAATCCGATAAGAAAGTTCCATGATATTTTGTGATGTGCCTTCTTTAATGGCATACTGCTTTACCGACAGATGTCAATAATGTTTTATTTTTTCAACAGATACTTTTAGTGAAAGGTGTTTACTGACGGTTTTTATGGCAATTATTCCGTAGGTAAAATGCAATTTAAAAAAAAAAAAAAAAAAAAAAAAAGAATAATACGAAATATAATCCAGATGCAATAAGAAAAACCAAATTTACAAGTTCAACCTTAAATCTAATATACACAAATCTAAAATTATCCGATGCAACACAAGTTGTAACAAATGTAATAAAGATAAGTTCAAAACTTTCTAAAACAATAACCCTAAAAAAAAGTCGGTTGTCGGGAGGTTTACTCATTGGTTTTATATGTTTTGCTTTTAGTGCTTGCAGCTTTTTTATGTTTTCCGTTCTATTTTCATTTGGATTTGTACATCTTCTTTTACTGTTCGTTCCATTTTCATTTGTGTTTGCAATTCTTAACAAAAACAAACATATATAACGTAAACAAAACAATATATGATTCATCAAACAAATGTTAGAAAATCATGTCATATTTGTCAATATTATAAGAGATTTGATGTCATTTATCAAGTTGTGATAATCTTTATTAGGAAGTAATGTGGATATCACATGAAACCAAAAGCACACAAACACATAATATTTATGTGGTTCAATCAAGGTGACTTACGTCAACGGATATGATGAGAGTTTCCATATTCATAAGGTTCTCAAATAGATATTACAAGTACAACCATCAGATATTCCCCTACTCACTAAGGCTATAAGATACAAAGATTAAGACGCATGAATGAATTAGCAAACATCTTTATTTATAGATTATGTATCAAACCTAAAATCATAATAAGGCAAGCCCATCAATCTGTAGGCCCATAAAAGATGTTAACCAATCACAACCTATCATTCAGCTACTTCTATAACATTCACCCATGAGAGACCTTGCATTGCACCAACCATGTACATGATGGCGCATCAAACGCCATGCTGACACATTTGGTGCCATGATGGCGCATTAAGTGCCATTGACTGCTTGTCAATTTTTGGCACATCATGTGTATATCACTTCTTCTACTACTCTAGCCTTTTGTCAAATGCTACATTTTAAAGAGTACCATTATACTCGAGGAATGTCATCATAGTCAATAATTCCATCACATCCAAGAGTGTCATCATATCCAAGAGTGCCATGAACTTCAAAGAGAGTCATCATATTAAGATGCTTCATTAAATTGTCAAATGCTCCAACTGTTATTACAGGTCTTTAATTCTTAAGTAACGTTTAACAATCTCTGCATCCACTTAAGTATTCTTTGAATTACGCTAGAAAACAAGAATTTCCTATGCCTTCCTACTGTTTTTTCCTGTTGGGACTTAAAAGCTGCGAGCATTAACCAAGTTCCAACAAAGTTTGAACTTCTTTATATATGGGAACGACTTTACCAACATGTCTTGAAGGTTTGTATCGATAAGCAACCCTTCAAATATAAAGAACAAAAGTAAACTAATCTACAAAAACAAAGAATAAAAACTAAAGAACACAGGGAGATAAGGGTTTTCTCTTTACCAAGAAGACGATTTGTCTCAAATACAATTATGACACTAAGCCATGTTAACATTAGGGTTTCAACCTAATGTTCAATACACACTAATCTATACAAGTATATCCCTTGAATGAAGGATTGTGTCTTATCTATACTAAGAAACCGATCATCATCACAAGTATATCAGATCTGCTATCTATTATATATATATATATATATATATATATATCATTTCATAATATACAAAATACTACATAGAATAACTATACTAAGCGTTGACATTGATACACTGGCGCTGATGGTATAGACGTTGACGTTGACAGATAGCGTGTAGAACCATTGTAAAACTTGTCAGCTTCTTTTAAGATATCAGGCTTGATCCATCTAAATTGATTAATTTTAAGTTCATATAGTCTTATACTAAGCTCTAGAGATATCAGTACATGATATCCTCTTTCCAGTTCAAAGTTACTAAGGTGTTGTTTGTTTTTTTAAAAAAAACCACTTATTGTTGCGCCGTGCAGCACACGTGCATCATTTGGCCATTCGTAGCTATTTGTTTTTCAGAAGACTTCTGACTTAAAAACTGCTGCGCGTGTGCTGCGTGGCGCAGCACTAAACCAACTGCTTCAAACCTCTTCACGCATTAGTTTAACTTACTGCAGCAGTCTACAGACGTTAAAAAACAAACATATTTTTTATTACATGCTGCAGCTGTTTGTTCCACCTCTTCTGCTACAGAGGATTGAAGAGGTGGTCCGCAGACTTCAAGCAATTTCTCTTTGAAAAAACAAACAACACCTAAGTCCTTAAAAGCGAAGATGAAACAAATGTTCAGTAGAAGCAGAAGGAAGATCATCAGTGTTTGAAAGCACATGTGATTTTGACTGTCAAGGTAAAATATCCTATGCTCTGGTTCTAGAATGAACATGTATTAGACTGGTTTAACACCTACTGGCCATTCATTGTTGATATACCAAGTGCCAAAAGGAATAATAAACTTGGTATTCTTAGACTGTGTGAAGCACCGTTTCTTTCTAAAGAAGAGGATCTAGATGGACTATCTGTTGATACAAGGTACGACTTCTTAGCTTTGTTGAGCATCTGCTGAATTGCCAACTTAGCTTCCTGTGCATGAATACCCTTGTGTTTGTCAATTATTTCTTGAATTTGCATCCACTCACTATAGCCAAATTTGACTAGCTCACGAACAAATACAACTTCATTATATTCATATTCATTTTTCTTCCTGACCAGATAACGCTTTAGACACTCGTTCCTTGGTTTTTTCTGTGAGTCAGAACTTCTCCAAACTTCTTATCTATTCGTTTATTCAGGTCTGAAACCTTGTGTTGTTTCTTCACACTGTTATTGAAGAGTTTAATTTTCTTGACTTGATCAGTAGTACTTTCATTAGCGGAGGCAAGGGCTTGAACAAGTTTCGTAGGCAGACGTTCTCCTTTTCTAGCTTCCTTCTTCTGTCGAATAGTAGCATTATTTTCTATCATGATCTACCTTACTTCATCAAAAATTAATCTCCATATTGTAGCTAACTTATCCATATCAATAATGAGTTTCCTTTCATGCTTTTCTTTGAAGGAGCAGGTGCTGAAGGATCACCAATAACAAAACTTCTACCTTTAGCATCATGAGCTCCCCTTGAAGAGGAAGCCTTCCTCTTTCGATGATTAAGCTGATCATTATCAGAATCTATACACTATTAGTTGCTTGAGGAATCTCCCCTTGAAACTAAGAATCAGGAAAGACAACATTCAACGGAACAGCAGGCACAACAACTTGTGGCATGAAACCAAGATCAATAAACCCTACATAGTTGTTAGTCTCTGATTGGTCACCAGTGTCTGGAATGGGCTGAGTTGTTGTTTTAGCATCTAGAAAATTAGTAACAACAATTTCTTTTTGAAGGATAGCCCTTCCAGTTTCAGACATCTCAGGTTGAGATGGAGTTGGTGTAATTACCACCATTTGCATTTGTTTATTAGGAAACCCTTGAGTATTCTCCCCCTTTTGGTAACATCATATTGGGGAGGAGAACTAGAAGGTGGTGAAGGAGTATTAGGAGGAGGATGAGATAGTGGAGGAACATTTGTTGATGGAGGTTGAAGTAGAGGACGGTTATCACATGGAGAGTTTGGTGGGGTGTTATCGACAACCATATCATTAGCATCATCATCACCCAGGGCCATAAGTCGCTTCATCGCAACCACATCCATTTCAACTCTATTGAACCTTTTATCCTTTGATTAATTTAACTGTGCAATTAGAGAGAGTTGAGAAAGCATAACAGTTTGAAAGTTGGAGTTAGATTCTTCCTTATTTTCGTGACGAAAAGCAGAAGTCTTGATAGGAGTTGGTATAAGAGGAACATTCTCAGCTTAAGGAGAAGGACATGCTGACTCATCTTGGATAATTCGTCTAGTAATTTCCATAAAAAGAGGAGTTGCACTATATTGTACATTAATATCTATAGAGGGAGTGCATGAAGAAGTAGATGAAAATTGAATGTGATTGTTCATTAGTGGAAGAGAGTTCATTCCCTGAGCAAAGTCTTCTCCCTTTTTAGTGGCAGATTCTTCTTCATCTTTATCAATTTCTTCTTCGTCATCAGCCCATTCTTTATTACCAGTGCCTTCTTCATAATCATCCTCACCATTTTCTTCATCAACTTCTTCATCAGTGCCTTATTTACAATCATCCTCATCACCCTCTTCAGAATCTTCGGATTCAACCACATAGGTTTCTCAATCTATCTTTGCACCTCATAGTAATAAAAAAATCACCCTTAGACGGAGTGGCATAAATAATCTTGGAAGAAAGAGCAAGAATTCGAAGGATGATCCCATAACTTTCAACATAGCCTTCCTTACGAGATAAGATCAGTCCAGGACAACATTGACAAGGAATGTACATTGGTTTCTTATTCCCAGAGATGTTGTCAATCACTTGCTCAACAAAAAGTTGAGAAAAATCTAGTCTTTTGTTGTAAACAATAGAAAATAATATCCTTGACTCAAAAAGATTCAGTTGATCCAAACTCTCAGTCTTGTGTCTAAGATATTTTCCAATTACACCTATTAAATACTTACATCATGCATTAAAACACCATCGAAGAGTGTTCTTATATGGATCATGATTGAGGCCTTTAAGTTTGAAATTATACACTATTTTTTCACGAATAGACTTTCAACTTTCTTCTGAGGGAGTTTCAGAGTAATTTTCAAATCGAGGAAGATGAAGAGCAGTTCGAAAGGATTCCACATCAATAGTTACCCTATATTAACTATTTCCAATGGTTACAGTAATGGTTCGAGCATTATGTTACGCCCATAAATCCGAGCTAGTCAATTTAGAGATAATAGGGGTCAAAAACGACTTTTTGACAAAAGACTATTTAGAATAAATAATCTTAACCAAGTTGTAGAATACATCTCAAGGGTTCCGTACATATAAAGAGCACCAAAATCCGAGTTATAACGAAGAAGCTATGAGCCGTCGAAGTTTCGTGACGGAACCGGTACAGAACCGCAAAGATGTAAATAGTGAATTTATGATAGAATGACTTTTAGACTTAGTAATCTAAATAAAAGTTGTAGAATATGTTAACCTGAGAACGTCCATAAAAAGAACGCCCAAATCTGACTTCGTATGAGGACGTTATGATTTTTCGAAGTTCTGGCTTAGTGGTGTACAACACGAAGTTCGAGTATTAGATCAAGTGGTTTTTAGCCAACACAACCTGAAAGAGAATTGAGGATCTCATTATTAGTACCGTAACGATAAAAAGACAGATGAAAATGGACATCAGATAAAGAAGTTATGAGATTTTAACAGACTAATCCTATCCCGGCCTGTTAAAAATATAACTTTAAAAGTAAATTCAAAATTAGCCAACGGAGTCTAAACAAAAGTTGTAGACTACATCTCAACCTACGCGTGGATATAAAGAACGTCAAAAATGAAGTTCGTATGAACGAGTTACAAATTATAATAGCATATTTACGTATTAAAATAAAGTATAAATCATATATACGTACACACACACACACACACATATATATATATATATATATATATATATATATACATATTTATATACATATGTATATATCATTAGAAAGGTATCGACGATACGGTCATTATAAGACTAATGTTGAGTTCTTTCGACATTAGCTTAGTACAGATGTCATTAAATCCATTTAAAATAATATTATAGAGGGGTGTTTAGTTATTTATATAACTAAAAGGTCATCAAGTAATTATGGAGGGTAGTTTTTGAAAATTCAATTAGTATAAATAAGAGCCGTGGCTCTCATATTTCTTGCACTATTCTCTTGATTCAAAAGTCTTTCTCCCCTTATCCCCCGAGCATTTCGATCCCTCGTGATTCGATTTCTCTTTCTGTAGTTTTTAGTATAGTAAGGTGAGCGTTGAAGCACTGCATGAATCTCTCTTAGAAAGATTCGGTGATGAAGTTCTGCCCTTGTAGAGCCCAACTCCTAGCTAAAATCCCCTTGTAAGTAAGTTATGCTTACCCGATTTTAATATAACTTATATTTAAAATTAATATTGTTATTATTAACTTATAATAAATATTTGACTTATATAAGTGTCGTTATAATATCTTTTTAACTACTCGCGGTACGGGGAATCTGGTTTAAAGGGCCACATAGGGTTGTTGGATTTCAGAAGTGTTATACGCCAAAATGGTCCTACCCTCCGGTGTTTTATGTCTGGCCCCTATCTGTACATAGTGGTTGGAAAATATTGTTTAAACGCTTATATAATAATAATAATAATAATAATAATAATAATAATAATAATAATAATAATAATAACTAGTCACGGTAAATATTATACTAAAATCTAGTGGTAATAATACTAGGTTTCGTCGAAGGAAATTATTTTAAAGTAAATGAAGCGATGGCCGTGTACCGAGTCACCACCTTCTTAGGTGATTGCATAGTTACTTTCATCTTACACATAAATATGAAGTATTTTATATAAATTACGTGCTATGAGTGCATATTATCTGAATACTTGTTGTCTATGCTGGATGAACGATTTTATACATGTTTTAAATGGTTTAAACTGTATATGTATTTTATATCTACGATAATGTTGGGGTAAAACATGGGTAGATGTAATAGATGGAATATGAGTTTGATGATGAGTTGAGAGGTGTTATAGACCACGACGTGAGGGTGAGAGGTGGACGATGTGAGAAGCCTTTTCCCAAACGACGGCCCCGTCATTTAGCAGAGTATGGATGACAACCACGGACTATTCTAGACAATCCAGTGGAACACTAGCAGGCTCGCAACCTGTAGGTGTTGTGAACGATGTGTTCACCCGGTGTACTCTAAACCTTGGCGACCATGCAAAGTTGGTGCCTAAACCTTGGCGATCATGCAGACTTGATGCCTAATCCTTAGCGACTATGTAGATTTAGTGCGCGTTGTGTAAACCTTAGTGATCATGCAGACTTGATGCCTAAACCCTGGCGACTATGCAGACTTAGTGCCTAAACCCTGACGACTATGCAGACTTAGTGCCTAAGCCCTGGCGACTATGCAAACGTAGTTCCCGTTGTGTAAACCGTGGCAACGATGGACTTCGTGATGATTCCTTAGGATGATCCTTAGGAATGAACGAACGTGGAATAGTTGATTCTTAGGGTAGATCCTTAAGACTAAAGAAGATAATGGGGATGGGTAATTGTGTTGATTGTTTGATTGTTTAAACATAATAATTATATTATTGTGGGTTGAAACACTATGTACTCACCAGGTTTCCCAACCTAACCCACTCAGTTTATTTATATCACAGGTGTCGATATGAAGGGACATTACACTGAAAGATTAAGGATATATAGATCACTTGTGTAAATGAATGTAAGTTCTGTTTATGCTTATGTTTTTGTATTGACGATGACATCCCAAATGTTTTAAAATGAATAAATACGTTTCTTCGGAAATGCTTTGATAAGGTATTTATCGTGTTTTTCTGGGAATAAATTTCGCAACATTTTTATTAAAAGATGTACTCTGATTTTCATAAAGCATAAACAAAATCACTCTTTTCTGGCCGTGAAAATGGGGATGTCACAGTTGGTATCAAAGCATTAGTTTAAGCAAACTAGGAATAAGGATTTATTTGTAGACTTAAACTTAGAATGCTAAGCGATGATTGTGAGATGAGTGTCTACTATAATTCAGACACTAGCACTAGTTTATTTTAGGAAAGATGCCTAAAATGTTTTTTGTGCTAAATGATTTATGTTATAGCTATAAAGATGCCTTATATGATGTTATTTGTTCAGATCTGTGGTCTATTGCCGACCGGATCTGAAAACCTTATGCGTTCAGGATTCTAAGCGTATGATTACGATATTAGAACTAGCATATAACGTTTCGGTGTGACAAGGAGATTTATACGTCTATCGTAAATAAAATCCTTCCTATCTTAAATTCTCATCTCGGTACATCGAACGTCTACTTGGGTGTACAAAACAAGAGGAAGATGACAACCTGATCCTAAGAATATGATGGGTCATGCATCGGTCGTTGCGCCTGCAGCCGAACCTATCACAATGGCAGAAGTTCAGGAAGTGATGCGAACCATGATAAACTGAGAAAATAGAGGAAAAGAGGCAGCTTACGATACTGAATAATACCTATCAGAAGATATAATAAGAGAGGTATGTTGCCTTTAGAATACGTCTGATAAAATAGAAATATCTCTATAGAAGTAGGGTACATTTGAATGTACACATTTGATTGGCGGGATGATAGAACGATTGGTGTAATTCCTAAAGTTTTCCTATCATTTGGAATGTCCAACACCAACTGAATTGAAGCAGAAATGATGATTAAAGATATGCATGGAAGAAGTCCTAGTAGAGTCTAGGGAAATTTTTATGATTATTTGGACACACTCGTATGTGTTAAATTGTTTTGTGATTTTAGGACTTCGGGACTACGAGACAATACTTGAGACGAGTATGCGTCGGTGTGAAAGGTAGTAGATGCATGTACTACCGGAAGCACAAGACTCATGCTTGAATCAGGGAAAGTCCCAAGGTTAACAAGAAACTAATAATTGACTTAGTGTCCATTATGTAAACCATGGTGATCATGCAGACTTGATGCCTAAACCCTGGCGACCATGCAGACTTAATGCCTAAACCCTGGCGACTATGCAGACATAGTGTCTAAGCCCTGGCGACTATGCAGACTTAGTGTCTAAGCCTTGGAGACTATGCAGACGTAGTGCCTGTTGTGTAAACCATGGCAACGATAGACTTCGTGTCGATTCCTTAGGATGACCCTTAGGAATGAACGAACGAGAAATAGTTGATTCTTAGGGTAAATCCTTAAAAGTAAAGAAGATAATGGGGATGGGTAATTGGGTTGATTGTTTGATTGTTTAAACATAATAATTATATTATTGTAGGTTGAAACCCTATGTACTCACCAGGTTTCCCAACCTGACCCACTCAGTTTATTTATATCACAGGTGTCGATATGAAGTGACATTACACTGAGAGATTAAGGAGATATAGATAACTAGTGTAAATGAATGTATGTTCTGTTTATGCTTATGTTTCTGTATTGACGATCACATCCCAAATGATTTAAAATGAATAAAATATGTTTCTTCGGAAATGCTTTGATAACGTATTTATCGTGTTTTTCTGGGAAATAAATTCTGCAACATTTTTATTAAAAGAGGTACTCTGATTTTCATAAATCATAAACAAAATTGGTCTTTTCTAGCCATAAAAATGGGGATGTCACACCTTAGAATCAACAGAGCATGAATAGTAGAACTCACATACTTGTTTAGGGTATAATGGGTCTGGAAAATCACAAAAGGCATATCAAAGAGGATGAAGAGAAGGATGAAGCTTACAATCTTCAAAAGATAGAAGAGCTAAGGAAGAAAAACAGTGCTGATAATGCAAAACCCGCTTTAATTGTGCAGGAAGGTGACGATGAGTTTGGACATGTTGAAGTCTGGCCAACAAATTCTGAGGATGAGGAAGTTCGGAAGCCCACACATGGTGGATGCTTTGTGATTAAGTCTGGAGTCCCATAGTATGCTGGAAGATGTTTGATGGTTCAGAAATGAGTCTCAAAATAGAGGGGATAGGCAACTAATGGTGAGCCGGCCTCTGAAAACTGTTTTGTTGCGAGACATGTTTTTGAACAGGTGAGTGAATTCGAGAAGGCCATCAACAAGGTACACTCCATACTTCATTCTCTTGATATTCTTGTTACTCCTTACGAGTCTGAATTGGATGATTTAAATTATACTATCTCTAATTTTAGTGATAGTCTAAAGAGAACTCGTGTACGTAATTCTAACCTAAGTGATCAAATCAGCAGGGTAACGAATAAAAGTGAAAAGGGAAGGATCTGGATAGAGAAGTTGGAGTTAGAGCTAACTAGGTCAAAAGATGATGTCATTTACCTTAACAAAGACAATTTAGCACTTTTGAAGCAATGAAACATTTTCTATTTAATTTCAAAGCGGTTATATTTTAATATTACTCAAATGCATCTTGATTGTGAAATAGTTAAAGATATACAAAAAATGATTATACACTTTCTCGAATTGAAAGAGGATGAAATCGATGCAGAGGCTATACTTGCGAATCCATTGTGTCCTCTGATGATATTTCCGAATCTTAAAAAATTGGACATGACAAAATTGAAGCATATATTCAGTCCAGAGAACATAAAAGCATGTTAAAACAAATGTTGGATGAAAATGATAAAGAACATACTAAATCTAATACTGTACAAAAATTTGACTCATTATGCACAAAATTGAGTTTGGAAAAAACTTTTGATGCTGAAAATGTTTCTAAATTTGACGAAAGTGACATGAGTGAGATTTCTATAGAGGATGGGATCAATTATTCAGCAATTGTACAAAAAGAATCTGAACCAAAGAATAAATTGATTTCCAAAAATTCAATGGAATATGTTTGTGTGGATGAAAATAAAGGTTCGGAAGTGTTAAAAACAAAACCCACAGTATTTTCGAAAGTTCAAACAGTCCCTAATCAGGTTTTCATAAAAACCAGACTAAACAAAATGATACATCTGAACTAACGTCCATTGTTAATGATGATAATGCTGACGTTTGTGATGAATTTTTTTGGTCTGGACAAAAACGATATATCATAAGTGTTAGATAAGGTGTCTAAGTCCATAACTATATGTGGTATATACTTGACTCGAGAGTATCATGGTCCATTTGGGTTGCATGGCACCGAAACAATATGAAGGATGGATAAATGAGAAGAGTTTATTTATCATTTGTTAATATATTATCAGTTCTAATATATTAATACGAAATCATATTATTTAATTAGTTTTGATCAAGAATTAATTTGGAATTAATTTTTTGATCAAAAGAGAATAATTAAATATATGAGGGTTGATTGTGTAAATCATTAATTCTTAAAAAGTGGGCTTATGATCCATAGTTCTTTATGTTGGACAAAACACATGTGGTGACCCATGGATATTCCATGGAGATTAAAACCCATGGATTCTAAGGAATGTGGAAAGTCATGCATATTAAGGTTTGCATGGTGTAACTCTAGTTGTGTCACACTATATAAGAAACCTCATGGCTACCAAAATCGGCACTTAAGTGAGATACAAGAGGGCTAGCCAATTTTTGTGTGTGCAATACAATCTCTTCTTAAGTCCTCCATTGTTGGTGGTATTGTGTGAAGCATTTGAGGCATCAAATTTGGGGTGCTAGGCTTTTAAACGCTTAAGGTTTCAAAGCTACCACAATGTTAAGTCATCTAACTAGATTTTTGTAGTGTATATACTCCATAGTATGCTAGTTAGGATGATGCTTTGGAAAATTGAAAGTTTGCATGTATAATAGAGAAAACATAGATCCAAAGCATCTAGGGTTGTATGTACACCGTAGGAGTGTTAGAATGCTCAAAACCCATCAGTGGTATCAGAGCCTAGGATTATTTACCATTATACTTGGTGCTACTTGTTTTCAAAGCTTGAAAAAAATCTATTTTCTACTTTCTGGACAGTGAACTCGCCGAGTCCACTGACAGACTCGCTGAGTCCACCCTATAACTAACCAACTCGTCGAGTCACTTCATGCATTCAACAAGTTGATGCTCCATAATGCTGGATTTTGGGTTTTAAAGCTAGAATTGGACTAGAATCATTACCCTAATGATTGTGATTATCCAATTCCAAAGACAACTGTCAAAGTTTCATGTTTTTTCTTAGGCTAATTTCATGAAATTTGTTTGATATGAATTATCTTGTTCATATGAGTTTTATTGAATATTGTATGAATTATTTGATTATTGTGTTAATTAAAATAATTGGTCGAATGCTTTTAATGGACTCCATAACTTATCTTCAAGTTATGGAAAATGAAAGGTTTTTCTTTTATGAGACCATTAAACTCATATGTTATGGAAATGAAAAGTTTTAAGATGTTTTAAAACTTGCCCTCAAGTTTTGGAATTTGTAAGGTTACACTTTTGCATACTTTAATTCGAAACCTTAGAATTTTAAAGAATTAAAATTCAAACCTTATACTATTATAATATTATAGGTTTAATATATATATATATATATATATATATATATATATATATATATATATATATATATATATATATATATATATATATATATATATATATATATATATATATATATATAAGACAAGTCAGTCTTACCGTTAGTAGGCCGTATTCACGAAACCGGTCTATAAGGGGGGTATAGGGTTGCTGCTTATAAAATGGCAGTTTAATGGGTGTCCACTCTCTCACCGCTTCCTTGACTGGTGGAGGGTCGTTATCTAAACAGGTAGGATAGGAAATTAATTCTCATTATAAGTATAATGATAATTATAAAGTAACTAAACCCTTTTATAAATTCCCAATCTTAGTTACTTTAAGAAAATGTAAAATTGATGCTAATCCATGAAATTGCACTTTGCACCTTGCGAAGACGTTAGTGGAGCGTGTGTGGTTAACCGACACACTAACATGTACTAGTAAGGGTGGCAAACGGTGGCTTGATGTTTATCATAGATCAAAGGAGCGTGTGTGGTTAACCGGCATGTCGATTAGGTGGTATATGACATCAACAATACCAAGCACATTTACATGGTTATTCACACCTCCTTTGTGATCCTCAGTACCCCAGTCACAAACCTGAAGGGCATAATCGAGATTTAAACATGCCATTGAATCGTTAAATGAATCTCAAAGGATCTAGAAATTTCAAATCCAATTAAAACTTAATAATCAATTTCGTTTTTCATGGTGGAAATTTGGTAAATTGTCATTTACCTACCTTCAAATATTTTGCTAGTTGGATTACGACATCCCTCTTCCAAATTGTAAAATAGTGCGTTGGTTCCTAGCCTTAATATTTCATTTGGATGTTATATTAAGAACTCTTATCTAATCTAAACTTTGTTCTCTTATTTTTTCAGATGTCTTCCAACACCACTTATGGGTCAAACCCTACTAACTCCTTCTCTCTCATGAACCTTTGTAGGAGAGTCATCTTTGATGGGACTAACTTCAATGATTGGATTAGGAACATCAGGATGGTCACTCGCTATAAGGACAAGGAATATGACCTCAATAAGGAGCTAAAGGAAATTGAAGAGTCTTCAACTACTCCAGATGAGATTGCTGAGTTTAGGGCACATGAGAAGGATGCCACCAGGGTAGCTTCTATCATGCTTGCCACTATGTCATCTGAACTCCAAAAGTACTATGAGGACTTCTACCCTTTTGAGATGCACCAGGACCTACTGGAAAGATACCAACAAAGTGCTCGTCAAGAGAGGTATGAAATCATCTGCTCCATGATTACAACAAAAATGAAGGATGGTGAACCCATCACGACCTAGTTGTAGAAAATGTAAAGGTTTGTGGACCGTTTGCTCAAGTTGAATGTGAACTTTGATGAGGAGTTAGCTATAGATATCATTCTACACTCCTTACCTCCGTGTTATGATCAGTTCCGCATGACTTATTATATGAAAAATTCACTCTAAGCAAGCTTCAGGGCCTTTTTGAGGACTGTTGAAAGTGGTCTCAAAGGTAAAAATGTTGCAACCACTCCTACTGTTATTGCCCATGTTCTGGCAATCGGATAAGGCAAGGGGAAGAAGAGGAAGGCTTCTTTCAAGAGTCGCAAGGGAAAGTATCTTGATGGATACTCTTCAAGTGGAACCAAAGGTGACTCTACTGCTCCCTCGACCATTCCTAAAGAAGCATAGTGTTTCTATTGTCATGTAAAAGGGCACTAGAAGTGAAGCTGCCCCAGATACTTGCAGGATGTCAAGGATGGGAAGGTTAAACCCACCCATGTAGGTATTTATACTATTCTATCTAAAACTTATCGCATACTAACTCTTAGGTTCTTAACACAGGGTGTGGATTTCACATTTGTTCGGATGTGCAGGGCCTAAGGAGCACGGGAAGATAAACTTGATCATGGGGAATAGGAAACTATCAACCATCACCAAGATTGGAGTTTACTCTTTATTTCTTAGCAGTGGGTTAGAAATAGATTTGAATAATTGTTGCTACTCGTCTGATATGGCGAGAAATATTATTTCATTTCATGGTTTGTACAAACAAGGTCTTACTTTTTCATTTGATACTAAAATTGGTGCTATAAATGCTTATTATAATTGTGTTTTTTTTTTATTTTAGAGCATTACCTTGTAATAGTGTATATGAAACTGTGATGGTTGTAGACAACTTAGGAAATAATGTGTTGGATTCGATTATTCCAATGATTTGGATAAGGCATCCTTGTGGCATTGTCGTCTTAGACATGTCAACAAGAAGCGCATAGGCCAACTACAAAAGGCTGGAGTCTTGGAGTCATTCGACTTAAGGTCGGATGACACTTGCGAATCTTGTTTGTTTGGAAAGATGACTAAATTACCCTTCACTAGTCCTTGGGAGAGGGTGAAGGTTTTTTGGATCTCATACACACCGATGTGTGTGGGCCCTTCAAAACCGCCATAAGGGATGCTATCTGCTTCTATGTGACTTTTACTAATGATTACAATAGATATGGCTATATCAACTTAATCAAGCATAAGTCATAAACCTTTGAAAGATTTAAGGATTTTAAGCAAGAAGTGAAGAATCAGCTGGGTAGTAAGATAAAGACGCTCCAATCTGATCGAGGTGGTGATTATCTTGGTATCGAGTTCCTAGACTATCTTACGGAGTGTGGAATTGTTTCATAGTTGACGCCACCTAGGACACCACAACTTAATGGTGTGGCTGAGAGGCGCAACCAAAACTTCTTGGACATAGTTCGTTCCATGATGAGTCGAGCTTTGTTACCAATCTCATTCTAGGGGTATGCCTTAGAGACTTCCGCCCATATCCTTAACCTAGTCCCAACTAAGAAGGTTGCCAAAACACCTCATGAGACGTGGATAAGGGAAGCTCCCTCATTAGTACACATCAAGGTTTGGGTTGCAAGTCTTTTGTGAGGCGTGAGACTTATGATAAGCTCGAACCTCGCAGTGAACAATGTATTGCATCGGCTTCCCGTAAAAGTCCTTTGGTTATCTCTTCTATAGACCAATTGTAAATGCTATCTTCATCGTGAAGAGAGGGGATTTTTGAGAGAGGGAACTCGTATTCCAAAGGGATAGTGGGTGGAAAATTGACCTTAAAGAACTTCAAGTGTTGAGTGGTGAAGGAACCTCAAACACAAGCAATAAACTTAAGGAGGAAACTCCAGTTGAACCAGTTGATGAGTCCATACCTATGAGGCATTCCGGTAGAGTTAGTGTTCCACCTGTGTTATATGGTTTCCATATAACATCTGAGGGTGACACATTTATCAGTGATAGCACCCTGGTAAATTTAGATGAACCTAAAAGCTACAAGGAAGAAATAGCAGGCCCCAAGTCTACTAAATGGAAAGAGGAAATGGACATTCATATTCACTCCATGTATGGTAATCAAGTTTGGAACTTGGTTGACAATGTACCTGGTCGTAAGATAGTCGGGTCAATATGGATCTTCAAGAAGAAGACCGGAATGTAGGGGAAAGTACACATATATAAAGCACGACTGGTTGCGAAAGGGCTTTACTCAAACTCCAGGAGTTGACTACATCGAGACCTTTTCACTAGTAGTGAAGATTAAGTCTATTAGGTTTGTGCTAGCCATAGCTACATTTCATGATTATGAAATATGGAAAATGGATGTCAAAATGGCTTTCCTTAATAGAAAGTTGGCTGAGGATGTTTACAAGAATAAGTCAGAGGGTTTTGTCAATGAAAAGTAACCTAATAGAGTGTGTAAACTTAAGAAATCCGTTTATAGATTGAAATAAGCATCTCTCAGATGGAATCTTTGTTTCGATGTGAAAGTCAAAGTTTTTGGCTTTTCGAGAAGTGAGGATGAATCCTATGTATATGTCAAGACTCGTGGGAGCATAGTTAGCTTTTTGGTGTTGCATGTGGACGATATACTACTCATAGGAAATGACATCCCAACCTTGTAGGAGGTTAAGTGCTGGCTTGGGAAGTGTTTCGCTATCACGAACCTCGGAGAACCTGCCTATATTATGGGAATAAGGATAAATAGAGACAAGAGTAAAAGACTAATGGGACTTAGTCAAAGTACCTACTTAGAAAAGGTGCTAACACGGTTCAACATACACTATTCCAAGAAAGGTGACGTGACGATCCAGCACAATGCCAGACTGAGCAAGGCTCAGTATCTGACTACAGAGGATGAGATAGCTGAAATGAGTCGAATACCATATGCATCCGTTGTTGGCTCGATCATGTATGCTATGAATTGTACTCGTCTTGATGTGGCATTTTCTTTGAGCATGGTCACCAGATATTAGGGGAATACTGGTAAGGCTCATTGGACTGTGATGAAGAACATTCTTAAGTACCTACGAAGGACTAAGGACTGAGTCAATACCATCAGTGGAAGTGATGACTTAAGAGTGACATGGTATAGTGATGCCCGCTTTCAGACCGACAGAGATAATTTCTACCTTCTGTCGCGCTAGTTATTTACCCTAAATGGAGGAGTAATTACTTGGAAAAGTTCCAAGCAGTAGACTGTATTTGATTCAACATGCGAATCAGAGTACATAGCAATAAGGGAGGCGACGAAGGAGGGGATATGGCTGAAGAACTTCATCAGAGACCTTGGAGTTGTACAAGCTATAAAGGAGCCTATGTAGGTTTTCTGTGATAGCGAAAGTGCGGTTGCCTTATCCAAGGAACCAAGGGATCATGGTAGGTCCAGACACATCAACATAAAATATCACTTCATAAGACACCAAATAGAAGGACTCCTCGTGGAAAAGAGTGTATCATCAGATGAGAACCCAACAGATCCCCTCACGAAGGGACTAAATAGGGTTAAGCATTTATAGCATGCGTGGCGCATCGGGCTGAAGGATGATATTAGTTTTAATGATCAGATAGCTATTTCGAAACTTGTAATAGATAAACTGTAATTGACATTTGATGCTTAAATAAAAGGTTCTTTTTATTTACTAGTATAGTACTATCTCATGTCAATTGTTTACTATTGTTTCATTTTGCATGTTTTGACTTCTAGAATAATTGGATTATTCAAACCATCCACAGTCGATCATACTTTGGAAGTAAGTTTTGAATCAAGACTGTCATGAGTTTGGCTTGTAGATTGTTGGAAATGGTTAGACATTGCTATGACATTCATGAGTGCTCATAAGGTCTGAGTATTGGATTTAACCCATGCTCACTTGTATCACTTCATGGAGTTTATCTCGAGTGATGTTGAGACGATAATATCATATAGTCTTCAAACCAAGAGATATGAGTTGTTGACTATGAGTTGGTTGTACATTGATAGTGAAATAACTCAACACTAACTTGATTCTATAAATTGTGCTATTGTGTATTATTTGACGAGTAGTTAATACAAGCATATGAATCAAAGTTTAACTGTTCCTTTTAGTCCTTGGAGGATTAAAAGTGATATCTTGGGCCCCTCGATGATTTTGTTTAGATTTATGTGTTGGGCCCGATCAGAACTCAATTGATGTGTTCGATTAAGTTCTATGTCAAACAAAACAAATCGAAAATCGGGAAACAAACTGCTAGATAATAAGATTGAATGTTTTCCATTTGTTTTTCCAGGTGATATCTTGAGAACAAAGGATTCTATGATCACTTATCTAAAATAGTATGTTTAAATTTGACAAAGGCATTTAACAGCCACGATTGCTAGTCGGATCCTGAATTCCATGAAGTGATACATGTGAGCGTGGGATGAATCCAATATTTTAATATTATAAAAGTATAAGCGTTGTATTTTAAAGTTTTAAAAGACTAGGGTTTAGAATTTAATATTCCAAAATTAAAACTTTTTAATCAAATTTATAATTCCAAATATTGAGGGCAAGTTTTGAAACTTTTCAAAACTTTCTAGATCAAATTTAAAATAATAAAATAAATTTACCATTATCTAAATTTGACCTAATCCAATTTTATTTGGCAAGATAATTACAACTCAAAATTCACAAATAATTAGTTTATCATATAATCTAGTAATTATCTTAAATTTTAACCATTATCTTCCAATTAGATTAGGATATCCATTACCATAATAGAAAAATATGATTTTGACAGTAAAAATAGTTTATGGTAATTATCCAAATCTAATTTAGGTTTAAATTTCGAAAATCTTGCAATCAGACGAGTTAACTCGTCGACTCAGGCTATGGACTCATCGAGTTGCCTCAAATCGTCGAGTTCATCTGTCAGATGTAGAAATCGATTCTTTTCAAATCTGAACAATTAACCATAGCATCAAATACAATAGAAAAACAACCTATGCTCTGATACCACTGATGAGTTTAGAGCACTACAACATTCCTATGGTGTACATGTAACCCTATTGCTTCAGATCTATATTTTTTTTATCAAGTTACACATTCAAATCAAATTATCCAATGCATGAACCCTAACTATCATACACTTTTCGGAATTTGTAACATAAAGCAAAGTTAAAAGAATACCTTTTACTCGTAGCTTGTAGATCTTGACCTTCAATAGTTTAGTGTCTCAATTGTTGCACCTCTAGTGAGTCACAAACACCAAGCAGCAGGTTGGAAAAAATGAGAGAAAGGGAAGGGGCTCTAAAATCAGCTAGGGTATTCTCTAGGGAACAAGTGGCCAATTTCAAGGATCCAGGGGGTTCCTTATATAGCTAAGCTTCTAGGGTTTCAGTAAAACCCTAATGTAACTGCTTAAGCCTTAAGCAGCTTAGTAGATCCTTCCAGAAGCTATCATATGGACGAAATCTTTGTAGGCTATACATAGAATTCGTCCACTCCTTCCACAAGGAGCCACAAGCCCAACTTGCAACTATTACATAATTTTAATACTAGTCCCCTTAATTTAATTAGTCTTTTTGATCACCAAATTAATTCCAAAATTAATTTTGGATCAATAGTAATTAAATAATATGATTTCTCAATTAATATATTATTCTTATATTATATTAATAAATCACAATTAACCTCTTTCTCCATTATTCATCCAGTCAAGTTACTATGGTGAAGCCAACCCAAAAGGACCATGTTATTATCGCGCCAAGTACATACCAATTTTAGTTATCGACTTAGACACCTAATCCAATAGTTGGTTCACCTAAATTTAGTAGTCTTCTGTAACTAATAAACACTTCGCCATCCAAATTTATGTAACATCCATAAAATTCAGGTGGCCGCTCACTATACAAGATCAACGAAGAGGTAATGGGCACAACAGGTGAATCACCATCAGGTTGAGTGTTAGTATCTTGTAAAGTTTACTCATTTTCTCACTCTTGAATTTCATCAAGATGAATTTGACTCCTACTGTCCTCTTTGAATATGAGCTCTTCCTCATGAAAGATTCCTATTCGGGCTACAAATATCATGTTTTCACTTGCTATGTAGAACAACTATCCAAAGGATATTTATGGGTAACCAATAAATATACACCTCTCAGCTCTAGGTTCCAGATTATCTTGTGTCTCCCACCTAACGAGAGTCTTACAACCCTCGGACCTTGATATGTGTGAGTGAGGGAGGTTTCTCACTCCACATCTCATGAGGTGTTTTGGAAAATTTCTTGGTAGGAACAAGATTAAGGGAATAGTTCATCATCTCTAAGGCATACACCAAAAATTATATATAGAGTAAAGCTTGAAATATCACGGAACAAACCATGTCCACGAGGTTCGATTTCTTCTATCAACTACACAATTAAGCTGTGGTGTCCCAAAAGGAGTTAACTATGAAATTATTCTATCTATATCACCACTATTAAACACATCCCCATAAATCTTGATCCTATTAACATATGAAGAACATCTATTCTCCATGATTAGGTTCAGCTTTCCATGCTCGAGCTCTTCACTTCCCTTTAGATCTTGCATATCTAAACAAACATGAAACCACATTCCGTATCAAGGATGCTATAACTGGAAATTCATGTGTTATTAATTTAAATATTGTACATACTAGATGAAGAACATGGAACCTTGCCTATTTATTTTCTTACATCTTAAAGGTAATTTAGACAGCTTCTCTTCTAATTCCCCATTTGGCAAGAGTAAAAGCACATGATGTCTTTTGGATCACTAATAGGAGGGACATGGTAGTTAGATATCCCTTTGACCTACCACTAGACTCTTCGATTTGGGCTTTCCTTTTTTTGCACTTCGGTTGGGCAACAACATTCCTTTTCTTCCCTCTTCCTTCATAAATTCCTAGGATAGAAGTACTTGCAACACTAAGAGGATGTGATTTTTTCATTATTGCTTCAGCTGATTGTAACAAGTTGTGTAGTTACTTCAATGTCATTTCTGTGTTGTTGAAATGATAAGTCAAAATGAATTGATCCTAAAAACTATGCAAAGATTTAATAATCGTTTCACTGACCAACTCCTTGTCAAAATTCACATTAAACTTCTCAACCCACTCCGCATGTCTTTGTATTCTATGCACATGAGAACACATAGATTATCCATTCTTTACCTTATATGCGATTAGAGCTTTAACAACTTCATAACGTTCTTGCATATCTTTCTTATATAACATTTCACTAAGTGCTTTATTCATTTCATATGGCCAATAGTCCTCATTGGACTTTTGGAGATGTGGCACCACAATAGCAATCATGGTGCAAGCAAGTTTTGTGGCATAATCAATGTGTTTGTTATTACCAACAATTTCTTCTGGAGTAGCAGTACTAGTGTTGATCTCGGGAATTTAGGTATCTAGAACATACTTTATTTTCTCATACCAATGTGTCATCTTCAAGTTGCGTATCCAGTCCATGTAGTTTTGACCAATGATATTTTCCTTTGAAAAAAATTGACAAGAGAGTAAAGTTTGAACATGGAGGGATTGGACGAAGACGGCGAAGATCACCATTTCTAGATATCTATTATAAGAGATAATGTTTTAGTTTGTCACTTACAATCCTTAATATTTTGCCAAAATTTAATATGTGATGCTAGGATCCATATCTTCATTTCGAAATAAGAATAGAGATGTCGTAATCAAATTGAGAATCTATTTTATATAGGTAGAAATCTTCACAAATTTCTATCATCATGAAAGTCCTAGATACTTTTAGATTCATTGAATCTTATCAATGTTATGTTTAACCTTGGATTATTCCTTACTTTGATGACTTGGATGTGAATAATGATGCAAACCCACATCACACCCTCCATGTCATTTATGATATCACATTGATGTAGCTATATACCACAAATGCTCCATCAGGAATCATAAACTTGAATTTTTACCAATATTTCAGCTTTGTAGTCGCAAATTAGTGTGTTGGGTAACCACACATGCTACACTTCTGACTTAAAAAGAAATGACGTGCATTTTTATGGATTAACATACAATTTCAAATGTTTCCTCGAGTAACTGAAGTGATATTTTTATGTATGTTCTACTACATTATTTTAATACTTTTAGCATGATTCATTTCCTATCATAACCTTTTCGGAGAATGACAATCCACCACACAATAAAGCGGTGGGTGAAAAGCATACCGATTGAACGGTGATTTTATAGGTTGTTTCCTTATACCTCGTTGATAGTATGGCTTCATGAATAAGGCCTAGTCTTTATTTGACGGACATATTATTAATATTTTACATATAGTATTATAAACACTTATATATATATATATATATATATATATATATATATATATATATATATATATGATCTCACATTGATGTGTCTATTAACCACAAATGCTCCATCAGGAATCATAAACTTGAATTTTTACCAATATTTCACATTTGTGGTTGCAAATTAGTGTGTCGGGTAACCACACATGCTACACTTCTGACTCAAAAAGAAATGACGTGCATTTTCATGGATTAGCATACAATTTCAATTTTTTTCCTCAAGTAACTTAAGTGAGATTTTTATGTATGTTCTACTACATTATGTTAATACTTTTAGCATGATTCATTTCCTATCATAACCTTTTCGGATAATGACAATCCACCACACAATAAAGCGGTGAGTGAAAAGCATACCAATTGAACGGTGATTTTATAGTTTGTTTCCTTATACCTCTTTGATAGTATGGCTTCATGGATAAGGCCTAGTCTTTATTTGACTGATATATTATTAATATTTTACATATAGTATTATAAACACTTATATATATATATATATATATATATATATATATATATATATATATATATATTGGGAAAATTGATAGAAAATGCATAAACCTAAAAAACCCAAAAAACCCAAATATATATATAAAAAATACTTTGAGATATCTAATATTTTTTTAACCTTACGAATTTAAAATCGCCACACAAAAATTAAAAAATATATATATATATATATATATATATATATATATATATGATTTTTTTTATAAAAAAAATTCAAATTTTTTTTTTCACCGAATTTGTTCCAAGACCTATGATTTTTAGCCCTATAAAGTCCAAAAGAAAAAGATTAGATATTTTAACCACAAATTCTCCATCAGGAATCATAAACTTGAATTTGTACCAATATTTCACCTTTGTAGTCGCAAATTAGTGTGTCGGGTAACCACACATGCTACACTTCTGACTCAAAAAGAAATGATGTGCATTTTCATGGATTAGCATACAATTTCAATTATTTCCTCAAGTAACTGAAGTGAGATTTTTATGTATGTTCTACTACATTATTTTAATACTTTTAGCATGATTCATTTCCTATCATAACCTTTTCGGATAATGACAATCCACCACACAATAAAGCAGTGAGTGAAAAGCATACCAATAGAATGGTGATTTCATAGTTTGTTTCCTTATACCTCTTTGGTAGTATGGCTTTATGGATAAGGCCTATTCTTTATTTGACTGACATATTACTAATATTTTACATATAGTATTATAAACACTTATATATATATATATATATATATATATATATATATATATATATATATATATACATATATATATATATATATATATATATATATATATATATATATAGAGAGAGAGAGAGAGAGAGACTTGGTAAATCGATAGAAAATGCATAAACCTTAAAAAACCCAAAAAACCCAAATAAATATATAAAAAATAATTTGAGATAGCTAATCTTTTTTTGACTTTACGAATTTAAAATCGCTTCACAAAAATTTAAAAAAAAAAATGATTTTTTTATAAAAAAAATTCAAAATTTTTTTCCGCGAATTTTTTCCAAGACCTATGATTTTTAGCCTGATAAAGTCCAAAAGAAAAAGATTAGATATCTTAAACTATTTTATTTTCTATCTATTACTATTGATTTTAAAGGTTTTAGGTTTCCAAACATTTTTGCATTTTCTGTTGATTTACCTCTATCTCTCTCTCTTTCTCTCTCTCTCTCTCTCTTTATATATATATATATATATATATATATATATATATATATATATATATATATATATATACTTCCAAAAACTTTAAAAATTTTACAATGATCTTCCTCCACTACTAGAAAACCAGCCTTTTACGATGCGCAATGCGTGTTAATGAAGGCCCTGTCATAACGAGAGACGACACACTTTTGCGTGTCGTATATTTATGACGCGCAATTATAACACGCATCTACGACGTGCAGTTATGAAACGTAATGCGTATCAATGACTGCCCTGTCATAAAGGAAGACGACACGCGTTTGCGTGTCGTAACCTTACGATGCTCGTGCCTATGACACACAATGCATCTCCAGGAAGCCCCTATCATAAAGGAAGACGACACACATTTTTGTGTGTCATAATTTTAAATGTTTTTAAATTTATATATATTTGATAGATTTACTAATTTTCAAATTAAATGACAGATTAAAAGTCTGATAAAAAAAAAAAAAATACCATAAACAATAAAGATAATTCATTTGATTAATATGTCAAATACAAATAATCATTCCAATAGTAAGTGAATGTAACACATTGCGAATATTACATACTATTTATTATAGAAAGCAAAACATGTATAACATTTAAAGAAACCCATGACTAAATTCTCCATTGACAATCTCCTTTAACAACTTCCTTTCTATGAGCATAACCTGAACATAAGAACTATGAGAAGCAGCAGGGCATGGAAGGAGGTTGCCAGAGCTATCAGAACCTGCATAGAACAAATCGGTAACTTAACATGCAATAAAATACAAGGTGATACAATAGAGGAAAGAGAAAATTGAATACATACCTGAAAGTTTGCACCTTCAAAAAACCGGATCAGGGGTACTAAGGTTAAGCAGCCAATCAATGAACAACTTGAAATACAGTCTGGGGCTGAATGATGTTTTCTTCTCCTCTACATCCTTTTGAATGAATCTCACATTCATTGATAACACCTTTTGCAAACAATGTCAAATAATATATTGTCCAACATACACAACTAATCATAAGTCTTTGTTGTAATTCGCGATTCTAACCTTTGATAGAAGAGACAACTTGCTTACTCTATGGTCAACAGAGGAGAACTAGCCATACAAAGAAGAAGCAATTATGTAGATGAAACGCACACACACATATATATATATATATATATATATATATATATATATAGCTTCAATTTGCTTATTATAGCATCTCAATTCTAAATCAATCTATTACAACATTGTACTTATAATTGAGTGAATTTTCATATTATAATAAGAAGAAATGAAGTGTAATGCTATAATGAACACTAAAAACGGAAGTGTGTTGCTATTTGGCATTACCTGACCGAGTTAAGAAGATTCCAAATCACTCATTTCATCCCTGCCAGCTACTAGATGACTAGCCACCTATTTCATTAAATAACAAAAGAATACCTTACTTGTTCCTTGGCTAGTATTCACAACACAATCAATTAATATGCTTCCTTCTTGTGTTTGAGTTAAAGATGCAAGTTCAACTAACTCATCATACCATTGTTGGGACACACCAACCTGCATTCTTTTTAGGTGAGATGGGATTAATAAAATATTTAAGAAAACGGAAGGGCATATTTGTAAGTTTTAATTGAACCTTCTCTCCCTCAATTGGATCCTAAAATCTTTCGAGCAGATTGACCACCGTTGACTTACCAGACCCATTTTAACCAACCAATCCAACGGTTTAACATGCATTGACTTTGGGATTGATTTTTTTAGTACCAAAGTTTCTGGTCTTAAATTGTACGTGAAATCAATGTCTTTGAACTCTAATGCACCTTTGACTATGGATATTGTTTTGCCTTGTTTGTTTGTTGAGTCTCTACGTGGGACCCTGTTGATGATTTCACCAATCAGGGCTGCCGAAAATCTTGGCTTCATCAAAATGCTTGATGTTCATTAAAGAAGCTACAAGACCACTGTAATGATTATTGAAAAAAAAACTATTAAGAATAGTAGTTAAACTGATAAACAATGGTGAATTTTTTATACTTACAATCCTCCATAGAAAATGCATATGCCAGCAATGAGAATATCTCTACCTTTGACTGCTTTTTCAATGACCAAAACACCCCCGTACCAGCTCACAAGTGCAAAAAAAGCAAATAATATTCCAAAGCTACTGAAAACAATCCCCTTCAAAACAATGTTTTGGCAGGAACTAGAAATGAAGAAGAATTGGAATCTGTCATGTGTTTGGTTGGCAGAAGACCCAACTACAAAATTTGATGATAACCAACATGCTACAACATTAATAATGGGGTTTAGATTGCATATGCTTGTATATTTGTAGAAATTGGAAATGAAATAACATGAATTTATGGAATCACTGGTAGGATTTTGTGAATCAAATGGAATTCAATTCTAATTCCTAAGGAATCAAACCACCTCAAAAGGTAAGGTATATACAAGAAAACCAAAGGTAATAATATAACAACATACCTCCTCATATCGCCCATGCGCGTACAAGAGTGTAGCTTCCCCTAATTTTCGTGTAATTTCTAGAATAATTTTCCTCTTTGATCCCTTCCTCCTACCTTGTTTCATAATCTGCTAGAAATCATATTCATCAAAAATCACAACTTCACTATAATTTAGGTAGCAACAAAAGACTGACTATGAATGAAACGTATATATATATATATATATACACACACACACACACACACTAATAGTAGGACTATGATTCAAGACTGAAAAGAAAGTCTAGATGATGGTATACCTTTCTTTTTCTTCTCATTCCATATGTCATTTCAGCCAATAATTCTTCAAAGTTTGCTCCAGGGAAATCCTCTTGTCTCAACTTCTTTTCTTGTGGCATTCTAGGATAATGTACAAACTTTCTAAATCTTATTTTAGATATTATCATATCAATTATCAATATATGTCACACCCCGAAACCGATGGCGGTAACGTTCCGGGGTGGAGGACATCATGTAAAGTATCATAATCAATGTACATAGTAAGCACAGTAAACGCAACCATCACATTACATAGAAGTATTTACATTTGTTTGAAAGTAAAGTTATACATGATTATAGATATATACATCGAAAATGAAAAAAAGTAAAGACGGGACTACTATACGCTCCATCTCCTCCAAAAGATCGCGGGGTACCTGTCTAATATTGACCTGAGAATACAAGCAGTTTTAGAAATATCAGCGTAAAGCTGGTGAGTTCATAAGCGGTTTGTTTATGTAAAAGAACAAGTTTCCTTTGGTTTTCTGAAAAAGTGTTATCCAAGAAAATCACATATTTTCTTATAAGAAAAGTTTATTTATCCGTTTGATCACACAACGTGGTTAAGAAAAGTCAACTTATTCCAGGAAAAACCCTTATTTTCCTTAAAAGTTGGTTATCAATCCTGAATGAAGTGTACAAGTATCTACCATACTTGTAGCGTTAAGAGAAGTATTCTGAAAGCCTGGTTATCCTTGTGAAGTACATTAGTTTTAACACGTATATAAAACTAATAAGTAAGTAGAAAAGTTTTCATAATCTAAGTTGCAAGTTCCATAACCATACAATAGACTTGATAAGGGTCGGAACGGGGCCAGTATCATTTTATGACTTTTGTCACCCTTGGACCTTTCAGTCCGACTGTAGCTAGCAGCCAGGTGTGGGGTAGTCAATCCCGTATAGATCTATACAGTCAAGTCACGTTCTCCCTCTAGGAGATTCTGGTTATAGGGGTAGTCCTACACTCTCGTATCCGGGGGAGTGTTACCAAGGATGTGTCTCCAATCTTAAGATTAATGAAATTGGTCCTACACTCTCGTATCAAGGGGAGTGTTACCAAGGACGTTAGAAAAATCATGTTTTTTTAGTCCTCCACTCTCGTATCTAGGGGAGTGTTACCGAGGATGTTTCAAAAGTTCTGAAGTTGATGCTTTTAACAGTAATAATGTGGAAAATCATTTGTGAAATAGAAAATATAGCTTTTTATAATGACTTTCAAAAATAGTTTTGCAAGTTAAACGGTTGATTAATACGGATTCCAGTGTTAAAAGCATACGAATTATGAAACATTTTATAAGAAATCATAAGTTTGATTATAATATATTCTTGTACTTTTTCTTGTATTCCCCCATGAAAACCTTAAAAAACATGGAAAAAGGTGTAGGGGTATGAACTCACCAGTCGAGATATGTGCCGGTTAGGATGCTAAGTGTTAGTTCGGGGCTTAAATACACGCGAGGTTCCTATGTAATATGAAGAGATATATAATTGTATCTAATTAGACTTTGAACTACCAATTACGTAAGACAATACACTCCAAGATGCGAAAACACTTTATTTCAAGTGTTAGGAGTGATCCAGGTAGCACGTAAGGATGTGTAGGGCCTAGATAAAGAGTTTACTCTTCAAGAGTAAGCCCTTAGGGGTGTTTATGGTCCAAAGACCATATCCCCATGAGTTTACAGCTGTAAACTCATGGGTGGTGTGTTCTTGGATGTTTAAAGGTCTTACAATGCACAAAGGAAGGTTCTAGGGTTGATTCCATGGCTTAGGAAGTGATCGGGAATTGAATTGACCTTGGAAAAGGAGTTTACGGTTCTTTAATGGCACTTGGGGAGTTTACTACCGTAAACACATGAGTTTATGGTCGTAAACTCATGTTTTTCCATGAATCATGTGTTTTGGTGGTTACAGGTTAAGCATACAAAGTTCTAGACCCAATTCTAAGTCATACAAGATGTTTAGGGCATTTAAACACCCTTTGGAGGTGTTTACGGTTTTGGGAGACCTTCCCAAACCGTAAACTCAAGTGTTACTCTATTGTGTACGTGTTGGTGCATCTCATGAAGGAATATAAGGTTCTAGGCACTCATTGAAGCTTTTGGAGGTGTTTAAGGGGCAATTTAACACCTTAAAAGGTGTTTATGGTCCTTGAAGGTGTGTTTATGGTCCAAGAATGTTCTTGGGCTATAAACTCATGTTTACTGCCCAAATGATATGATTTTGGTGTTCAAATTTCGTACATGCAAGTCCTTAAGCCATATCTAAGCACTAGAAGGGACTTGGAAGGGTTTTGGGGCTTCAAAAGCCCTTTAAGTGAGTTTACGGTTTTGGGAGGTGTTCCCAAACCGTAAACACAAGTTTTTGATGGTTTTGGGTGATTTAAACATAGATTTGCAAGCTTAACAAGTTAAACAACAAGGTAGGGTAGGTTACTTACGATTTTGGGAGCTTGAAGAGACGTTTTTGGATCAAACTCGAGTTTTAGAGAGAGAGAGAGAGAGAGAGAGAGAGAGTAGAGAGAGAGAAAGTTATGGGGTGGTGGTAAAAAGCTAAATTGAAGTTCAATCATCCTTTATATAAGGCTTGAGGTTGAGACCCGGTGGAAATCTACCCGATACCGACATTAAACGGGGTTTAAAAATTTACCCAATTAAATTGCCGTAATCCGACTTAGTCGTAATTAAAAATATTCTCAAATAAATATTGAGGTATTTTTAGGCGTTTCTAATGGGTTTGGACACTCATGATGTCAAGATAATAAGTCCCAATTTAATTAATTTAAACCAAAAGTTAACGGAAAAATTGGAATACGAACGGTTTTATTAACGGGAACGGGTTACGGCGACGGAATAAATTACGGGTTGTCACAATATAATCCAAGGTTGTATAAATAAGGCATGTTTAAAACCAATTCATGAATTGGAAAGCACTAGTAAATGATAATAATTACCCTTCATGGTTGTAACTGAGGTTAGCTTGATGCTTTTTAGCATCCAAGGCTTCATACTCATTCTCCATGCATTCTAAATGGTCATAAGTCTCAACTCCAAAAGCATCCACCTTTGTGAGAGCCAAGGGATCTATATCCCCTTGAGATCTTAATGTATATGGCTTCTCTGTGAGGGCCAAGGGATATATATCTCCTTCAACTCCAAAAGAAAAAATAAGTTCACTTGTTTTAAATAAACTGATAATCATATAAATTTCAAAATCCTACCAACCAAAACACTCATAGCAACGCCTTTTCTCATCACACTGGACAATCGTAAGATGGTAACGAGCACCATGAAAACCACTACAACTACCATCTGTGCAACCATAACAACCGGAGCAAGAAGGAAAGCATAAGATGGAAAAAGTTTGGATTGTGGGTCTTGACAATATATGTAACGAAAAATTAGATATCCAATTAATTTTTCAATCTCATCATTAAAAATCCAAACAACAGATTATGCCTTTTCCCAAAAGCTCTTAATCTGATTTGTTATTGAGTGACATGAAAAAATGTTGAAAATAGAAATGCACCAAAAACCCGTAATATGATCTTCTCCTAATTTGATTTTTTTAAACATTTCATATAGAAAACTAAAGGAAAGTCAAGGGATTACCCACACAGTTTGTCGAGATAATCTTTGGGGAGAAAATTGCAATCAAGCCCTAAATTTAATAGTTCTCCATATAAAGAAAACACAGTTAGGGATAGAGTTGATAATCTGGAAGAAAAAAGAGGAAGAACCGAAGAATATGAGGCTGAAATAATGGAATACAATAAATAAAGGAAAATGATTACCTTTTTCTTCGAACGGAGGGTCAATTAATTTTCAATCTTCAGTGTTAGGGCTTAGCAATTGTAAGAGGAAGAAGACACACATACTCTCATAGACGATGGTTGTGTGTGCTTGATTTTGAGAAGATGGGTTAATGGAAAAAATTAGAGGTTTCTTGTTGTAAGTGAGATTATGTTTTTTTTGTCGATGTTGTATTTCGTATAAGTCAGGGGAGAAGCTGGGAAACTGGTTAGAGGAGAAGGGAATTGCTGAAGAAGAAAAACAGGATGATAAATAGAAACAACAAGGAAAACCAACACAAAACAAAGAGTCAATATGAAGAAACACTTTTGTACCTTATTTTGGAAGCAGGGGGAGGTGAAACCTAATGAGAACCGAAGAAGAAGTGAATAACAAAAAAACAGATTGGATACATATCATTGTGTTGCGGTTGGAGGTTTAGTTACGGTTGACAAAAAGAGAACCAATAGCATATCATGATGAGGGGTTTTGTTATTGGTATAGTGCGACAGGAAAGAATGATTGTAGAAGATGGTCGGAGACACTTGGCAATGCGAGATCGGAGGTTGGGTGGTGGTGCGATGCTGCTATGATGACGAATGCCCTAGGGCTTCTTCTTTCTAATCGGAAGCGGATGGGGGTTTTAATATGTGGGATCGAATACGCGGGTGAAATCCCACCTTAAAACGCATGTTTCATTAAAAAAAAATTAAGTGACACACTTAGATGACACACATTTTATGAAAGGCGCACTTCACATTTCCTTTTTTTTCTGACACTAATTTTAGGGTACACACAAATATGTGTCGTCTATCCTTCAAATTTTGCAAAACTGAAATTATTTTTTAGAGCACACACAAATGTGTGTCCTCTATCTGCGCATGTCATTGTTTGCACGTCATTAAACGGCTATTTTCTGGTAGTGGTCTTGCATTATTTTAATTTGCAACTACTATATATATATATATATATATATATATATATATATATATATATATATATATATATAATCTAGTAAGTGTTTGACAAACATATGTGATGTGAGAGGAATATAATATTAAAAATGTAACGTTCGAAAAATTTCAACTGAAAGTTTATCTTTAAAGTTAATCCGAAATAACCAATCCTTCAATCCAAAATCCATCATAGTATAAAAACATGTCATATAGCCATCATAGTACAAAACAAGTCAAATAATGTGGAACACTGGTAGATATGGTACAATAATGTCTAGCTCTTTCCCTTGGACTCAGAATTACATTATGTGACAACCCGATATTTCAACTTTTTGTAATAGCCTAATAAGTCAAGTATTGTAACCATTTTTGAGTTAATAAACATTAACGTTGATAATAAAATGTCCAAAAAGTTTCTATTTAACTACCTACTATGTTTTATATCATTAAACCGGGATCGTACGTAAAAAGAATGCCCAAACCCGGCTTCGTATATTGAAATTAAGATTTTTTCAATTCCGGCTTAGCAACAGACAACTAAAAACTCGAATCGGAGATCGAGCGACTTTTGGCCGGAATGACCTAAACGAGAATCGAAGGTCTCAACAATGGTAATTCAGCGGTAAAAAGTTTGGCAAAAACCGACGTCAGAGAAAGAAGTTATGAATTTTTAAAGAAATTCCTTAAACACGTCATTTTAATAAATAAATAATAAAAATAATTTCGAAATTTGCCGACGGAATCTAAACGAAAGGTGTAGATCTTAGTCTCACCTACGCGTGGATATAAAGAACGTCGAAAACGGAGTTCGTATGAAGGAGATATGAATTTTTGAAGTTTGATAAATAATTTATATATATATATTTTTAATTATAAACTCTTGGTATTATCCGAAGGAGTCAGTAGATAGGGCCGAAGTACGCGTCGCGTACCCTCGTACGCCCCGCGTACTCAAGGCCAAGGCCTCGGATCGTCCACGTCCCGGTCTATGCGAAGCTAGCCCATCCCATCCGAAGTCCGAGGCAGTCGAGGACTCGGTCATGCATGACGTACGCGTACGCCCCGCGTACGAGGGTATGCCCCGCGTACCGAGGCGGTTCCAGCCTCCTATAAATAGGATGCGAGGGTTCCCGGAAAAATTGCTCATTCTCTCTCACTTTTCTTGCATTTTACCTCATTTTTTGTGCCCTCACTACCCCGAAGCCCTGATAATTTTGCTCAAAGTCCCGAAGGTCGATTCTACTCCCGAGATTCCCGAGAATCCCGAGAATAATCCGTTTCCCAAGACGAAACTCTGTCCGGTTTTCCATCTCGCTATCTTCAAACTTTCAAGTGAGTTAATACCCCTTAATTAACCCTTTTAATATTCTAAACGCTTTTATATGCTTTCTATGGGGGGGGGGGGGGGGGGGAATACAAGTAAAACACACGACTACTATCGGGTGTTATTTATAAAGATTATTATACACTTTTATTAAGTGGAATCAAATGTGATTTATAAACTTTATAGGGAACTCCCGTATACAAAATATATTACAACAGCATTCTATCTTTAAAACTATAAATGGTTGTAATGCATGTATAAACTAAACATTTTCTTAGATTTAAAGTATATTGTGTCTATCTTAGACTCTACAAAAATCAATGCTTTCATAACAAGTGATTCCTTTTCTAGATATTCTAAAAACAAACGAGGCACACTTTTAGAAAACTATAATAGGTATATTTTTATGAGGATATTGCTAACTATTACATACTAGAAACACGATTTTCAAGAAATCACTTTCATGTACAATAACAAACGAACATTTCAACAAGTAAATCTGTTTTTATACTACGGTTCTGTGAGACATTTACTTCACGTACGTTCGAGTACACATTTCAAGTCTTGTATTATTACCAGAATCGCTTGGAGGGGGATCATGGTTTTTGTGTATAGATCTATACGGGCTTGACAACCCGCGCCCTGACTATTAGCTACAGTCCACCGTTTGGGGTGACAAACGTCATAACATTCCAACGCCTGAAGAACGTTGTGTATAGGCATTCCGAGTCAATAGTATGGTTATAAAGCTCACAGGAGGTATTAAAAATACATCGTTTTACGAGGTTTTCAAACATATTGGTCACTTTTACACTTACATACATTTTGGAAACAAACCAAATGGTCTGGAAGGAAGACTACTTTTATACTAGTAGAAAATACAGGATTTTCTAAACACAAACAAACAAGGACAAGATATTACGTTTCATACAAACATTTTCATTAAATACTTATGAAACTCACCAGCTTAAATGCTAATCTACTCTTTCAAAATTACTTGTATGTCCCAGGGATTCAGTAACTACAGGTATGATTATGCTTTTGATGAAGAGATGTTGCGGCGCCAGTTTAATCTCATATTTTGACATCATATTTGTAATTGGTTTTGAACATGTAACTTTTGACAAATGTAAACTTTCAATTATATATATATATATATATATATATATATATATATATATATATATATATATATATATATATGATGGTTGTATTGCTTTCTTTACTATGTATTCACTTGTTACGCTACCACATGAAGTCATCCGCCCCCGAACGTTTCTGCCGTTCAGGTTTGGGGGTGTGACACATTAAAACCATAAACATAAAACCGTAAGCACAAATCTTACTGAGTTACCAAAAATATTTCTCACCATACATAATCTCGTGCCCCACCCACCATAACAGGCCTTGCACAACATACAGTCGGTCCCCACCTAGTGTATATAACGTGCGCCGCCCAATATATATAACAGGTCCCGTCCAACAAGAAAATTGGACCCATACCAATACACAGATAAAGGGCCTAACCCATCATACACATGAAAGGTCTCAAAGACATCTAGCATCGAACCTAACATAATATAGTGGGCTAAAATTGAGGGCTTTTACCCATTGTGCCTTCTACCCTTGATCGGTAAACGGAGAGATCTCACACACGAGTCGTTGGTGCTAAAGTCTCTCCCACTAAACATATACAAAAACCAAACCCTAGTTAGCAATTAAGTTAATACACCACTTAATAGGTCCAAATACCAAGAATAACCCCGATTTGGGCAAAAGACCATTTTTCCCTTCATACAGTCAGTGCTTAGTTGACTTACACCATACATAACCAATCTATGCCCAGTTTAGAGCTACGCCATGCATACTTAGAGTACGTCCTACGTAACAAGTTGTTAAGTCGACTACTTTTTTAGCTCTTAATCCATAAAAAAAACAACAATCTCTTTCTCAAATCTAGTTCGGATAAACATCTAGAGTGACAAATCTCCAAACTTTATGCCTTTTCATGGATTAAAAGTGAACAATACGAAATGCTAAGTCCAAAACACACTCCAATGCCCAAGCTCCCATTTTTATCATTTTACAACCTCAACAATGATAAAAAAAAATGCCACTCATGAGGTTTTGAGTACCACATACTAAATAGACCTAAGATAAAAGGACAAAAAGTTTATAAATACCATAACAAGCTAGATCTATCAAATGAAACCTTAAGGTTCAAGATTTATACCTCCTGGATGATGTTGAAGGAGAGTAGAAATGACCTCCTTCTTCATAAAACACACAAGGAATCACTCAAATGCTTCAAAATCCTAACAAGATGGCTAGTGTTTTGAGTTAACTAAAAAAGATGGTGGATGTTGATGATAAGAAGGGACTCAAGGAGTTAGAGTCCTTAAATAGGGATTAAACTCTGAAATTATGGTTTGAAACCTATCGGTTACGCCCATCATAACATAGGAAACTCCTTACGTAGCTCACTAAAAATGTGTTCCCCTTCAAATTTTACGCGATATGTAGCTACCTTACATCACGTGCAGGGCAAACCTCAAATCTTCTAGCTTAAAAATTAAACAACCATAAATTCTTTGTTCCATTTCTTCGTTTTGGTTCTAGTATACGAATAAATGAATTAGACCTCACAACCAATATTATCAACCTTTAATAAGGTCTAACTTAATTTCGTAAACCTCGAAGCCTTTACATGATCGAATTACAGCCCACGATACCAGAGTTGAGAAACCTTCGAAAAAAGGTGTTACAACTCTCCCCCACTTTAATTTAGATGTTGTCCTAGAAATCATTCCTTACTACTTCCTCTAACACAATACTCGACCCTGCGTGAACATCCTACCTCATATTAGGACTGAAGAGTCATATAGTATAGACGATGTCCCTCTGACACTATCATCAAGCCCAAGCTTTGTAGAATTCACTTAACCTTACAACGGAATGGACCTTGCCACTCTACCCTCAGCTCACGAAAGGAAAACACAACTGCTTTGCCTAGAAGCTAAAGCCTGAAACCTTTTCTAACTTCCCGGCAGACCGAACCATCCTTTCCTACATTCGTAAAGAATCCAATTTGCAACCTAAGATTGAGAAAACCCTTACGACCTAGAATCAACTTGATAATGACTAGGAAAAACATACTAAATAGACTTTAACATACAACCGTACCATGAGACTTTAACCAAAAGTCTAGCCTGTCTGACAACCATTCATACCATGATCTAATTGTAGTTAGTGTAAGCTACGAACCAAATCGTAGATTCATAACAGTCTCATAGCTCCTTATCGACCTAGTCGATTCTAGGGTCATAGTAAAATCTTGTAACACTTCCATACATCTTACCAACCTAGCGAATGCTACTTACCGCGCCATTACCTTCTAACACTTCCACACTACATACCAACCAAATGAATGCTACAGGCCACCCCACAGTCTTACAACACTTTTGTATTGCCTACCATATTAGTGAATGATACGGGTCACCGTACAATCTTACAAGACTGTTGGGTTTTGAGCATTCTAACACTCCTATGGTGTGCATGCAACCCTATAAACCTTGGATCTATGTTTTCTTCTAAAATACATGCAAATAATAATTTCCAAGGTTTCTTTCTAACTAGCATAGCATAAGATTATGAATCATAAAATTACTACTAGAAATACATACCTTTTTTATGATGGTTGATTGTTTGGAGTTTGAGAGCCAAGCACCAATAGTGTGAATGCCTCAAATGGAATCACAAATCACCACAAACACTTGGAAAACTTTGAGAGAGTAGTATACTTTCTTATGAAATCGGCCACCACTAAGTCTCACACAACTAGTGTCATTTCTTGCATTATATGCTTCTTTATATAGTGTGCATGGTTAGGGTGAAACCCTAATAACCCATGTCTTTTCCTTTCCAAGGATCCGTGGGTTAAAAGCTCCATGGATCATCCATGGACTTCCATACTAGTTTAGCCTATTAACAAATGGGTATTAGCCCACACTATATAATAGCCCATAATTTAATCAGTCTTCTTTTTAATCTCTAAATTAATTCATAATTAATTTAAGACTAAAACTAATTAAATAACATGACTTCATATTAATATATTATAACTTATAATATATTAATAAATCGTAAATATACAATTCTCATAAAATTATCCATAAATCGTTTAGGTGAGGTGCAACCCAAATGGACCATGCCGGGTCGGGTCAAGTATATACCAAATAAGTTATGGACTTAGACACCTTATCCAATAGACTCCCACTTGGATAAGTCTAATAACTGTATTTGCCTATATTACTTCAGGAACCAACCAGCAATCGTAGCTCTCGAAAACTCTGTTGAACTATGAAGCGCCATTTTGAGATAAGTGATCATATAATCCTCTGTTCTCATGATATCAGCCGGAGAAACACATGGAAGTATGTCTTGCTTATTGTCTGGCAGTTGTTTCTCGATTTCCGATTTGTTTGACAAAGAACTCAACTAAACACATCAATTTAGTTCTGACCAGCCGGTACATAGGTCAGAACAAAATCATCGAGGGGCCCATATATCGCTTCTATTTCTAGAAGGAACAGATAAACTTCGACTCATATGCTTGTTCTACTACTTGTTGAATTGTACACAAAGGCATGTTTTATAACATCAAGTTACTGATGCGTTTACGTGCAATCAATGCACAACCAACTCATAGGTAACAACTCATATCTCTAGGTTTGAATATTTATATGATATTACCATCTCACGATCACTCGAGATAAATTCCATGAAGTGATACAAGTGAGCGTGGGTTTATTCCAATACTCATAACTTATGAGCACTCATGAATGTTGTAGCAACCATTGCTATGACTAAACCCATTTAGCCATTTACAAACTCCATTCATGACAGTCTTGATTCGTACCTACTTCCAACATATGAACGACTGTGGAGTGTTTAAATAACTTAGTCATTCGGAAAGAATAACCTAGCTATTTTGGAAGTCAAAACATGCAAAGTGAAACACAATAATAATCGAATCCAATATGGTGTCAGAACCCTTTTGAATACAAATAGAACCACCTTTTATTTATTACCATATTGATTACACATCATTCATTGTATAATGTTTCAAACAATCAACTTAAGACTTGAATAAAACAACAGTCGTCCCATGCTCCTAGCGTGTACACTTTGTTTTTCTAAACAATAGTTATGCCATACTGCAAGTATGCACACTATGTTTGTCTATAATCCTTACATTGTGATGTAGATCAATTGAACATGATTCCAATGATACTCATTTCACAATCCCAAATCCTTATTGTAAATGTGAGAATCCCTGATTCCTATCATTTACCAAAAATTTGTTAGACTTTAAACTTTTATGCAATGTTCCTCTTGTAATGATTATTCACAAAGTCACCAAAACCTTGTCACCAGTCATTACAGAGTATTCCAAAGAAGGTCAACTTCTATGGAACGGAAGTCTCATATTCAAAGTACATTGCTTTGAACATCCTTCTTGCATTAAGGTTTTCTAATCTTACATAGATTGAATAACTTCCACCTATGGAGACATTTCCATAGTCCCATTGTGACTATCACTTCCGAACAAGAGTTACTTCTTTTCAGAACATGTCAATATGATCCTTTCCGACAACTTACATCATACTTCCAACTTTCCTTGAGCAACCAATCTTCGGCGAACCTCAGTTTGTCCTCGACAATTGCTTAATCATTTTAGTCATATCCAGTTCTAGACTTTTCCCTTCTAAATGCCCTGAGCATTTGGAAAATTTAGATAGGATGAATATTATAGCACATGCAATTGATCCTATATCCGAAGCATATGGGACACGATTCATGATGTTTGACATAAAGACATGATACTAGACCAGTCTTTTGCTACAATATTTTTTATTTTCTATGTTTTCAAAATTTAACTATGAAGAGGGATGCCGTAATCATAATCGAATTTTGAAAACGCAATATATATAGAATTTCTTCAAGTTGAACCATTCCAACACAAAATTCATATATATATATATATATATATATATATATATATATATATATATATTCTTGACTAAAGATGATTAAAATCTCAATCTAAGCTTTAGAATTGAAATGAAGTATAATTTCCTCTCCTTTAATTATAGCAAAACAACTTTTCAACCCCTGCAACTTCACGAATTGAAACTTTGTTTTCTATAATTAACATTGCTAACTTGCAACACTAAACGTAATAATCATGCTCCCACTAACATGATGATTATCAGCATAACACTTATGCTCCCACTAGCTCTGACATATTTCCAGAAATCTGCTGCACTTCTGAAATTTAGATTCATACACCCTTTATTAGATAGCTCACATGTGTGTCTAAACAATTTTCAGAACTATGAAAAGGGATACCGTAATCATAGTCTTAATTGTTTAGACCGTTGCCATTTCTCACAATTCCATGTTAGTGTGTCGGTGAACCACACGCGCTCCACTAACGACTTTTGAAAATGCAAATAACACAATTGATATCTACGTAAAATCTACTTAATGAAATCGTTTCCTCACCATCATTTTCATGAATCGGAGAGAAACCTTATGACACTTAGATTTTATAGTGTATGAGTTCCTATCCATGTGAATTTGTCAAAACCATAATCACAAGATAAGGTTAGTGACAAATTCAGCCTTACATGGATTAAACTTGTTCAATCTTAGTTTCTTGTCACCTTGGTAGCACAAGGCCCACCAATGCTTCCAACTTGAACTCTGATAACTCACATGCAAATTCAACTTATTTGAAGTAGGTACATAAATAAGAATTATGTCAACACGATAGGTTGCAAACCTTAAGTCGTGTGCTAGTGATAAATTACAGGTTTTACTCTTGATTAAATCTTGAAACTCTTTCAGGATCTTTAAGGCTCCCACTGTCCCCTTGACATATAAGTTTCCCCAGTCAAGAACCATTCCTTAACAAAACAAATATTCAAGGGATAGTGCGGATTCTTATCAAGACTAACACTTCACACAATTGGTCTTAATTGGTCTTTGTCTCATCCAAGACATCACAACTTACCAATCTCAAATGTACAAGAGTAGAAAACATTTTACTCTTACATTTGACTAGTGTTAATAAATCTTCCTTTATGTCACTCAAGGTTACAATCTTGGAGTATGACTTTAAGAATTGTTTTGGAAAGAAGTATGACTCATCTTCTTGATTTTAACCAATCCAACAATTCATGACCTCTCTTCTTAGCCATACTAAGACGTCCTTAGAGTATGAATTTGTGATATGGTTTCATAATCATCATGAAATATAATACTAAAGTACTCTCCCATCCTTTCAAATTTGAGAAACTTTTATCTTTCTGCCTAATTTGATTCTTCTCATTTGTTTTGTCATACATTGTAACCTTTCCAATGTTACAGAATTATACTTAACCTTATAAGTATAATCATATTTACTAATCTTTAGTAAATCATGACAAATCAATCTTTGTGGTGGACCTTGACCAACGCACACCCAGTGTACCTAATTCCTTAGTCCTTCAATTGACTCAGATATACATGTGATCAAAGAATTAGTCTTAATTTTCAAAGATGAAAATTCTCATTCATCATACAATACAACTTGTATGATTCCAAGTTTCTATCCAATTGAAATTTGGGTGATGAAAAACTTTCTTCATTTGGTACATTTAGACACTACCACAAATGAAAGAATCAAATCCACTTTCCAATATTGCTATTATTGGAAACATATAAGCAACAATTTTCCACAGATGCCATTGTAAGGATATTTTTAAAATAAATAAAATTAAAACCCTTTTTTCTTTTATTTTAAAACTTTGCGGAAAAACTTATCCTTACAATCCACATGAAAACCTTGTTGTTATCTATTCATAAGCAATATATTATAACTCTTAAGTAACAGCTCAAAATTCTGATTACCGAACCATGCGATCGAAACCCACCTTCGCAACCAGAATCAACATATACTTACTTTAAGCTTCTTATCTTTTCTTTGATTCTTTAAAACATCAACATGTGACCCATTCACATTATGTAATAAGAATCTCCAAATAGGAACTTAATAGAGTTAGTTAGTGGACTTTAACTGAAGTAGAGTCAAACTTTTTGACTTGATTAATCTTATGATCTTTCAGGTAAATATGGCAGCTTCGCAATCAGTGTCCCTCCCTTTGGCAATAAAACATATAGACCCTTTGGTAATGGCACATGAGACTATCTTATACTTAGCCTTTCTCTTTACCATTTGGTCAACCGAGTTGACTATGGCCGATCCCTTTCCATTGGGAAGAGAAATGCTTTTCTAGATATCCAATGCTACCATTTCCAATGTCCATTTAAGGTTAGGGAAGTTGATCAAAATTTGCTTTACTAGTGTTCCAAATCATTGCTGAATCTGCAGCACTGAGCAAATAGATAAGATCATTAAGGCTCGTGTCATAGTCTATCTCATAGTAGTCCCAAAGGGACTCATTATGTTACCAAGAAGGTGACTAAACATCCAACTTTCACAAGACTTTGACACCCAACTCTCCCGGCTTGTCAATACGTGACTTCATCACCAAGATGTGATCACATATAGATCTTGCTTGCCAACAGGGCTTGAGTGACCTTAAACTTGTGGGTTTCGGAGAATAAATGGAGGAGGTGGAGGAAGTGAAGCATGATGTTCAGGGACACCATCTTCAAAAGATTTGGGACGATCATAGTTGTCTGAACCAGACATCTATAATGGGAGAAAATCAAGTTAGTTGATTCAAAATTCTTAATATAACACCCAATATGAAATATTAAGGCTAGGACCCAACACAATATTTTATAATTTGGAAGAGGGATGCCGTAATCCAAGCTATAAAATATTTGAAGGTAGGCGAATGACGTTTCACCAATTTCCACCATGAAAAACGAAATAATTTATTAGGTTTTAATTGGATTTGAAATTCCTAGATCTTTTGAGATTCATTGAACTTTTCAATGGCATGTTTCAATCTCGAGTGTGCCCTCTCAAATTTTGTGACTGGGATGCCGAGGATCACAAAACAAGGTGTGAATAACCATACCAATTCACTTGGTACCTTTAATATTATCACCTAATCAATGTGTCGGTTAACCACACACGCTCCATTGCTCTATGACAAACATTAAGTCACCCTTCGTGATCCTTACTACTCCAAGTTAGTGTGCCGGTTAACCACACACGCTCCACCAACGACTTGGTAAGGTACAAAGTGTGAATTCCATGGGCTAGCACCAAATTCACATTTTTCCTAAAGTCACTAAGATTGGGAATTAAATAAAAAATATTTAGTTACTTTATAATAATCATTATACTTTTAATGAGAATTTAAAGTCATTGTCCTACCCGTTCGGCTAACGACCCTCCACCGATCAAGCAAGCGGTGGGTGAGAGTGGACACCCATTAAGTTGCCATTTTATAGGCAACAACCTTATACCCACCTTATAGACCGGCTTCGTGAATGAGGCCTACTAATGGTAAAACGACTTGTTCTTATACATATATATAATAATTAACCATTAATCTTATAATAGTATAAGGGTAGAATTTTAACTTTTAAAACTTCTAGGGTATGGAATTAAAGTTTGCGTGAGACTTTACAAATTCCAAAACTTGAGGACAAGTTTTGAACAATTCATAAACTTTTGGATATTCATAACTTATGAGTTTTAATTAAGTGTTTAAAACTTTTAATGAAGAGTCTCTTGGAAATCCATAACTTGAGGACAAGTTATGAAGTCCATAAAAGCATTTATTAGAAAAACTCTTCAAAAGTGTAACTTATGACTTCTTAAAAAAACATTTAAAAGAAAAAAACTTTTGGAATTCCATAACTTGAGGATAAATTATGAATTTCATTAAAACACATTAATATCAAGAATTAACTAACAAAAATTTGCAAATAATTCCTATGATCTAACAAAACTCATAAGTTCATGAACATTCACATCAACAATTTCAAGAATCATATGAACACATATAAACTTGAAATTTTGATTATAACTTTGAAATTGGTCCACCATCATCATTACCACATCAAAAACAGGTTTTATGAGTCCAAAACAGTTTAAGGTAATGATTCTAGACCAATTCCAACACCAAAACTCGAAAATCTTCACTCAGGCCTACCAACTCGTCGAGTGCATGAACTGACTCGGCGAGTTGGTTGAATATACACATGGAATTGGCGAGTACCATGAATGGACTCGGCGAGTCTGCTGTGCAGAATGCATTTTTTCGACATTTTTCAGCAATTTGCATCAAGTATTCAAGAAAACAAGCCTAGGCTCAGATACCACTGTTGGGTTTTGAGCATTCTAACACTCCTATGGTGTGCATGCAACCCTATAAACCTTGGATCTATGTTTGCTTCTAAAATACATGCAAATAATAATTTCCAAGGTTTCATTCTAACTAGCATAGCATAAGATTATGAATCATAAAATTACTACTAGAAATACATACCTTTTTGATGATGTTTGATTGTTTGGAGTTTGAGAGCCAAGCACCAATAGTGTGAATGCCTCAAATGGAATCACAAATCACCACAAACACTTGGAAAAATTTGAGAGAGTAGTATACTTTCTTATGAAATCGGCCACCACTAAGTCTCACACAACTAGTGTCATTTCTTGCATCATATGCTTCTTTATATAGTGTGCATGGTTAGGGTGAAACCCTAATAACCCATGTCTTTTCCTTTTCAAGGATCCTTGGGTTAAAAGCTCCATGGATCATCCATGGACTTCCATATTAGCTTAGCCCATTAACAAATGAGTATTAGCCCACACTATATAATAGCCCATAATTTAATCAGTCTTCTTTTTAATCTCTAAATTAATTCATAATTAATTTAAGACTAAAACTAATTAAATAACATGACTTCATATTAATATATTATAACTTATAATATATTAATAAATCGTATGTATACAATTCTCATAAAATTATCCATAAATCGTTTGGGTGAAGTGCAACCCAAATGGACCATGCCGGGTCGGGTCAAGTATATACCAAATAAGTTATGGACTTAGACACCTTATCCAACAAAGACTTCCATACTGTCTCCCTTTGTAGTGAATGCTACGGGCCACCCCACAGTCTTACAATACTTTCGTATTGCCTACCATCCAAGTGAATGATACGGGTCACCCTATAGTCTTACAACAATTCCATACTGCCTCCCTTTTTAGTGAATGCTACAGGCCACCCCGTAATCTTACAACACTTTTGTACTATCTACCATCCTAGTGAATTATACGGGCCACCTTGCAGTCTTACAACACTTCTATACTACCTACCATCATAGTAAATGTTATAGGTCACCCTGTACTCTTACAATACTTCCATAGTACCATGGCCTTAGCCTATGGTCTTCCCAACTCCCCTCGAGAATACTCAAACAATAATCAATACAAGTCAAAACTCTAATTTGTTGATCCCCAACAAGCATTCGGGTCATGATTCGAACCTCAACACCTTTATTAGACAAGAACATGCAGAGAGGTCCTAAAATAACTCTCAACTTGAGACTAGCCATAAAACCAACATGTGCCACTACTGAAGCTTCATGTACATGTACAAGTTAACATGAATGCCAACCTTTGCTTCTCCAATTACAGCTGTCTAACAAACTGTAACATCCTGACTCCTAGGTATTACATTTATTTATTTATTTATTATTGGGATTTCATGAGTGACTCGATGAGTTGTCTGTCCAACTCATCGGGTAGAGTTCGGTTTGGTCACATGGGTTTACTGATCGACTCAACGAGTCAAAGAGCTGACTCACCGACTTGACGTTGTGTGAGGAAACCCTAAATCCCTAGGTTTGTGACCTATTTAAAGGAACTTATGTCCTCATTTCTGCCTCACCAACTATCCAACTCCCCTGTGTGAAACCCTAATGGGTCATTGAGCTTGAGAAAGTAAAAGAGCTAATATTTGAGTGTTTTGGTGAATCATTGGAAGAAGAAGAAGAAGAAGAAGTGAGATTCAAGCAAGGAATGAGGAAAGGCTGTGAGATCCAGTATTCATTCACTTGGAGCTTCTGTTGGAAGGTAAAAATCATCACCTTGCTCATCATGTTGTTTACATCTTGTTAATGAAGAACTTTTGGGGCTTTTTCAATATTTCCTTGAGATTTGGTATGACTTGTGCTTGCCAAGCATTAAGACATCAGATCTAGACCTTGTGACATCCATAGAGTCCAATGTTCCCAGCTTATCTAACCATAAAAGAGTTATTATGCTTAAACACCTTAGTTAAAGCTTGTATTGGCATTATGGAGCAAATATGTCATGCATTAAAGTAAAGATCGAAGCTTTATGTGACAATCGACCCTTGGGAGGCAAGATCTAGAGGTTGGAGTGGTAGATCTTCCTTAAAACATATGAATGAGAATTTGAGTTAAGGGACTCAACGAGTCAAAGAGCTGACTCGATGAGTCGGCTAGCGTTTTCCCCGATGAGTCTGGACATGGGTAACTTGGTGAGTTAGCGGAACAACATGATGAGTTGAGCTGGCTTTTCGTGAGGTTCTAAAGGAACAAGGGGGACTCGGCGAGTCACATAGTTGCACTCGGTGAGTCAGGTCAACATGGACAATTGACTCGAGTGTTGCCTTCTGTTGACTTTAGGGTTTGGTCAAGGAAGGGAGTATGGGGACCATGGAGGGGTAAAATGGTCTTTTACCCATCCCAAGAGTTAGAAAGAGAAAATAGCTTTTCGTTTATTTAGAGTTATGATTGGAGAATTAATTAGAGATAATTATCATATGTGTTTGGCAGAGGCTAGATCGGTTATTCGTGTACGAGGTTTATTTGTTTGCTTGCTTATGAGATGAGACTTCTCACTATATTTACCTAGAGTGGTAATCTCTTTGTGACAGGAGGGTCTTATGTGCTTATATTGAATATTTTGATATCCTACATTATGTCTTTGTTATATGTGCTATATTATTCTGTGTTTTACTGAGATAGGACTGGAGGGTCCAAATCGAGTTGTGAGACTGGAGGGTCTTCACTGAGATATGGGACTAGAGGGTTCGACCCGAGATGTGAGACCAAAGGGTCCTCACTGGGACACATGACTAGAGGCTCCACACCAAGCCATGAGACCGGAGGATCCTTACTAAGACGCATGAGACTGGAGGGTCCATGTCGAGTTACAACCATGAGAGGCTTATTATTTGTGTATGTGGTATTTTGGGGAAGTCACTAAGCTTCGTGCTTACCATGTTATGTGATATGTGTTTCAGGTACTTCTTAGGATTGTGGGAAGGCGCCGGTTTGATTGTACACATGAGATAGAGATATGTTTTGAGGATCACGGATTGTGTTTTTAAAATTTTATGAACATGTGTTTTTGATAAATTGTCATTTTGGAGAATTGTGAATTGTGTTTATGAGAATTATGTAATTTTTAAAATGAAAATTTTGTTTGAAATTTTACGGTGTTACACAAACAATATTCCTCGCATAAATTGTGGCTCATTCCATGATCAAAACTGGCTATCCACTTTATCTCAGCCTTCCATTCCATGTTGACCCGCATTGGTAATATTTCCATTAATTCCAAGCGATTCTCCCCCACTGGGAATCATTTATACCATGTTGACCTCGTTCCCATTTTAATTTCCTAGCCATCTACAAGTTCACTACTAAAAACTGCCGCCACTCCCGAGCTTTGCAAGAATTAACATTTCATGACCACCTTTTTTCTTAAGTTCTTTTTTATTCATCTCCTTCTACTCGGTTTGTTCTAACATTATTTTCCCTTGAGGACAAGGAAAGATTCAAGCTTGGGAGATCTGTTAGGTTAAGTTTTTGTATATTTTAGAGTGTTTTTTAAATGTATGTACCTTACATTTAGGCTTCAAAATTCATGCATTTTTGTTATTTTAGGACTTTTATATCGACTTTTGAAACTCTTTTGATTTTCACACTTTTTGGGTGTTTTTATAGCTTATAAAGGTTAGGACATTCTTACCATTTTGCTAGGAAATTGTAGTTCTCATTTCATGATGTAGAAGATATAAAAAGAAGTTGAAAATTGAAGTTTTAGGCTATTTCAAAAACTTATACGAACGAGTATCCCTTTTATTGGGTTTGACTCGGTCGAGTTCATCAAAAAGCCAAGTTTATGTCATAGGTTTCTTGACTTGATCGACTAAATCCATAGAGCAAACTTCACTTGGTCGAGTTGGGCCAATAAGTGAGAAAACTGAAATATGGAAGTTGACTCAGTCAAGTCGTTCATGTTAACATTTTTTTTACTTTATCGAGTCAAAAAAAATGTGGTGAAAAAATTCAACATCTCAATACATATCTAGGTCATATCTCTAGTATATATGATTGTTAGATGTTGAGAAAAGACTTTTGGAGCAAGAAAACATTGAAGAACACAACTTCAAGCACCAATTCAGTACTTCCTCATTTTACTTTGTAAAAATGTTTGTCAACTATTTATATTAACTCATGTTTTAGCACCAATTGAGAAAAGAATTTGTTGAATGTTTTTCATTAAACTGTAGAGAAAACAATTATTAAGGAACTATACACTGTGATATATGACTTCCTTTATAATGAATGACTAAAATTTAGTACAATATACCAAATCAACTTTATAAACAACTATAGTAAATGTAATTATATTTTACATGTTCAAATAGAGTTGAGATACAAGCTAGTAATGCCATGTAAAGCCTTAGTGATAATAAAGATAAATTAAACCATAATAGATATGGTTTAATTTCTAATCAATAGAAATTATCTTCCTTTATCATCAGTGGATTATCCATTAATCACTATCACTTTTACTTTTAATATAAATACTAACTAATATGTATATAAAACAATTTATCCTTTCGGGGTTTGAAGCCTTTGTTAGACTAAAGTTTTTAAAGCTAAAATCTACTAAATATATATCTATAGGATATTCTAAAAGGTTGCTTTGATTATTTTATACGAACCCACCAAAAATAAGTTTTCTTATTCTTCTGGAAGCTAAGTTATAAGAAAGCCATCCTCTAACGACAAAGTTTGGTACTGGTTTCAACAAGGAATTTTTGAACAAAGATAATAGTTAGTTATAAACATAAACTATTTGCATATATAGTTGAAATCATCTATAACATGAGAAATATGGAATCTCTCATTTATGAGTTCTTCTTGATGATTTTTCAAAAATCCATCAACTACCAAAATGATATATCATAATTTAAACCTGATTAATGACTTACACTCATGAACACTATGATATAATACACATCTAATAATCAAGTATGGGCTTGATTAATCTTCTTCCCTACAACGATGCTAGAAGGAGTATGTAATTCTATTAGAAATAATACATTCATGGAGATTCATACATACTTTAAATGACTTGTTAAAATTTTTAATCACCTTCATGTTAATGACTGTGATCAAACCTTTTCTCAACTAGCCATGATTAGATCAACAAGGATACTGTTTACCATAACTACATATTTTTATTATGAGATATGCCAAATAGATTTCAAGAAAAACCGCTTTTCTTAATAGACAATTACTGGAATATGTTTATATAGCTTATCTTTGACGTTTTCTTAATCCATGTTATCCTTAAAAAAAGTATAAGCCTTTAGATCAATTTGTGGATATAAGTATAATAGATGACTATAATGATATTCTAGGTACTTCAGAAGAACTGTAACGACATTCTTAGTGCAGTTAGGAATAACTAAGAGAATGTACATGAGATAATCAGTTTAGAAGAAGACTTTATGTAAAGAGATAAACATGATACTAACTTCAAAATAGATAGATATAATTATTAGTTATAATTGGATTAAGACTTCATTATGGAATGAAGAGTAAGTTTTACTGTAATGACGTCCAAACAAAATACATTAGCATAATAAAATATGATTGGATGAATGAGATTATTGAAAAAAAATTAAGTTAAGTAATACCATTCAAGGATCAAAGAGAAATATTTTATGACCTCAAGAGTACAATTAATCAAGCAAATAGACTCCATTTCATATCATATATTCTACAAATATATTCAACTATAGTTATATTAAGGTTAAATATAAAGATGAGAGTATTCGCAGAATTCAGAAAAATTAAATTTAGTCATACATATTAATAAAATATTTCCTTAAATTAATCATGAATGGTTACACTTGAGTTATAAGACTTTGTTATTCTAGAAATAGGATAAGATTTGAATTTGGTATTTGGATATTGAAACATTATAAACAACAAAGATTGTATTATTTACATATATTGGGATATTATCTTCGCATCAATAATTGTTGTGATCTATATTAACATGTTTAATCCATGTATAATTTTATTATTCTAAAATTTAGTAGTTGATTATAACTGTGGGAACAATTATGAAGTAAGACTAACAAGAATTTGATTGGATGAATCTCATAAAATGAAGTAGGCAATGGGTTGTAATCAAGATTCATATGTACTTTATCGGAGAATTGGTATTGGATTGAACCGCATAAAGATTACTTCATGGATTGATTTTGCAAGTGTTACTTGATAAAAAGGTACTATTATTGTATCCTTAATACATTAGATAGATAGTGGGACTTAATTATAGGGAGGGTTATGCTTTGACGTGTTCAAATGTTGATCCATAACCAGTCAGTCATAAAAGCCATTATTAGGTGTTGTGTGAACTATGAAAAAGGCTTATGTAGTCAAGATCAGATTTGTTCCTCTTATGTGTTGAAAGCTAGACATCTAATGCATATTACGAAAAGTTGAACACCAAATGAGATTGATAAGGATCCAAGTCTCATATTCAAAAGGATGTATGTAACAAATGGATAAAAGATAGTCTTACCTTATACATCAATTGGAACATTGAGCTTCTGTGAATTAGATGTTGACAAATGACGTTCTTTATCGTGTGTTATTGGGGATATTGAAAACTGGATAAATGTTCACCAATATCTATATTAAGCTTTGATGATTATCGTATCAGTGGGAGATTAAAATATATTTATGATCAAGAGTCATTATAGAATGATATTTACTAATGAAATATGATCTTCTAGGGTCACAACTTATACCAATTTACTACTGATTGATTACTTATTAAGTAATTTGGTTATTAATAAATATAATTAAAAACTATATTTAATTGGAAAAATATTATTTTAGGAATGTAATTTTTAACCATTATATTGGAAATTATTGTTTCTTGGAAATAACGATGAAGAGAACAAAAAAAATAGGAAACATCATATAGTATGAATATTAAAATTGTGTACAACTTTTTGGGAACTTAGAGTAAGTCGTTTAGTTGAATTGTGACTACATAATTTGAGATTAAGTAAAAGACACTCCATGATTTTGACTTGATGATCTAAAATCGTAGACACACACAAAGGGAATGAGATATTTTGTCGTCTTTTATTTAGCTCCCATAGTTGTCATAAAGAGAACCATGCTTCCCATTAAAGTAAGGCTTAACTTTGTACATATTGGTATGTATAAAATGAGCCAATTACAACTAAGAAAATGTTAATCACTTGCTCTATTTTCTCTCTTTAAATGCTATCAATTTCATAGTTATTAAGCTCTCATTTCATCTTTTATTTCTATTAATTTGGTGCCAGATTTGAAGGTTCATAGTTTGCTTCTGTTTAACTCTTATTTGGTATAAGTATTAATGTCTTAAGAACAACTTAATACAAGTGAAGACTAGCATAACGAAGTAGGTTACTCTTGCTTGGAAAATAATTTTAGAAAAGCTCAGATTTAAGTATTTTTCCCTCTTCAGAAACATCCAATCTCCCATGAAGAATCAAATTCTTAAAAGGTTGTAATATTTTTTCCATCTATCATTTTTTTAATATATCCATGCTTTGTAAAATGATCCCCAGTGAGTTAAAAATACTTCTAAGGTTATTCGATTATAAAAGATTTTGTCGTCCTTCTTAGTGTTTTTGTGAAAACAATTTTGAATAAAACTATGACAACCCGAAAGTTTTTTACTTTTCAAGACCAATCAATCAACTCAACTGAGTGTCAAATGCATTATTACTGAGTTCTAGCCCGGTTAAAAGTCATTCTAAGGAGTTTTGAGCCTAATACACTTAAAGAATAAGTGTAAGAAAGTACCTGCTAGACCCACAGTGTAACAAATCAAACCTAAACCTCATCTAAATGAGTTCACGGCCACAAGACCATGAGTTTACAGCCGTAAACTCATGTGGCCGTAAACTCAAGAGCATATGTAAGGCTTTAGGCCATTTCTAGTCATTTCTTCCTTCCTTGGCTGATTTTTCCTCCAAATCCTCTCAAGTATCATCAAGACTTTCACCTTAGATCTTCAAAAGAGTAAGTGTTCTATCCCTTGATTAGTTGATACATCGTATTAATTAGCTACATACATTGATTTCATCCATGTAAATCATGTTTGTATAGATCTTCAAGTTACACCAAGAACACCAATAACACACACTAGTGTTCTTGGCCAATAGCAACCATTTCAAGCTTCTAGATCGTAAGTGCTCTTACCTATACTACATATCCAGTTAGGACTCATGTTTAAATACTTAAATACATCAAGAACAAAGACGAAATGGTTTTTACGGGCAAGCCATTTCCATGGTCGTAAACCCCTTAAAGGTTGCCATCTTGGACATTAACACTCCTATATGCAAACCTAGTGAACCAGGCCCCTTCATGGATGAACTTACGACCTTAAACAACTCTCATAATCATAAGTGGCCATGAGTTTATGGATTTAAACTCATTAGGGCCGTAAACTCACCAAAGGCTTCAAAGAAAGTGGTCTTCCTCATCCTAATGTAGAGCTAAAGTCCCTAAAACCTCCCTAGCCTTCAAACTTGCCATTATACATGAGTGACCATGCGTTTACGACCGTAAACACCCTTGGGTCGTAAACCCATTATAGTAAACTCATGTGAGTACCATTCTTCCTTCCATTGTTGAATCACATGTGATTCCAACACTTGGTCAAGGTGTTTCCTAGTCCCTGAAGGTGTTTCCTTTCATATAGTTGTTATAAACACTATATTCATCCCAAAATGTGTCATTATATATCATTTAGGACTTGTTGTGTCTTGGGACTTCATTCTCGGAACTTCTCATCCTTACACGCGTACTCGTTTGAATCACCCTCAACAGGTGAGTTCATACGCCTTGATGAATCTTTTAACTGTTTTAAATGCTTTTAAGGGAGGGGGGATACAAGTTCAATACAATGATATATGTGTAATTATTTGTTATAAACATAGTTCAAAATGTTGCTTATGTCTTCTATAAGTAGTCAAAGCATTTCTAAACTATTTTACAGTTATGTTGCTTTATAGTTTAGCAAAACTCCATTTTTCAACTATAAACAAAACTTGTTAGTAAAACGAGTCTTTTCAATAACAGTTCAAGTAGAATACTAGTAACTATAATGGGTATAGTTTAGAGAGTCAGTTCATACAAGATACAATACACGATAACAGAACAAACATAATAAGGTGCTATAGCTTGGAACAATTACATGATCTAACTATACCAATGAATCACTAACGCATTGTTTTAAACAATAGGTGATAGTTATATTGGGTATACATGATCATAAAATCATAATGTGGATGTTCACGACTTGAAATCATTTCAGGGGTGGCGTTTGGTTCCAAGAATCTTTTGACAGGGAGAGCGTTTGGTATGGGATCTAGCCATCACATTATACCTTAATACTCAATTTAAGGTAATTAGTACAATAGTAGTCACTCATTACAATACTACAGTACTTATATTTTACAAACAACAAATGGAACAGTCGGGTCTAGTACACAAAGTAGAAAGGGACTACAATGATAACCTTATGATTCCTTAATGTTTACATTAAGGGATATATATAAATGGTATCCGCTAGATAATAGGTTGTGTGCCTTCCGCTTTACTTCTTGTTCCTCGTTGGGCTGTAGGCTTAGAGCAAATTCACCCAACCTATTATCTATTCGATTTTAGTTATATATATGTTTTGTACACAATAAGTCATCATAAGGGGTACCAGGTATGGGTCAGGTTATAGGACACAAATTTAATGCATAGTTTTCTAGTACAAATCATACTTTTCAAATCATATCTTTTAGTACACAAAACTAGAAACTTCCCAGTAAAAGGTTTAATCCATTTTATTAAACCAGTGTAGACTTAAAGGACTTTAGGTGATTGACTCTATGATACCTTGGTTTATGCATCATAGTTATACATCATTAATACCCAATAGGTCGTTGGATGTGTGCCTTCCACCTTATTTCCTGTTCCTCGTTGGGTTGTGGGCTTAGAGTGGATACACCCAATTAACTATCTATTCAATATTAAATAATGTATAACCAGTATAAACTAAGTGATTATAGAAGTAATTACTGTGCTTACTATTTTACTATAAGAAATAAGGGTTTTCTTAACGAATCTTTTCATAAAATATAAAGGAACTATTACAATTAACTCCATGAGTAACAAGCGAGTACACCAGAGTTATATGCATCAAGGACCTAACAAACAATGGGATGTGTGCTATCCGCTTTACTTCTTGTTCCTCATTTGGTTGTGGATTTAGGGAAGATGCGCATAGTCGATTTTTTGTTTACTCCAAGTCATATATAACTCGTATTTATTTAGTACTCATAGAAAGGATTGTAGAATCATTTTTACGTATCTTTCATCTCAGTAGGAAATATAGGATTTCTGGAGGAACATACAAACTTTTCTAAACATAACTTACACTTTACATAACTTATAACTTACTACATTTTTCAACTTCATTTTACAAAAAATTTCTAAAACTTACTTACATCACTAAAATCTTATGAACTCACCAACTTAATTGCTGATAAACTCTTTTAAATAACTTGTATTCTCTGGAAACTAGTAGACAGGTACTCGCGTTGGGAATTCGGAAGATGGAGCATTATAGCTTCAAGTCTTGTTTTGTTATTTCCTCATGTAGTTTATGTTTTGTGAGCACACATATTGTAAACACTTTCTTTCTAATGAAATGGTTGTTCATTACTTTGCTTACTATGATGCATGTCTTGTGATACTAAACATGACGTCCTACACCCCTGAATGTTTCCATCGTTCCGGTTTTGGGGCGTGACAGATTGGTATCAGACCGTTGTTTATAGTGAACTAAGTATATCAACCGATAAAAGATATACAACTATAAATACAATGGTGCTTAAATGTTCTGGATAATTATATATTTTAATAGTATAACGATAAGCTATAAAAATATACCTACGTGCTTATACATGTATAAATACTAGAACGAGTATCACAAGGAGAACAGAACTAAAGTATTTAAAGGTTGAACACTGTGGTCAAACCTAAACAGTTATGTAATCATAGCTAGGATCAATATAGCCCGATCAACTATATTCCTTCGAGATATGACCGACATATGTTTAAGAGTGATGTGGTGTTGCAACAGTCTTAAAACTTACCTCACACCAGTCAGGAGAATTCTAGATTAAATACATTACGTTAAAATACTATAGGAGTATTTTAGGCACTATATAAACAACTTACATGATAACTTAAAAGACCCTTACGGATAGGCCTATAATCTTACAATGTATACTCCCAAGGTTTTATATAATTTAGATCTTCTTTTAGAGTTAGAATTTGTGATCTACGCTTCACTACCATCCCCCATTTGGTTGCGGTTTTGGAGTAGGATCATTTATTCGAAGACCTATCTAATCTTAAATTATATACAACTTATATACATTGTATAATTATAAGCATGACTCTGTAAGGATCACCCCATAAAGTTACCCTAAATCTCATAGATTCTTTAGTCACATTCATTCTCACATGACAAACCCAGACACGTCACACTAATAAATAATAATATTGTTAATTTAATGAGCGAGTGGAGACACTGCTCACATTATATGTTAGGATTATTTTCTTACGTGCAACTGGTAACAGTTATTCAACAAACATATATTCATTTGAGGATAGTTCGTTCAAATTCATAGAGTTTATTAGGTATAGACTCTTTTATGAATTGTTTCTAGAACCCTATAGAAGTCAGGACCCGATACATTTAGCCTTTCCGTTTTCGACTTTTATCCACTACTATAGACTCATTTCCTTTCATCGTGTATCCTTTTTAGCAAGATTCCTCCACAACGATCAACTAGACACGCTACTCCGATAACTCTGAAACTTTCTCCACAAATCGATGCGGCAACTCTGAATGCTGCAGTAGCTGCGGCTGTGGCAACAACCATGGCTCAGTATCATCCTACCAGTTCCAGCGGAGGTGGAACACCTGTTCATTCTACTCAAAGTGAGGTCCATGTGCACCCAAAAGAGTGCTCCTACAAGGACTTCACCAACTGCTAATCCATTTCCTTTAACAGAGATGGTGGAGTCATCACTTTGATGCGATGGTTTGAGAAAACAAATTCGGTCTTCAAAATCTGTTCATGCCCAGAAGGGAGCACAGTGAAGTTTGTTGCCTGCACCTTCTTTAACAAAGCCCTGACATGGTGGAACAGACATGTTAATTCACTAACCCTATCAGTGGCTAACTCAATAGGTTGGGAAAACCTGAAAGAGTTGATGCTGGAAGAGTACTGCCCAATAGGCGAAGTTCAAAAGCTGGAACAAGAACTATGGGAGCATACCATGATTGGCTCAGACATAGTGACCTACGCTGATAAGTTTTGCGACCTGGCAGCACTATGCCCTGAAATGCTTACTCTAGAGAGTAAAAAGACAGAAAGGTACATCTAGGGTCTGACTGCCCCAACCCAAGGAGATGCACTGTCTTCTAACCCAGCCACATTCGATAGCTCCAAACGCCTGGCCCATTAACTAATTGACCATGGATTTTGCCATGGTGTAGAAGTCCTCGTTCCCGAGCCATTAAAGGGAGTGGATTATAATCAAAAGACGGGGAAGAAGAAGAAGAAGAAGTGAACTTCCTAGGAAACCCCGCAAGAACAACAAGCAAGTAATATGTATGCCGCCACAATGCCTACTGCTCCAGCACCTACTAGTCAATACGTTGGAACCCTCCCGAAGTGTGGAAAGTGCAACTACCACCACATCGTTGTATGCCGAGAAATGCAGTGTCTGAACTGCCACAGAAAGGGACACACAATTCGTTTCTGTAGGGCACCGGCTCAACCGATCTCCTAAGTCCCCAATGTTGAAGAAAACCAAGCCTGCTATGGTTGTGGTGAGGCTAGGCACAACCAGAGAGACTGCCCAATAACAAGGAACTCAGGCGCGGACGGATGAATCCTGATGATCACCGCAGGAGAATCGACCCTAGATTCGTCAACGAGCAGTGGTATGTCTTCGATCTAGTAATTACTTTAAAAATTAATTTATATTTATATAAGATAAAACTAAAGGGAATACACTTAAAAGTAATCTTAAATCACTCACATATAGAAGTAGGTCACACTATTCTAGAGAACTAAAAGATCCGATTTAGAGAAGCTACGATGGTTTAGCATATGCATCAGGGTTGTACATAACTAAGATGTTGCAGATTTAGAGTGATTGATTCCGCCCTAATTCCTGTTCCTCGTTGGGTTGTGGATTTGAGGCAGAATTACTCAGTCGACCGTCTTATTCATCTTAATTATTGATAACTTGTATATGACAGGCGATCGTAGTGGTACCAAGGAGGATCATGATATTAAGTATCATCACAAGTTATCAAAGCACTTTCATTTGTATGTATACGCACATAGCGGTACGATACATAGGAGTGTTAACATCAAAGGGAAAACAAAAAACACAAGAAAATTTTCTAGGATTACATTATCGAACACACTAGGGATACAACACCGTATAATAGACGTTCCTTTCATTTGGCCAAAACTTCGTTCAGTAAAGAGTCCGTTACTTTCACTCGTCATTAATGGGCGTGGTCCTCACCCCACTAAGTTCATATGTTTCTATCGCCTCGACCGCCAAATTCTCGAAACCTTCGTCATTAGTATCGACAGTCCAACCTAAACCCTAGTTTTATCTTTCATATTCAAAACCCCGAGGTATTTATGTGAAGAGTACTTTGTCCTCTGAAGCCCTATTGTCAAGATGACCGTAGATCGTAATGAAATACCACTCGTCCAGCAGAGCAAGTTCGAGCATAGTGGCTACGGACGAATACGACTCATCTATCACTATTCAGTGTATACGCGAGGGTGGTATATGATTAGGATTATGCAGATCTTGTATGTGTATTTCCGCCCTATCTCCTGTTCCTTGATGGGTTGTGGACCTGGGGCAGATTCGCACATCCGACCGTCTTACTAACCCTAATCATATATGACTTGTATACACGAGATAATGGTAGATGGACCAGGTATGAAATCCTAGGATGAACACTAGGGCAAAAATTGCTAGGTCTACGAGTGAGTATTCTGCAAATAAAAGGAGCACAACCCCAGTAGTACTGTAAAAAAGTTAATTTCGGGACAAAATTCCCTCTAACAAGGGGATGATGTGACAACCCGAAAAAATTTTACTTTTAAAGACGAGTCAATCAACTCAACTAAGTGTCAAACTCATTAGTACTGAGTTCTAGCATGGTTAAAAGTCATTCTAAGGAGTTTTGAGCCTAATACACTTAAGGAATAAGTGTAAGAAAGTACTTGCTAGACCCACAGTGTAACAAATCAAACCTAAACCTCATCTAAACGAGTTCACAGCCACAACACCATGACTTTACGGCCGTAAACTCATGTGGCCGTAAACTCAATAGCATATGTAAGGCTTTGGGTCATTTCTAGTCATTTCTTCCTTCCTTGGCCGATTTATCCTCTAAATCTTCTCAAGTATCATCAAGAATTTCACCGTAGATCTTCAAAATAGTAAGTGTTTTATCCCTTGATTAGTTGATACATATTATTAAATAGCTACATACATTGATTTCATCCATGGAAATCATGTTTTTATAGATCTTCAAGTTACACCAAGAACACACACTAGTGTTCTTGGCCAATAGCAACCATTTCAAGCTTCTAGATCGTAAGTGCTCGTACCTATACTTCATATCTAGTTAGGAATCATGCTTAAAGACTTAAATACATTAAAAACACAAGACCAAATGGAGTTTACGGCCAATCCATTTCCATGGCCGTAAACCCCTTAAAGGTTGCCATTTTGGCCATTAACCCTCGTAGATGCAAAGCAAGTGAACCAGGACCCTTCATGGATGAACTGATGACCATAAACAACTCTCATAATCATAAGTGGCCATGATTTTACGGATTTAAACTCATTAGGGCCGTAAAATCACCAAAGGCTTCAAAGAATGTGGTCTCCCTCATCCTAATGTAGAGCTAAAGTCCCTAAAACCTCCCTAGCCTTCAAACTTGCCATTATACATGAGTGACCATGCGTTTATGACCATAAACACCCTTGGGCCGTAAACCCATTGTAGTAAACTCATGTGAGTACTATTCTGCCTTCCATTGTTGAATCACATGTGATTCCAACACTTGGTCAAGGTATTTCCTAGTCCCTGAAGGTGTTTCCTTTCATATAGTTGTTATAAACACTATATTCATGCCAAAATGTGTCATTATATATCATTTAGGACTTGTTGTGTCTTGGGACTTCATTCTTGGAACTTCTCATCCTTACACGCATACTCGTTTGAATCACCCTCAACAGGTGAGTTCATACCCCGTAATGAATCTTTTAACTGTTTTAAATGCTTTTAGGGGGGGGAGGAATACAAGTTCATCACAATGATATGTGTGTAATTATTTGTAATAAATATAGTTCAAAATGTTGCTTATGTCTTCTATAAGTAGTCAAAGCATTTCTAAACTATTTTACAGTTATGTTGCTTTATAGTTTAGCAAAACTCCATTTTTCAACTATAAACAAAACTTGTTAGTAAAACGAGTCTTTTCAATAACAGTTCAAGTAGAATACTAGTAACTATAATGGGTATAGTTTAGAGAGTCAGTTCATACAAGATACAATACACGATAACAGAACAAACATAATAAGGTGCTATACCTTGGAACAATTACATGATCTAACTATACCAATGAATCACTAACGCATTGTTTTAAACAATAGGTGATAGTTATATTGGGTATACATGATCATAAAATCATAATGTGGATGTTCACAGCTTGAAATCATTTCAAGGGTGGCGTTTGCTTCCCTGAATCTTTTGATAGGGAGAGCATTTAGTATGAGATCTAGCCATCACATTATACCTTAATACTCAATTTAAGGCAATTGGTACAATAGTAGTCACTTATTACAATACTATAGTACTTATACTTTACAAACGAAAAACGGAACAACCAGGTCTAGTACACACTGTAGAAAGGGACCATAATGCTAACCTTATGATTCCTTAATGTTTACATTAAGGGATATATATAAATGGTATCCGGCAGATAATAGGATGTTTACTTTCCGCTTTACTTCCTATTCCTCGTTTGGTTGTGGGCTCAGAGCATATTCACCCAACCTATTATCTATTCGATTTTAGTCATATACATGTTCTGTACACATTAAGTCATCATAAGGGGTACCAGGTATAGGTCAGGTCATAGGACACAAATTCAATGCACAGTTTTCTTGTACAAAGCATACTTTTAAAACCATATCCTTTAGTACACAAAACTATAAACTTCCCAGTAAAAGGTTTAATCCATTTTATTAAACCAGTGTAGACTTAAAGGACTTTAGGTGATTGACTCTATAATACCTTGGTTTATACGTCATAGTTATACATCATTAATACCAAATAGGTCGTTACATGTTTGCCTTCTGCCTTATTTTCTGTTCCTCGTTGGGTTGTGGGCTTAGGGCAGATGCACCTAATTAACTATCTATTCGATATTAAATTATGTATAGCCAGTATAAACTAAGTGATTATAGAAGTAATTACTGTGGTCACTATTTTACTATAAGAAAAAAGGGTTTTCTTAAAGAATCTTTTAATAAAATATAAAGGAACTATTACAATTAACTCCATGAGTAACAAGAGAATACACCTGAGTTATATGCATCAAGGACCTAACAAACAATGGGATGTGTGCTATCCGCTCTACTTCTTGTTGCTCATTGGGTTGTGGATTTAGGGCAAATGCGCACAGTCGATTGTTTGTTTACTCCAAGTCGTATATAACTTGTACTCATTTTGTACTCTATGTTTTGTGAACACACACATTGTAAACTTTTCTTTCTAACGAAATGGTTGTTCATTACTTTGCTTACTATGATGCATGTCTTGTGATACCAAGACGTCCTACACCCCCGAACGTTTCCGTCGTTCCGGTTTTGGGGTGTGACAAAAACCCAATCGTTCACACATTTTAGAAATTTACTACTAATTGATTATTTATTAAACAATTTGATCATTGATAAATATAGTCAACACTTGTATTTGATAGGAAAAACAAAAATTTTTTAAATAACATTTTGGCATAATATTGGGAATTATTGTTTCTACGGAATAATAATAAAGAAAACAAACACTACTAAATATCGTATGGTATGAACATTAAAGTTATGTACTATGTCTTGGGTACTTAGAGTAAGTCATATAGTTAGAACAAAACTAGCTAGTCAGATCTTGATTGCAGATTACATAATGATCCCTTGACTTTCTTACAAAAATCGTATGTTCCTTGGGAAGGAATGAGATTGCTTGTAGTCTTGAATCTTACACTTCATGATTATTAAGTGAATACCATATTTTCCATTAATTCTTGAATGGACTTAGTACATGTTAGTATGTAAAAAATAAGTTCATTTCTAGTAATAAAAGTTTGATCTTTTGGTTCATTTTCTCTATTCTTTGGCTGCCATATTCTGTGAATATGAAGCCTCTCTCTCTCTCTCTATCTCTCTCTCTCTCTCTATATATATATATATATATATATATATATATATATATTCTTTCAATTATGTGCTTGAATTAAAGGTTCATAAGCTCTTTTTCTTTAAGGCTTATCTGGTATAATTCTTAATTGCTTAAGAATAACTTAATACAAGTGAATACTAGCATCTTTATGTGGTTTACTCTTGCTTGGTGGATAGTTCTAGAGAAGCTGTTCTTTGAAACTCGTGTCATCTTTGTTCACTTCCAACCTCCCGAGAGAAATCTAAGTCTTCAAAGGTTTTATCATTTTTTCCTTCTATGGTTGTTAATGTTTTCGTGCTTTGTAAAATGATATTTGGTGCGTTAAAAAGAGTTTTAACTTTATTCAACATTTAAAAGTTCCATTGTCATTTTTATTGTATTTGTAAAAATAATTTTGAATAAAACCCAACAATATGATCCTGTGGATTCACACCTTATATCAAGCTAATACTAATTGATTATTTATTAAGTAATTTGATTTTTAAGAATTATAAGAAATACTTCTATTTTATCGGAAAAAACATAATTTTATGAAAATAACATTTTCTGCATCATATTGGGAAATTTTTTTTTTTGGAAATAATAATAAAGAGAACAAAAAATCACTAAATATCATATGGAATGAGTATTAAAGTTATGTAGAACTTTTTTGGGAACTTAGAGTAAGTCTTGTAGTTGGAACAAAACTAGATAGTTTGAGCTTGAGTGATGATCACACAATGATCCCTTAAATTTCTTGCCAAGACCGTATGGTGCATAGCAATGAATGGAAACACTTGTACTCTTGCACTTTACACTCCATGCTTATCAAATGAAGACCATACTATCATTTAATTCTTGACTGACTTTAGTGCATGTTAGTATGTACAAAAGAAGTGCATTACTAGTAACAAATGGTTGATCATTTGGTTTATTTTCTCTCTTCTTTGGCTGATATATTTTGTGAATATGAAGTCCCTCTTTCTCTCTTCTTTCTTGAAACATTGTGCTTGACTTGAAGATTCATAAATTGGTTCTCCTTAAGCTTATGTTTTATTAGTCCTAATAGCTTAAGAAAAACTTAATACAAGTGAATATTAACATATTGAAGTGGTTTACTCTTGCTTGGTGGACACTTTTTGAGAATCTCTCCATTGAATCTTTTTCAGTATTTATGAACTTCCAACCTCTCAAGACGAATCGAAGTCTTCAAATATTGTATCACTCTTTCCTTCTGTGGTTTTTGTTAATATTTCCATGGTTTGCAAAATTATACTTGGTGGGTTAAAAAGAGTTTTAAATTTATTCCAATTTTAAAGCTTCCATTGCCATTTGTAGCTTTTTGGGAAAATGATTTTGAATAAAACTCAAGCATTACCTATGCTTAAAGAAATGCAAGAAAAAGAACGTGATGATAATGGTGGCAATATCAGCAAAGTTAGGAGATAGCATGTTCATCAAGTAGGTGACGAGACTATTCTCGAGAATGGGAAAGTTGATGTTTACCAAAAGGTATGATATACATATCATCGTTTGACAATATTGGGATATCATTCGATTAACCACAACCATAATGTGGGTTTCATTCTCATACTTTATCTTATATGTGTCTTTGTTTTTGTCGAAGAGCTCTTTAAGACTACACTTAACGATGTGAGCGGTGGCTCCTTACTTAAGGATCATGATGAGTCGCGACTTAGTAATGGTACCATAAATCCAAATCTTGAGCATTGAATCAAGCTTGTACCGTTCGGTATCAGCTGAGGATGTAGGGTAGAGGATCCATCAAAGTAGAAATGATGATGTAATTGGTCTAATGCATCTCAAATATCTAAAGAAAAACATCATATTAAAGTTATTATGGTCAAGGATGACTGGTACATACACATTAATGTCCAAGTAGAATTGCATATGATTTGGGTTGTCATCCATTTAGAAGAATCTGGATGAGAGTAGAAGAAAACAGGAGATCAGAAAAGAAAGATGGAAGATGTGAATGACATCCACTACAAGAAATACACCCTATACCAATGACACTTATACCGACAACTTAAACTCCTTGGTAAAAACTATACTATACGATGACATGTCATCGACATAAAAAGACAAACTTTGTTAGACCAAAATATATATATATATAACGATGACATATCGTTGGTATAGCATACGCGGGAACCGATTAGGTTTCATGCGTTTCTGAAAATATATGCCGATGATTTGTTGTCGGTATATAGTTACGGAAAAAGATTTTTTATTTATTTATAATTCATTTCTCATAACTAAGAAGCAGCGTCATTTACAGTTAACCTATACTTATGACATGTTGTCAGTAGGCACTTCCAGTGATATGTGATTTTTATGTCGACGAGATGTCCTTGACACATATAATTAATATATAGTTTTTATGTAAGCAAATAAACAAACGATTTCGTTTGATTAAACCCTATACCGATGACTTGTCATCGACATAGGGTCGTATCTCTAGATTATATTCTACATGATCACATTTCTATCGCCGCACCCGAACTCTTTCTCTCTTATAGCCTCTAGCAATCTCTTTGCTTTCGGCCACTCCTTTCACCGACGACATCAAGTAACACACTCCTTCTCGTTTTTATCGATTTCCTATCTTTTACCATTTTTTTATTTTAAGAATTTTGGTGACCAGAGTGGCCATCACCAGTGACCACAACCTCCACCGACCAGCTCTTCTCCTCTATCGTTGGAGGTAGGAGATATTTTTTTTTTCTAATTTTGTTGATTAGAAGGTGAATAAGTGATTATTTTATTAAGTGATAAAGTGAGAAATTATGTATGTATGTTAGTGTATTTATCATTTGTTGTCATTTTTGTATGACGAAGAATATGTGATTAAGTAGTTATCATTTGTTTGTGTTAATTATGTTTGTATGTTAGTGATTAAGTGATAAAGCATTTAGTGATTAAGTAATGGAACGGTTAAAATGTTTGTATTTAATATCATGATAAGTGTTTAGTAATTAAGTGATAAAGTGTTAAATGGATAAAGTGCTTAATGTGTTTCTATTTTCATGAAAAGTGGTTAGTTTGTTTTCTAATTCAATGCTTAGTGAGCACTTGTTATTGGTTTGTATTGTAAAGTGCTTAATATGTACATGCTTAAGATGTTTTCAATTTCATGATAATATGGTTTGAAAGTGCTTAATATTGTTAATGAATTAATTATAATGATTATGATTTTAGGTTAATCAGGTAATACAATTGTTTATATTACAATGTTATAGTTGAATAAAAAAACAAAGTAAATTGTTATAATAGTAAAAACAGAATAATATTTATAGTATAATGCTATAATTAACAAAAGCAATAATAAGATGCAATAAAAACTATAAATAGGAAAAATATGTAAAAGTATAATGTTTTAATAGACATACTAATACAAATACGTTACTATTAAAGAAAATGTAACTACAAAGGTTATCGATAGCAACATATTTCTATTATTTTGTTTATTAAAACATTTTAATTTTATTTAGTTTTTATATTTATAAAAGAAAAACCGAAAAAGTATTCAAAGTGGAATATAATTATGCATAATCTAATAACTTAATTATTTAAAGTACAACGTTATTATTTAAAAAAAACCAAAAAAAAAAGAAGTGAAAACAGAATGATTTAATACACAAACTAATAAAAGTATGTTGATATTAAATATAACCTAACTGCAAAGGTTATTAATAGAAACACATTTTTATCAGTTAGTTTATTAAGTCTTTTTCATTTTTTTATATTTATAATAGAAAACAAATTAATAAAAGTACAATGCTATAATAGAAAAGGAACAAAAGTATAATGCTATAATTAAAAAATATATGAAAACACAATCATTGATTTTTAGTCTAAGTCTTTTCTTTATAATAATCAAGAACCTTGAAATACCCGTGCTATAGCATTTAGAAATAAATTTCGGGTTTTCCCTATTTTGGGACTATTTTTTGAATAATTTATCTTATTTAGGATTTGAATATGTAATGCATGATTTTTTATTTAAGAAAAATGTAGTATTAATTTTCTCTTTGCTCATCCAATATATGTTTCTTTAAACACTTTGGGGCTAAAGAAAGATGTCGTCGATGACTCTGATCCGCTAACATGTCATAGGTATCCCTATCCCAATGACATGGTGTTGGCATAGCGTTAAAGAAACATGGGCATGTCATGTTATTCTTGTACTGATTCACCGAATTAGGTTGTCAGTGGCATGAGGGATTGAAAGAGAAAAAAGGTGAAGAGAAATTAGGCCTCAAATAGCATATAAGGCTAATTACATTCGTATATTAAGACTTAAACAAAGGACAAATCCCCAAAAGGGTTACACAGACCCAACTATTGCTAGCATAAAACATGAGCTACTCATAATTTTCATTGTAATTGTTGCGTTTTATAGATAGCACATATGTACAATTCGCAAAAGAATTAACAATTAATAAGGTACATGCATCCTATAAAAGATATATGTCATACATGTGATATCAATATAACATAAGCAACTAAACTAACCTAATCCTAATGTAAATCTAAAATTACATAGTTTAGGTTACATACCGTTTGATTTATTATAGAAAACTAATCAAACCAAATCTTGAAACTATGAAGATTTGAAAGACTAGCACCAAAGAGATGATGCCTCTAATAGTTGTTAACTAAAAATTAGCAACAAGAACACAAGAGGAGAGAGGAGAGGATTAAGGAATTTTGACTATTAGAAGAACAAGAAGGGGCTGCAAAAAATTTGACCCTTAAGGTCTTATTTATAGGTTATAAGGAATCATTGGATAACAATCCGTTGAATATAGTAATAATAATATCTTAAAATAGGCAATTATCTAAATCCCTTACTTATCCTCCACGGCTACCTAAAAACCTTAGGAACCTCTACCAAAACCTTCCCCATGAGGGAGGTTCTAGAACTCTTCACTGCTCAACTTTTAAACAATGTCACCTTTATCCTTACACTTCCAATTAATTTAATTTAATCCCAATATTAATTCTAATTAAGTTCTGATTAATTCTAAATTAATAATCACCATTTATAATTAACATATCAATCGTATAATATATTAATAAATTATCCTCCTTATCCAAATATAATTATTCTCAGTTGCTAGTTCTGAGGGCAACCTAAAAGGACATTGCTTTTATTTCAAGCATATACCAATTTAGTTATTGGCTTAGACACCTAAATCAACAGTCTCCCACTTAGATAAGAATATAACTACAATTGCAAGTATAGACCTTGAAGTAAATAGCAAAGCATGGTTTCTAAATCCACTACCGAATTTTGATGCATATCAGCCTTCAGTCCTAAAATAAGTGATCAACTATTTCTTCACTCTACAGGATATCGTTTGAATGCGAGACATGGATCAGAATCAATCTCATTGTCTACGATTCTTTTTCTCAATCCCCGGATTTGTAAGTACTTAATTATTCAAGTAAACTGATCAGTTAGTCCTAGTTAGGGCCAACACTATATATAGTCATCATCAAATCATTGAGGGCAACAGGAAAGAATGACATTGAGTATATAACCATAGAATTTACTAACCAAATCATATATGGAATTACTCTTTATAACACCTAATTACGAGATATGTTTGGGTAAACCAATGGATAACTGATTCGTAAACTACGAACTATATATATATATATATATATATATATATATATATATATATATATATATATATATATCCACTTAAGAATAGTATATTTTATCGTCCTAGAATTACTTGTCACTAGATCCATGCAGTAATATCTAAGCGTGGGTTTATCAAATACTTAAAATCCTTATTTTCAAAGCACTCATGTATATTCTAGCAATTCTAATTGCAATGTCTTAACCTAAATTGACAATCTACAATCAATTCATGACAATCTTGATTCACTACTTACTTCCAAAAGTATGAACGACTGTGGAGGTTTGAATAATTTATATTAATCAGGAAGTATAAACATGCAAAAAGAAACACAAGAATAAATAATTGAATAATGTAGTAGGATACTCATAAACAATTGTGTATTATTCATTCACCAAAACAATTACATTTATTTTTTATAAGTTTGAAAATATTACCTAACTACTAAAACTAATATCGTCTCTTAAACCATTGCTCCTAGCATGCTGGTGCTGTTTTACTCTGCTAAAATCTTTTTTGAAAGGATCTGCAACATTATCTACTGATGATACTTTCATCACAAGAAGGTGTGCTTCTTCTACCCGATGTCGAATATAATGGTATTTTATGTTGATATGTTTGGATCTACCATGATCCTTTGGTTCTTTTTACAAAGCAACCGCACCATCATTATTACATAACAGTTCTATCGGTTCGTGAATAGCTAGAACGACTCCAAGTGTAACCCCCAAAATTTCAACCCAAAACTTTCGATAAACACTTTCAGTATTTATTTAATTCACAACTGCAAGATCTTAAAACATTTATCAGAGTATCATTAAAGTTATCAACTACAAAAGTCCCCCATTGATGCGATACAATCGAGTCGGGCCTGTCCTTTAATATAAGAAAACCTGAAACATATAGACCACAAATCGTTAGCACCAAACTTACTGAGTTCCCCAAAATACCACACACATCACATCACAAATAAACGGTTATGGGTTATCAACAACCTTTTGGACTATGAGTAGTGCCAATGGGATAACAGCATCTCAATGAGTTATTATCAACCCTAGAGAATATCATCAGTTTCAGTTACATATAAATAGCATAACACAATAATAACAGGTAGACCCAGCTAGTCATCATAGATACAACTATTCTACCGCTCAGGCTCATACAAAAATGCAAGAGTCACAAAAACAGCTAGCATCCTACATATATAATTTAGTGAGCCAGTATTGGTGGCTTCAACTAACAAACACCAGGAAAAGACTCACCTGAATCGAAGAACCCTGAAACACTATGACATGATCCCTTTTCTACACTACTTGCACCTGCAACTCCACTAATACCACCACCAAATAGAACCTTATTTAATAGCTCAAAACCCTCAGGTTTGACCCAAGATCAAACTTGGTCAAAATGTCAATAGAAGTCAAAGTCAACAAGTCAAACTACAGGCTGAGTGCGCCCAACATGTTCAGTTCGTATGCATGGCGTACGCACCATCCAGGGATGCGAATCCTCACAAGTACATGAAGCGTACCCGAAAGTATGCCCAGGGTACTCAGCCAAAAGACACTTTTCGATTAAGTGCTTAATCTTTTAAGCCATTTCATCCAACACATAGATCTAGTCCCACATCATCATTCTAGGTCATAAAGTTTCCAACTTATGACTTTCCATGTTTAGAAAAAGTACAAAAGCCAATACCTTAACTTACTAAACCATTAAGACCTCATGACACTTTCATGGAAGGAATAGAAGGATCAAGATCACATTTTTATGGATCCAAATGGCTCCATAATGGATAAACTTTACAACTTTTTCCATTCGAATGGTTCAAACCACCAAGATCTATACTTTAATTATCAAAGAGACCAAAAAGTGCATCTTTTTTAAATGGTTGATTCTGATGTATCAACCAATTCCAATAGATTTTGTGATCTGGCAATTCTTTGCCCAATATATGGTTGCTCGTGAGAGCAAGAAAATAGAACGATTTATTTGGGGTCTGTCGCCTCAAATACAAGCAAGTGTGCTAGCTTCAAGGCATGTTACTTTTGACAGCGCTAAAGAACTGGCACAATCTATTATTGATCACAGAAACTACCAGAACACAACAATTGCTTCACCCGATCAACAAAAGGGAAGCAATAACAGGAGGAAAGGTTGGAATAAGAGGAAAGGAGGGTCTTCACAAAAATCCTCAAAGAAACAACAGCTAGTTACAGTAAATGTTGCTGTTGTACCTAGTGTTGTTCCTACTAACCCCTACCCGGCAAAGCCTTATGTGGGGAACCTTCCGAAGTGCAACAAATACAACTACCACCACACCAAACCTTGCCGGGAAATGCATTGCTCCAACTGCAACAGAAAGGGGCATACTACCCGTTTCTACAAAGCTCCCACAAAGCCAAGCACTCAAGTTCCAAATGTTGGTTTGGGCCAAACTTGCTACTATTGTGGTGAGGTGGGTCACTTCAAAAGAAACTGCCCGAAGGCAGAAAATACTTGCGGAGTGGGACGAGTTTTGGCTATGGGTCACGAGGAAGCCGTAGCTGATCCTACGATAGTTACGGGTACGTTTCTCCTCGATAATTCATATGCATGCATACTATTTGATAGGGGAGCGGAGAAAAGATTCGTAAGCTATAAATTTGCTCACTTGCTTAAACAAAAACCATGTACATTAGGGGAATCATTCACTTTAGAAATGGAAAACGGGAAAACAGAAAGTACAAACTACATATACGTAGGTTGTACGCTAACTCTAGATGGTCATTCTTTCCAAATAGACCTCATGCTGGTCTCAATTAAAAGTTTCGACGTCATAATCAGTATGGATTGGTTAAGTTGTCTTCACGCCGACATCATGTGCTTTGAGAAAGCAGTTCGTCTTAACCTCCCTAACAACGAAACCCTAGTTATCTACGACGACAAATCTAGTACGAACCTTCGCATCATTTTGAGTATACAAGCTCAAAAGTGCCCACGAAAGGAAAATCACGCATTCCTTGCACACATCGTAGATACGAGTCAAGAAGAAAAGGAAATTCAGAACATTCCAGAAGTATGCAAATTTCCCGACATCTTTCCATAAGAACTACCGGGATTAACACCGCAACGCCAAGTCGAGTTCAAAATCGACTTAGTGCCAGGGGCTATGCCAGTAGCCAAATATCCTTATCGTCTGGCACCAGCGGAGATGCAGGGACTTTCTTGTCAGCTTAACGAACTTCTCAAGAAAGGATTCTTTAGGCCAAGCTTCTCAACATGGGGAGCACCGGTCTTGTTCGTCAAGAAGAAAGACGGATAGTTTTGTATGTGCATCGACTACAGAGAACTCAACAAGCTTACCGTTAAGAATCGTTATCCTCTACTCCGAATTGAAGACTTATTTGATCAACTTCAAGGAGCAAATTACTTCTTGAAGATAGATCTACGATCAGGATATCACCAGTTGCGAGTGCTAGAGGAAGATATCCCCAAGACAGCCTTCCGAACTCATTATGGACACTACGAGTTTGTAGTGATGCCATTTGGATTAACCAACACACCAGCTGTATTCATGGACTTGATGAACAGGGTGTGCCATGATTACTTGGATCAGTTCGTTATTGTCTTCATCGATGACCTACTTATCTACTCCCGAAGTAACGAGAAGCATAGTCAACACCTACGAAAAGTTTTAGAAACATTACGATCAGATAAGCTCTATGCAAAGTTCTCCAAGTGTGAGTTTTAGATTCGTAGAGTCAAATTCTTGGGCTATGTGGTTAGTGAAAAGGGAATACACGTGGATCCTTCCAAAATTACGACTATTGAGAACTGGTCAGCACTGAAGACACCTACAAAATTTGTCAATTTCTAGGTCTCGCTGGCTACTATCGCAGGTTTATTCAGAACTTCTCTAGTATCGCGAAACAACTTACCACACTGACCCAGAAAGTCGTAGCCTTTGACTGGGAAGAGAAACAAGAGAAGGCGTTTCAAATGCTGAAACAAGCCTTATGCACCGCACCAATACTATCCCTCCTAGAAGGAATAGAAGACTTTGTGGTCTATTGCGATGCATCCAACTAAGGGCTCAGATGTGTTTTGATGCACCGAGGAAAGGTCATTATCTATGCCTCAAGACAGCTGAAGACGCACGAGGTCAATTACACCACACACGATCTTGAGTTAGGTGCAGTTGTGTTTGCTCTGAAGATCTGGAGACATTATGTGTACGGTACGAAAATTACTATCTTTACATACCACAAAAGCCTCCAATACATATTCGACCAGAAGGAGCTCAACATGAGACAACGACGGTGGGTCGAGCTACTCAATGACTAGGAATGTGAAATTTGTTATCATCCCAGTAAAGCCAACATAGTAGCTGATGCCCTATGTCGGAAGGAATACTCTGGTCGTAGAGTTAAATCCTTGACTATGACTATCTATTCACACTTGTCCACACAAATTAAAAAGACTCAGCTCGACGCTTTGAAACCTGAAAATGTGGCAAGAGAATCCCTGAGAGGAATGGATAAGAACCTAGAAAGCAAGGGTGGTGGAGCTTTATATGTCATGGACCGAATCTGGACACCGAAACACGGTGGCTTCAGAGATGTAGTCATGACCGAGTCGCACAACACTCGATATTCAGTTCACCCGGGTTCATATAAGATGTATCTTGATCTTAAAAGGTTATTTTGGTGGCCTAACATGAAAGCAGAGATTGCTACCTTCATGAGTAAATGCCTTGCTTGCGCAAAGGTTAAGGTCGAATATCAGAAACCATCAGGTTTACTTCAGCAACCAGAGATACCTAAATGGAAATGGGAGCGGATTACTATGGACTTTATAACCAAGTTGCCCAAGACAACAGGTAGAATTGACATCATTTGGGTCATCGTCGACAGATTGACCAAATCCACGCATTTCCTACCAATCAAAGAGACTGACAAAATGGAGAAACTTACAAGAACATACATTAGGGAGATTGTACGACTGCATGGTGTTCCCATATCCATTATCTCCGATAGTGATAACAGATTCACTTCGAGATTCTGGCAGTCGCTACAAAGTTCCCTATGAACGAGGCTGGACATGAGTACAGCCTACCATCCACAGACCTACGGGCAGAGTGAGAGGACTATCCAAACCTTGGAAGATATGCTGAGAGCTTGTGTGATTGACTTTGGGAAGGCATGGGATACTCATTTACCGCTTGTTGAATTTTCTAACAACAACAATTACCACACGATCATAAAGGTTGCTCAGTTTGATGCCTTCTATGGCCGAAAGTGCAGATCCCCTCTATGCTGGAATGAAGTGGGTGACACCTAGTTAGCTAGAGGACAAGTTCCTGACAGCACTCTCACAGGTCCGGAAATCATACGGGAAATGACAGAGAAGATCGTTCAGATTCGTGAATGATTGAAAGCCTCTAGAGGCCGTCAAAAAAGCTTCGCAGACAAACGAAGGAAACCTTTGGAATTCCAGGTGGGAGACCGAGTCCTTTTGAAAGTCTCGCCCTGGAACGGCTTGATATGCTTCGGTAAGCGTGGAAAGCTAAATCCAAGATACATAGGACCTTTTGATATTCTTGCTAGGATCGGCCTTGTAGCTTACAAACTCAATCTACTGCATGAACTCAGTAACGTACATTCTACTTTCCATGTCTCAAACTTGAAAAAGTGCCTGTCCGACGAGACTCTTGTTATCGCACTCGATGAGATCGAGATCAAAGAGAGCCTCAACTTCGTGGAAGAACCTGTAGAGATCATGGACCGAGAGGTCAAGCAAAGGAAACAAGGCCGTATCCCGATTGTGAAGGTTCGCTGGAACGCCAAGCGAGGACCAGAATTCACATGGGAGCGCAAGGATCAAACGAAATTGAAATATCCTCATCTCTTTGCTTAGTTATTTGTAAGTATTTTATTTCCTTAATCTCTAATTTCGGGACGAAATTCCCTCTAACGGGGGGATGATGTGACAACCCGAAATTTTCATTCGTACAAACTCTATAGTACAACACTTCAAATAAAAGTTAAATACTTTTCTACTAAATTTTAGCCGTTTAAAGTCCGTTTGAGTACTTTTATTAATTATTCATGAAACGAACAGATAAAAGGAAGTGATTTCTAGAATATCGGGATAGCAACAGAACAATCAACACCTTGGATTGGTGTTCACGGCCAAAAAAGGGTGGTTGGGCTATGAAATCTCATTTGGCCGCAAACTCATGCCTTAGGCATGAGTTTACTCCCCATTTCTTTCATTTCCTAACTTCCACATTCAAGAACAATAACCATTCTCTCTCAAGTAGCATCCCGTTCTTCACCCGATCTTCCGAAGACGTAAGCGTGTCTTAACTTGATTTTTTGTTATAACCTAACATCTAGTTGTTATACATCATTTCATCCATTCATTATTGATTTTCACTTAGATCTTCAAGTGTTCTTCAAAAAACCAAGAACACCAAGAACACACACTAATGTTCTTGGACCTTAAACACCCAATCAAGCTTCTATCTTGTAAGTACACTTTCCCTAGCTTCTTGTGTGCTTAGAATGAACTTGTGTACACTTATAAAACATCAAGAAACACATGATCAATGGATTTTACTGCCAAGGGATGTTCTTGGTCCGTAAACTCTTCTAAATGGGGTTAAATGAACCCTAGTCCCTTCCTAAGCCTTAGATGGTACTCTTGATCCTTCCTTGAAGTGTTTAGGACCTTAAACAACAAAGAAAACATGTCCCCATAAGATTTTATAGCCGTAAACACATAAGGCAATGGTCCTTAGGCCGTAAACTCTACAAAGTGGTGATATTGTACCCCTAATGCTTCCTAAGGCTTGGACTTGATCATTGGATGCTCAATCTTAACTTATAAGACCTCAAAACACCAAATGACACTTAGTACCATGAGTTTACGGCCATAAACTCATGGGGAAATGACCATGGGCCGTAAACTCCATAAGGAGTGGTCGTTGGGCCATAATCTCCAATGCCATGCCATACAAAGCTTTAAATGCAACCCTTTGGTACCCATAACACTTGAATCAAAGTGTTTCCATGTCCTAGGGTATTTTAACTTGATTAATTAGTTGTTAAATGACTAATTTGATACATATATGTTTTATTATATGTTTACTAGGATCATTGTGCATGTCCAAGTCCTCACTTGACACTTAGCTTCCTTTACCGATCCTACTATCCCATCACTCATTTCAGGTGAGTTCATACCCCTTAAACAACCTTTCAAATGCCTTTGCATGATTTTAAATGCTCTTATGGGGGGAATACAAGTTTAATATCATAGTTATCATATCAATCACATGTGATTAATAACTATCAAATAGATGGATTTACTATACTTTCAAACCGTTTTATCAAACAAACTACTTTCAAAATCGTTTTATAAATTGACACCAAGTCATGATTATTTATTGTTTCAAACCTTTTTAAATGTATTACAAAACCTCTTTTCCACTTATGTATTCTTAAATACCATATCTATACACTTATGTAGTAGGTATATTATATATATATATATATATATATATATATATATATATATATATATATATATATATTTGATAAGATGTATGTGACTTCAGCTCCACCACCTTGTATAGTAAAGGTGTATAAACATACATGGACACTTCAAACTACATTACTAGCAAACTATAATAGGTATAGTTTGGGAGATACTAGTTACTATTCCTAGTACAAATGGAACATACAAGAGTCAGTTCATTCATGAGTCTATACAAATGTACTACATACTATATAAAGAGATACTATTACATACTATATGAAGAGATACTATTACATACTATATGATGAAATACTATTACATACTATATGAATAGATACTATTATATACGTAAAGGACTAACCATTCTACACCCAGCTGTTAGCTATAGAAGGAAAATGCACATCGACGGATATCTACGGTTAATACTATTTAGCAATTACTATGTCGTGCTTATCCTAGTACCAAAGGATAATATTTCAATTATTATATAATTTTCCCTTATGCTTATATTTTGTGACACCTTCACATAAACTATGAGGTAGACTATAATTTGATAATAATAGTTACGTGGGGAAAAACCGTCATTTTTCATTGATACATACTTTCAAAACAGTCGGGTCTTGGTAGAAGACTACATTTTATACTTGTAGGAAATATAGGATTTCCTAGAGTTTTCACACTTATACGAACATTTTCATCAAACATTTACAAGTCTTTTCATTATAGTTTTACAAATCAAAGACACTAAAATACTTATGAATTCACCAGCTTAAATGTTGATCTATGCTTTCAAAATAACTTGTATCCTTAGGTAATCACTAGATAGGTACCGGTGATAGATTTTTGAGAAGCCAGAGCATAGACAAGACTCGTCTTTTATCTTGATCATTCATTTTTGGTGTCTATTACATTACAAAGAACACTTGTATTAAAATTATATATTTAATGCAATGGATGATGTTTGTTTACTGGTTTACTATTACTGTGTTGTGATACTATACATGACGTCCTTCCCCGCAGAACGTTTCCGTCATTCTCGGTTTTGGGGTGTGACAACGTACTCCCACTTGCATGCCCAACGTACTCAGCTTAACCCGAAATCGTCCAAACTTCAAACGTTCATAATTTCTTCGTTTCAAATCCTATTTTGACGATCTTTATATCCATGGAAAGGTATTGAGGAGCACTACAACCCTATCTAATTACTTTTGACATAAAAAAACATCGAACTAAAACCCTTTTACTCCAATGCACAAACCAACCTCTTGGATCACATAATCTACATTACCCTCATCTAAATTGGTCTAAACCTCTCGCTACAAAAGCCTGAAGCCTTATGATATTTGATCTTCAGGACACGACCCCAAATTGTGAAACGACCCGAAATAGGGTGTTACAAATCACCCCTACTTAAATTAGATTTCGTCCTTGAAATCATTCTTTACTATATCTTCTACCGAATTAAATGATCATGTATGAACTCCCTAAATCATGTAGTTGATTGGGAAAGTCACCTTACTCGGATAACCATCCACCTTTACCATTGGCAAACCGAAAATAGTGGAAATCACAAGCCCTAACAGAGAATGAACCTGAACTTTTCTCTAAGACCACAAGTGTCCAACCACTACGCCTAGAACTGAAAACCTTACTCTATGTATGACTTCCAAGAAGGAAAAACCACTCAATACCATTTCCATAATGACTCAACTTCAAATCCCGAACTGCACAAACCTATCCGTCCTGAAAAAAGTTACGGATACCCTAAACATATACACTCCAACCACTTACCGTTATCGAAAAATCCTCAACAAAAAAAAAATCAGCTTTGGACTCAAAAACTGAAATGGTACAGGTGGGCCTGGTCTATATTCCAACACAAATCCAACAATCATTCACCCCCAATGAAGGACAAGTCAACTTACCAATGCTCAAATGATCACCAAGTCCGCTTAATTGCAATGATGGCTACAAACCAAATCGAGTACTCATATCATATTTGGCCCCAACCCAGCCTATGATTTCCAAAGTTCTACAAATGTTGAGGCCCACTCACAACCCTTCACCCAACCTTGTGATGATACAAATCATCCTAGCGAATACCATAAGCCAATTCATAGACTTTCGTCCTTGTTGCCACTGCCTACCAACCTAGCAAATGTTATGGCTGCTTCGTAGTCTTATAAAACTTCAACAACCTTATCATATCCTATTGAATGGTATAGTTGATCTGTAGTATTACATCACTATAACAACTACACACTAACTTGGGGAATGATACGGCTACTCTGCGGTCTTACATCTCCCCCGCAACTATACACTAACTTGGGAAATTCTATGACTGTTTAGTAGTCTTTCATCACCCCTGCAACTGCACACTAACTTGGGGAAGTTTTATGGCTACTTTGTAGTCTTACATCACCCCTACAAATTCACACTAACTTGGGGAATGATACGGCTGCTTCGTAGTCTTACATCACCCCTGCAACTACACATTAACCGAAAACATTGCGATTCAAAACCGAGTTCTACTTGCCTGTATCAGGTGTTTAGATCGTGCTTCAGACCCCAAAGCCTTTATTAGACAAGAAAAAAAAGAAAGGTCCTAACACAACCCTCAACTTGAACCTAGCCATGAATACATATCATTTCCTCTGATGCTCATCACTAACCAAAGAACGATATTCCATGCTTAATATTGAACCCTCTCGCAACCAGAGTTAGCTCTCTAGTTGACTTAGGATGATACGATGTTGACTGGCCTTCCCATCTTCATGAAACCATGGTGCTCCCTCCAAATATATCGATCCAAAACTCTAGCATGGGAATAAATTCTAATGTGTCTTGCACTTGGAAATATCCATGTAGCCCTAAGTGACCATCCCACCATCTTCCAACCTAATGACCACCACACTGAGCTTACTGGACTAAGATCCTATTATCTAACTATATCAGGTGCTCACACCCTAAACCAAATGAAGCACTTTACTACTCTCGACCAAGATTGTTGTATCCCAAAGTACATTCTCTTGATACAGCTCCACATCCTTCTACAATCCCAGCTGATGAAAAGGAACCCAAAAGACCCACAACTAGAATAGATAGATAATCATTTCAATGTTATTCCTACTACCAAAACAAACCTAAGTCTGCTATAGACCATAATTCCACAATCCACGAATTTAGGGAAACATACCCAGAAGCCATGATACACCATAACAGAATAGCATGATTGGTTTTTATGATCATTAAACTCCAATTATACAGCTCAAAACCATCGAAGCATCCCCACGCATTGAAGATGAACAGTAACAACAAATGATCGAGAACGCACTGACAACAACCGGATAATATGAAACATTCCACTAAACTAAAATCATGCAGGACAACATATACCTAACCCTGAACTTCATTGATAGATCAACCACTGCTTATCTTAGACTATATGTATCAATTTATACCCAACTAATGAATCCTTCAAAAACCGATATTAAACCCGAGCGACCCAAACAGCTCATGACCTAGACATCAGCAAACCTAATAGAACCACTGACTACAATGAGCTCCCAGACCAACAACTTCCTGCTGCGAAAACGACTCGGGTATTCCTAAACTCATACAACAAAGGTTAACTTGCTTTACATGCTCTTGACTACATATGGAACCAAAGCTTCGCATATCATAACCACAAATCCCTATAACCCATTCTTCTTAAATCACAAACTTAAACAGATCAATGATCTTTCAAATCGCATGCCCAGTTCTCCCCCACTTAGGTTTGAACTATCACCAACCGGTGATGCAGACAAACCCCACTTAAACCAACTAAGCCAGATACATATGATCCCTGACTCTTGGAATGTATCATATAATGGAATATAATATGCCAGATAAAGACCCAACAACTCAAATATATTCTGAATCTCAGATGGAGGTCTCGGAAACATTCCAGACCCAACTGCCTCTATCATCAAGAATCTCATGCAAATGCACAAGAAATAACTCTAATAGTCCGTTCATAGAATCGATTCTCTATCTAAGAATAATTGGACTACCACAAGCTTTGCCTCTGGTTCCATGACCTTCACTCCATCGCGAGACGCAATCATACAACATGAGACCTCATTCTCATAGTCGAGAAACAAAAAAAAGTTGTTGTTCCATCTTCACTTTTCCAGATCATCTGGAACAACATGCCAGAACATGTTCTAACTGAACTCAAGGAAAACATACCCCTAGTCCTTAGTTTGTATAGTCTCCATGAAAATGGCTCTGTTTCCACACATGAAAAGTTGGAAGAACAAAATCCTCACCAAAGAAAATGACATCATAACCATCCACAGATCACTCAATCTCAAGGCTGCTCATCCCAACCGCTCCCTCGTTGAGTTCAACAAATCATACTAATGCTACCTTAAGTAGGGCCCCTAAGACCTGGAAATCAACTACTCGTTTAGGTTTGCACCATCCAACCCCAACTAACATGACCATTAAGGCCTAAACAATTACCCGACCCCTCTTCTTCTTGGATAACCATAACCAAATAGTTGATAATACCCAAAATGTTTCAATAGTTTCATGGTGCCAAACCATGTTCCTACCCTTAAACTGCTCCTTAGAATTTTTGTGAATTTCCTTGATTCGAGTATGGATCCTTTGCTTCCAGTCATACGAGCCTAATACTACTTTCCACACCTATTTGTACTTCCCTCAAAATCATCTCCAATCCTCTAATTCACTTCCTCATAATGACAACCTCCAAAAATTTGCTAAACAACTCATCACTCACACTAAAGTGATTCCTAGGCTCTCCTCAAATTACCACGTTACCCTACCATCAATTGTTGAAGGACCTCTACTAGTGTTAGTTAACTACTTCAAGAATACAATTACATGCAAAAAAAACTTATAAAATCCTTCGACTAAAAGACGCAACCCTACAACGGTTAGACTTAAAAGAGATTTAGACAACAAGGCCAAGCCAACCAACCCAAGATTATGTAACCTCACTGAATGTAACTTAACATATTCATGTGATAGCTAACTTACATCAATATGAGCCCTACAAAGCACAAAGAAAGTAGCCTTCGAGCATCTAGAACTAAAAGCATCACATAAATAGGCAACCCTACCTCCGAAGCTCCTGAAGATCTCTAATCACTAGCATGCATCACTACCAGCTCGCACAACAGGCATAAAGGCATCTATCCTAATCAGACATCCTACCATGAAACATTGAGTAGATCCTTACCATAATCTAGCATGCAATTCCCATATACTTACGTTAAACATCAATGATATAACACGCATGGGTATTTTGTGAAATACATAGTTGAGCTTAGTTGACTACATGCATCGAACCCCTTTTATTTTAAAAAAACTTTCTTAGAAAATCAATTTGTTTTAGAAATTTTTTACCATATCCTAAGTTTAAGTTCTGATGGGTTTTATGCAAAACATATAAACTTAATCTTTTAGGTGTGCAAGAAATCCTAATAAGGATCTATGTATTCTCTATTGAACCTAGAACTAAGAACATCAAAAGAAACCCTAAGAACCCTAGGTTATTTTTTAAAATCAAATATAAGTTAGGCTTTACATACATTTTAGTTAATTTAGTAAATAACTAATCAAAAACCTTCTTGAAAAATGCTTCGAAGTAAGCACCACAAATGTCGTGCCTTTGGTGTTTCCTACCCAAACTAGCAAGAGAAGAATTATAGAGATAGGAGAAGAGAGCCAAGATTTCGTCCAAGGCTCTTAGAGGGAAGGCATGGATGAAATATGAGGCTAGGGATGTCTTTATATAGCTGAGGTAGCTTGGTGCCAAAGCTAGAGTTTAAAGAGGAAACCCTAATCCATTTTCTTAGTGACCAAGTAGCCAATTCCCTTCCTTATGCAAGGGCTTGAACAAAATTCCTTGAGTCTGCCTAAGCTATTTTCATCTATCTCATCAAATGAGGTTCATGGGCTCATTTCCTCAACTTTTAATAAATAACCAAACAGACTTGTGCTTTCAATTACTCTAATTAATTCCAATTAATTTTTGATTAAATATTAGTTAAATAATATGATTTCTAATTAATATATTATTTTCAAGATACATTAATAAATCATTTATTTCAATTTATTAATCACATAATAAATTAATCTCTCTCTCTAGTCAACATGTCTAATTGCTAGGATTAAGGGCAACCCAAAAGGATTATGCAACCATCAATTCATGTTTACAGCTTAGACACCTAATCCAACACTCTCCCACTTGAATAAGTCTATAACTATACTTTTCAATAAAACATCTAAATCGATCATCAATTTGTAGCTTCTAAAAGTTGCTACCAAACTCTTACCCAGTCAGTTACGTGTCCTAAGATAATTGATCAAATATTCCTCCATTCTACAAGATATTGTACGGACATGAGACATGCATTATAATCAATTTCATTGTCCAAGTTTTGTTTCCCGGTTTCATATTTGTGAAGACGACAAAAAACTTCTAATCGATCACATCAATTTAGTCTTGGCTAGGCCTAATACTTATAAGTCAACACCAAATCATTGTGGGGACCAAAGATATCGCTTATCCCGTTAGGCCAAAACTAACGAATCAACTTTGACTTATATGCTTTCATTATTTACTTATCAAATCATGCACAAAAATACGTTTTATAACATCAAGTTACTAATGCATTTACGTATTATCAATGCTCAACAGACTCGTAAACAACTCACGTATCTTTGTTTCAATAATATAAGATATTATCGTCTCAAAATTACTTATGGTAAAAACGTGAAGTAATTCTCTGAGTGTGAGTTTATCCAATACGAAAAATCCTTATTTTCTAAGTACTCATGAACATTGCAGTAAAACTATTGCTATGTCTAAAACTCTTTAGAAAATCTACAATCCAGTTCACAATAGTCTTAATTCACTACTTACTTCCAAAAGTACAATCAACTATGGAATTTTGAATAATCAAATTATTCAGGAAGTAAAACATGCAAAGTGAAACTCAATAATAACCTAATTAACTATGGTCTCAAAAGTATTGAATATAAATAAAACCCTTATTATTTAATCACCATATTATTTTAGACTTTATTCATTGTATATTGTTTGGAGCAATCAACTAACCACTTAAATTAAACATCAGTCATGCTATGTTATAAACATGCGTACAATGTTTTTCTTTGGTCCTTCCTTTGTGAACAAATTGACTAGACACTATTCTAATGATGCTCATTTGACAAAATGTTTCATTGGAACTTTGTTACTAAAAACAATTTCATGGTAATAAAGTCTCAAATTCAGGATACACTCCTTGAACACCTTACTTGTATTAAAGTTTCTAACTCACATGTAGATTTTAATCATCAACTCCCTCTATTGAAACATTTCCATATTCCCATATGACCATCAATTTTGACAAAGAATCATCCCAATCTAAAATATGTCACTATCGTCATTCCAAACAATACCATACTTCCAACTATCTACAAGCTACCAATATTTTGGTATAACCTCAGAATGTTCTTGCCAGTTGTTCAAAAACATTAATCACACAAAGTTCTAGTCCTCTTCCCTCTCCATTCCTAAGGCATCTGGAAAAATAAAAATAAGTGAATATTATAACACATACAATCGATCCTATATCTAAAGCATATGGGACTCAATTCACAATGTGTTACATAAAGACCTGATATTTGTTTAGTCTCTTGCTAAAATATTTCTATATATCGAATTTCCTATGTTCAACCATTTCAACATGATATTGATATATGTTTATGACTAAGTTCTACTAAACTATGCAATCTAAATTTTTAGATTCGAAATGAAGTATGAGTGCCCTCTACCGTAAGTCTATTATAGAGAAACAATTCCCAAACTTTGCAATCTACAAATTGAAATTTTTTTCACTAGGAATAATATTGCCAACTTGCAAGACTAGCAACATAAAAATTATGCTCCCACTAGCTTTAACATGTTCCCAAAAATCAACTGGACTTATAGAAATAAATCCTCTTGACTTTCTTATTAAAGTGTAGATTTCTGATACATGATGCTTTGACAAGTCTTCAACTATGCTTCTCAAGTTTATACACCTTCATTATGTATCATATATTTTTGTGTTCAAACCCTTTCAGAACTTACAATCATATGTCCTAAAAGTTTAAACAATTCCTTGCCATCTCTCACAATTTTAACTATAAAAAGGGATGCCATAATCATATTGTGATTTTGAGAATGTAATTAACACAACCACTAACCATAATGAAACTTATCAGATCTTTAAAATCTACCAGTGAAAGTTTTTCCTCATCATCATTCTCATGAATTAGAGCGAAACTTTGTGCCACCTAGATTTTATGGTGTATATGTTCTCATCCATATGATTCTGTTATTTCCAACCTACAATCATAAGGTAAGGTTTGTGACAAAACTAAATTCAATTTTAGTTTTTCCTTTCATGGGTTGAACTTTTCTTGTTCTTAATTACTTGACCTTTGCTAGCACAACGGCCTACCAGTTCTTCCGTGTTGTTAACAGTTCACCCCTTTTGATTAATGTACTTTCATTGACGAACAAGCTCTACCTTTTATAGTCAAATGAGAATTATAGAACTCATAAGCATCACTAACTCAACTTCGAAGTGTTGGATACGGTCTCTAAGTCCATAACTATATTTGGTATGTACTTGACCCGAGAGTAACATGGTCCATTTGGGTTTCATGGCACTGGAACAATTTGAAGCATGTAATATATTACAAGCTCTAATTTATTAATATGAAATCATATTATTTAATTAGTATTGATCAATAATTAATTTGGAATTAACTTAGTGATCAAAAGAGACTAATTAAATATATAGGGATTGATTTGGTAAATTAATGATTCTTGGAAAGTGGGCCAATGATTCATACTTCTTTAGGTTGGGCTAAACCAATGTAATAACCCATGGATGGTCCATGGAGGTTTAAACCCATGGATCCTAAGGAATATGGAAGGTCATGCACATTAGGGTTTGCATGGTGTAACCCTAGTTTTGCCACACTATATAAGAAACCCCTTGGATACCAAAATCGGCACCAAAGTGAGCTTAGAAGAGTCCTAGCCGAATTTGTGAAGCAAGTAATCCTTTCTCAAATCCTCCATTGTTGGTGGTGTTCTGTGAAGCATTTGAGGCATCACATTTGGGGTGCTAGGCTCTTAAAGGTCTAAGGTTTCAAGCTACAACAAAAGGTATGTCAATAAACTATTTTTGTATTGTATATACTCCATAATATGCTAGTTAGTGTGATGCCTTGGAAAAAGGAAAGTTTGCATGTACAATAGAGAAAACATAGATCTAAAACATCTAAGGTTTCGTGTGCACCATAGGAATGCTAGAATGCTCAAATCCCATCAGTGTTGTCAGAGCCTAGGATTGTTTTCTATTATACTTGATGCTACTTGTTTTTTAAAGTTGAAAAAAAATCATATTTCTGGTTTTGGACAGTGAACTCACCGAGTCCACTGGGTGACACGCCGAGTCCACTCAGGAAAGTGCAACTCGACGAGTCCAGTTCATGTACTCGCTGAGTTGGTGCTCTAGTGTGCAGAAATTTGAGTTTTTGGTAAAAATTAGATTAGGATCATTACGCCTAAACTATTTTTTGAACCATGAAATCTATTTTTTCATAAGGTAATGATCATGCTTGTCCCATTAAAAGATAATTGTCGAAGTTTCAAGATTTGTATTATTTTATGTAATTATCTAATTTCTTGAAAATTGTTGATGTGAATTATCTATGCTTATGAGTTTAACTAAATATTATTTAACATTTTTTGTCAGTGTAATTATTGATCTAAATGGTTTTAATGGGCTCCATAACTTGTCCTCAAGTTATGGAAAACCAAAAGTCTTTTCTTTAAATGTCATTAAACTCATTGTTAAGAAAATGAAAAGTTTTGAATAATATCAAAAATTGTCCTCAAGTTTTGGAATTTGTAAAGTCACACTTTTGAATACTTTAATTCCAAACCTTAGAATTTAAAAGTTTGAAATTCAACCCTTATACTTTATAATATTATAAGTTTAATAATATATATATATATATATATATATATATATATATATATATATATATATGTATAAGAACAAGTCAGCCTTACCATTAGTAGGTCTCATTCACAAAGTCGGTCTATAAGGGGGGTATAAGATTACTACATATAAAATGGTGGTTTAATGGATGTCCACTCTCACCCACCGCAACGTTGACTGGTGGAGGGTTGTTAGCCGAACGGGTAGGATAGGACACTAATTCTCATTAAAAGTATAATGATAATTATAAAGTAACTAAATGTTCTATTAAATTCCCAGTCTTAGTTACTTTAGGAAAATATGAAATTGATGCTAATCCATGAAATTACATTTTGCACCTTGCCAAGTCATTAATGGATCATGTGTGCTTAACCGGCACATTAATCTGGACAAGTAAGGATGGCACAGGGTAGCTTATTGTTTTTCATAGATCGATGGAGCGTGTGTGGTTAACCGGCACATCGATTAGGTGATAAATGACATTAAGAATACCAAGTTGATTTGCATGGTTATTCACACCTTGTTTTTGATCCTCGGTAACCCAGTCACAAACCTAAAGCGCATAATCGAAATTTAAACATGCCATTAAATAGTTTAATGAATCCCAAAGGATCTAGGAGTTTCAATCCAACTAAAACTTAATAATCTATTTCAATTTTCATGGTGGAAATTGGTAAATCGTCATTTACCTACTTTCAAATATTTTGCAATTTGGATTATGGCATCCCTCTTCCAAATTGTAAATTATTGTGTTGGGTCCTAATCTTAATATTTCATTTGGGTGTTATATTAAGGACTCTTATCTAATATAAACTTTTTTCTTTCTTTTCAGATGTCTTCCAACATTGCTTCTGGCTCAAACCCTACTGGCTCCTTCTCTCTCATAAACCTTAGTGGGAGAGTCATCTTTGATGGTACTAATTTCAATGATTAGATTACGAACATCAGGATGGTCACTTGCTATGAGGGCAATGAATATGTCCTCGATAAGGAGCTAAAGGAAATTTATAAGTCTTCTGCTACTCTTCAGGAGATTGTTGAGTTTAGCGCACGTGAGAAGGATGCCACCAAGGTAGCATGTATCATGCTTGCCACTATGTTAGCTGAACTCCAAAAGTCCTACAAGGAGGACTTCTACCCTTTTTAGATGCACCAAGACCTGATGGAAAGATACCATCAGAGTGCTCATTAAGAGAGGTATGAAATCATCTACTCCATGATTACAACAAAGATAAAGGATGGTGAACCCATCACGGCCCACTTGCAGAAAATGCAAAGGTTTGTGAACCGTTTGCTCAAATTAAATGTTAAATTTGATGAAGAGTTGGCCATAGATATCATTTTACACTCTTTACATGCATGTTATGATCAATTTTGTATGACTTATCATATGAATAAGGAGAAGGTCACTTGGAGAAAACTTCAAGGCCTTTTGAGGACTGTTGAAAGTGGTCTCAAAGGTAAAAATGTTGCATCTACTCCTACTGCTAATGCCCCTATTCTGGAAATTGGACATGGGAAGGGGAAGAAGAGGAAGGATCTTTCCAAGAGCCGCAAGGGAAAGTCTCTTGATGGATCCTCTTCAAGTGGAATCAAAGGTTGTTCTACTACTCCCTATACCATTCCTAAGGAAGCAGAGTGTTTCTATTTCCATGAAAAAGGGAACTTGAAGCAAAGCTGCCCCAAATACTTGCAGGATGTCAAGGATGGGAAGGTTAAACCTACCCATGCAGGTATTTATACTATTCTATCTTAAAACTCATCACATGCTAACTCTTGGGTTCTTGATATAGGTTGTGGAATTCACATTCGTTCTGATGTCCAGGGCCTACAAGGAACTAAGGATGTGGAGCACGGGAAGATAAACTTTATCATGGGGAAGAGGAAGGTTTCACCTATTACCAAGATTGGAGTTTATTGTTTATTGATTAATAGTGGGTTAGAATTAGATTTGAATAATTGTTGCTACTCATCTAAAATGGCGAGAAATATTATTTCCTTTCATGGTTTGTACAAACAAGGTTTTATTTTTTCATTTGATAATGAAATTGGTGCTATTAATGCTTTTTTTTATAATGGTGTTTTTTATTTTAAAGCCTTACCTTGTAATGGTATATATGAAACTATGATGGTTGTAGACAACTTAGGAAATAATGTGTTTCACATTGATTCTTCCAATGAATTGGAAAAGGCATGCTTGTGGCATTGTCATCTTGGATATGTCAACAAGAAGTGTATAGGCCAACTCTAAAAGGTTGGAGTTTTGGATTCGTTCGACTTAAGGTCGGATGACACTTGCAAATCTTGTTTACTTGGAAAGATGACCAAGTCACCCTTCACTAGTACTTGTAAAAAGGGTGAGGGTTTGTTGGATCTCATACACACAGATGTGTGTGGGCCCTTCCGAACTGCCACAAGCGATGCTAACCACTTCTATGGGATTTTTACTAATGGTTACAGTAGATATGGCTATGTCTACTTAATCAATCATAAGTCAGAAACCTTTGAATGATTCAAAGAGTTTAATCAAGAAGTGTAGAATCAGCTGGGCAGGAAGATAAAGATGCTCTGATCCGATCGGGGTGGTAAGTATCTTAGTATCGAGTTCCTAGACTATCTTAAGGAGTGTGGAATTGTTTCACAGTTGATGCCACCTAAGACACCGTAGCTTAATAGTGTGGCTAAGAGGCGCAGCCGAACCTTGTTAGACATGGTTCTTTCCAAGATGAGTCGAGCTTCGTTTCCAATCTCCTTCTGGGGGTATGTCATAGAGACTGCCACCCATATCCATAACCTAGTCCCAACTAAGAAGGTTGCCAAAACACCTCATGAGATGTGGACAAGGAAAGCTCCCTCATTATCACACATCAATGTTTTGGGTTGCGAGGTTTCGTGAGACGCGAGACTCACGATAAGCTCGAACCTCAAAGTCAATGGTGTATTTTCATCGATTACTTACAGAAATCCTTTGGTTATCTCTTCTACAGACCGAGTGATAATGTTGTCTTCGTTGCGAGGGGAGGAGTCTTTTGCGATAGATAGCTCATAGGCTAAGGTGACAGTAGGAGGCAATTTGATCTTGAAGAGCTTCAAGAGTCAAACAGTGAAGGAACCTCAAACACTAGCGATCAACTTGAGGAAGAAACTCTTGTTGTGCCGATTGATGAGTCCATAACTCTGAGGCATTCTAGTAGAGTTAGTGTTCTACTTTTGATATATGGTTTCCATATAACATCTGAGGGTGACACATTAATCAATGATAGCACACTGGTAAATTTAAAGGAACCTTCCAGCTACAAGGAAGCCATGGCAGGCCCCGAGTCTGCCAAATGAAAAGAGCTGATGGACAACGAGATTCAGTCCATGTATGACAATCAAGTTTGGAACTTGGTTGACAATGTATCGAGTCGTAAGATATTCGGGTGCAAATGGATCTTCAAGATGCAGACCAACATGGATAGGAAAGTACACACATATAACGTGCGACTGGTTGCGAAGGGCTTTACTCAAATTCTGGGAGTTGATTATGATGAGACCTTATCGCCAGTAGCGAAGATTAAGTCCATTAGGGTTATGTTGGCCATAGTTGCATTTCTTGATTATGAATATGGCAAATGGATGTCAAAACCATTTCCTTAATAGAAAGTTGGTTGAGGATGTTTACATGAGTCAGCTAGAGGGTTTTGTCAATCCAAAGTACCCTAATAGAGTGTGTAAGCTTGAGAAATCCATTTATGGATTGAAGCAAGCATCTCGCAGATGGAATCTTTGTTTCGATGAGAAAGTCAAAGAGTTTGGATTTTTGAGAAACGAGGATGAGTCCTGTGTATTTGTCAATGCTAGTGGGAGTACAATTAGCTTCCTGGTGTTGTTTAAGGATGACATACTTATCATAGGAAATGATATCTCGACCTTGTAGGAGGTTAAGTCCTGGCATAGGAAGTGTTTCGCTATGAAGGACCTCGGAGAAGCTGCCTATATCCTTGGGATAAGGATATTGAGAGACAGGAGTAAGAGACTAATTAGACTTAGTCAAAGTACCTACATGGAAAAGGTGTTGAAAAGATTCAGCATGATGGATTCCAAGAAAGGTGACTTACCGATCTAGAGCAATGCTAAACTGAGTAAAACTCAAAGTCTGAGTACAGAGGCTGAGATAGCTGAGATGAGTCGAACACCATATGCTTCCGCAGTTGGATCAATCATGTATGCTATGACTTTTACTCGCCCTGATGTGGCCTTTTCTTTGAGCATGGTCAGCATATATCAAGGGAATCCTAACAAGGCTCAGTGGACTGCGGTAAAGAACATTCTCAAGTATATGCGAAGGACTAAGGACTAGGTCTTTACCATTGGTGGGAGTGATGACATGAGAGTGGTGGGGTATAGTGACGCCAGCATTCAGACCGATAGAGATCATTTCCGCTCTCATCCGGGTTGGGTATTTACCTTAAATGGAGGTGCAATAACTTGGAAAAGTTTCAAGCTGGAGACAATAGTTGATTCAACGTGCGAATCAAAGTACATAGTAGCAAGCGAGGCAGCGAAGGAGCGATATGATTGAAGAACTTCATCGTAGACCTTGGAGTTTTTCCAACTATAAAGGAGCCTATGGAGATTTTCTATGACAATGAAAGTGCGGTTGCCTTAGCCAAGGAACCAAAGGGATCATGGCAGATCCAGACACATCAACAGAAAATATCACTTCATAAGACACTGAATAGACGAAGGACTCCTCGTGGCAAAGAGGGTATCATCATATGACAACCCAACAGATCTCCTCATGAAGGGACTGAGTAGGGTTAAGCATTTACAACATGCGAGGCGCATTTGGCTGAAGGATGGTATTAGCTGTTTCGAAACTTGTAATGTGTAAATTGTAATTGACATTTGATGCTTAAATAAAAGGTGCTTTTTATTTACTAGTATCGTACTGTCCTATGTCAATTGTTTACTATAGTTTCATTTTGAATGTTTTGACTTCCAAAATAATTAAATTATTCAAACTATCCACAGTCGATCATACTTTGGAAGTAGGTATTGAAGAAAGACTATCATGAATATGGCTTGTAGATTGTCTAAAAGTAGTTAGACACTGCTACGACATTCATGAGTGCTCATAAGGTCTGAGTATTGGATTAAACCTATGCTCACTTGTATCACTTCATGGAATTTATCTCGAGTGATCGTGAGACGATAATATCATATAAGTATTCAAACCAAGAGATATGAGTTGTTAACTATGAGTTAGCTGTACATTAATGGTATGAAACCACATAAGTAACTTGATTCTATAAAATGTGCTATTGTGTACAATTTAACTAGTAGTTAGTACAATCATATGAGTCGAAGTTTATCTATTCCCGTTTAGTCCTTGAAGGATTAAAAGCGATATCTTGGGCCCCTCGATGATTTTGTTTTGACTTATGTGTCGGGCCTGGTCATAACTAAATTGATGTGTTCGATTAAGTTCTATTTCAAACAAATTGGAAATCGGGAAACAAACTGCTGGACAATAAGTATGATGTTGTTCCATATATTTTTCCGGTTGATATCTTGAGAACAAAGTATTATATGATCACCTATCTAAAATGATACGTCTAAGTTCAACAAAGGAATTTAAGATCCATGATTGCTAGTCGGATCCTGAAGTTATACTTACAATTATAGTTAATAGACTTATCCAAGTGGGACACTGTTGGATAAGGTGTCTAAGTTCATAACTATATTTGGTATGTACTTGATCCGAGAGTAGCATGGTCCATTTGGGTTGCATGGCACCGGAACAATCTGAAGGATGGACTTTTGAGATGAGGTTATTTATGATTTATTAATATATTATAAGTTCTTATATATTAATATGAAATCATATAATTTAATTAGTATTGATCAAAAATTAATTTGGAATTAATTTAATGATCAAAAGAGACTAATTAAATATATAGGGATTGATTTGGTAAATCAATGATTCTTGGAAAGTGGGCCAATGATTCATAGTTCATTAGTTTGGGCTAAACCAATGTAATAACTCATGGATCGTCCATAGAGGTTTACACTTATGGATCCTAAGGAATATGGAAGGTTATGCACATTATGGTTTGCATGGTGAAACCCTAGTTTTTCCACACTATATATAAAACCCCTTGGCTACCAAAATAGACACCTAAGTGAACTTAGAAGAGTGCTAGCCGAATTTGTGAAGCAAGTAATCCTTTCTCAAGTCCTCAATTGTTGGTGGTTTTGTGTGAAGCATTTGAGGCATCACATTTGGGGTGCTAGGCTCTTAAAGGTCTAAGGTTGCAAGCTACAACAAAAGGTATGTCATTCAGCTAGTTTTATATTATATATACTCCATAATATGCTAGTTAGGATGATGCTTTGGAAAAAGGAAAGTTTGCATGTATAATAGAGAAAACATAGATCCAAAGCATCTAGGGTTACATGTACACCATAAGAGTGTTAGAATGCTCAAATCCAATCAGGAAGGTGCACAGAAGCAAGAATATATCAGTTTAACATGACAGGTTATCAACCTCAGTTCGTGTGCTAGTGATAACTAAATGGTTATTCTCTATTAACTCCTGAAACTCTCAAGATCAATAACACTCACACTGACTTCTTGACATATAAGTTTTTCTCACAAGGAGCATTTATCTACGAGCTAAAACAAATATTCAAAAGTTAGTGTGGATTCTCAACAAGAAACACTTCATTGAATAAGTCTTAGTTTATCATTTGTTTTAACAAAAACATAACAACTTCTAATTCCAAATGTGTTAGAGTAAGAAAACATTATTACTCCACATTTCATGATGTGTTATAAACCAACTTAGTATGAAATACGTTTTTCAAGATACGATTTGTAGTAACCTGAGCATGGCTCTAAACTTTGATCACAAATGAAGTATGACTCATATATTGCTTATACCATTTCACCAATATCTGATTCCTCTTCTTAATCAAACAAATGCACTAAGATGTTCTTCAAGGATCAATTGTGATATAGTTCCACAATCATTAAGATGATCATAAAACATGATGCTAAAGTACTCTTATTTCCTTTTAGATTGGAGAAACTTTTATCTTTGTGCCTAATAGATTCTTGTTATTCGTTCTGCTACTCTTTGAAACTTTTTTCAAAGCATCAGAATTATGCTTACTCTTATAAACACAACCACAATTATTGAAACATCAGTAAATTATGACCAATAGACTTATCGTCCTTTGTGGTGGATTTGAATAGTCCATATCAACATATACTGATCCATTAGTCCTTCACTTTGTCTCAGATAAACATGTGATCAAGGAATTAGTAATAATCTTCCAATGATCAAGATTCTCATACATCACTTCATTCAAATTTCATGACTCCAAGTTTTTATCCAATTGAAACTTGGGTGATGAGAATTCGTTATCACTTAGTCAATCATGACAATACCACAAGCGATATGATAATAATCAAATCCATATTTAACATTGCTAATAATAGAAATGTAACCACCAATTTTCATAAATGCCATTGTAGTATTAAGTAAGCCAACTAGACAAACCAAAATTTCACTTTTATTGATAATAAAAAAAAAATTTGGATCTTGTCCTTACAATGCATAAAATGCAAACTATGTTTCTAGACATTTCCTAAGCAATCTACTAAATTATCATAACTCCTAAGTAGTAGCTCCAAATTCTGATCATCAAACCATGTGACTGAAATCTATCTCTTAGGATCAGATTCAGCTCACTCTTTAGAACCTTCCTTCTTTCTCTTACATACTATAAAACATCAAAATGTGATCATCACATCATGTATTAAGAATCCATGAATAGGAACTTATTAAGATAATTGAGTTAGATAATGGATGTTCCTGAAATAGAGTCACAGGACTTCACTTTACTACCTCTAAGATCTTTCAGGTTTTTTGGGAAACTTCGCAACCAATGTCCCTTCAATTGGCAATAGAAGCATATTGACTTTTTAGGGTTAGCATATAGAACTATCTAAGAACTAGTCTTTCTCTTTACCGTATGGTCAAACAGTTTAACCTTGGCCAATCCCTTTTCATTGGGAAGAGAAATCTTTTCTGGATCACCATTGTTACATTTAGAGGTTATGTACTATCAACCATTCGACTAACAACCCTCCACTACTAAATGGAATGTTAGGTAAGAGTGGAAACCTATTCAACCTTCATTTTATAGGTCGTTTCCTTATACCCCCTTATAGCATGACTTCGTGATTGAGGCTTACTTACGATTGACTATCTTGTCTTATACATGTAGTATATTAAACTATTAATCATATATATATATATATATATATATATATATATATATATATATATATATATATATATATATATATATACACACACACACACACATATATATATAGTATAAGGTGTATTTTCAAACATTTTCAAAATACGAGGTTTAAATATTAATTATCTAAATTATCATATAATTGATGAATCAATTTAAACATATTATGAATTTATAATTATCCTTTAATTAAATTAATATTACATCCATAAGAGATAATTTAATTTAATTTTATCTAATTGAAATTTATCAAATAAGGATGGCTCCTAATATTTAGGGTTTTATGTTTTATCACACAAGGCATTCAAATTCGAAATCTTAAAAAATTAATATTTGATAATTACCAAAATTAACATATAAATTTGATTAGGATGATGTAAACCCAAAATTCTAGAAACATTGAGCTCATGTTGTGAGATCAATATTTCGAGAAAAAAATTAGTTCGATTCAACTAATGTGTAATCAATGTTTGACAAATCTAGGCTCTGATAACGCTGTTGGGTTTTATAGATAGAAAATATGTATAATGCAAAAAAATAATAATCAATTAATAGGGTAATTGCATCCTACAAAAGATCTATGACATACACCTTGATAATAACATACAATGAAGAACTAAACTAACTTAACTCTAAGGTAAATCGAAAATTACATAGTTTAGATTACATACATTTTGATGTGTTATAGCAAACAAACCAAATCAATCCTTGAAGTTATGAAGCTTGGAAATACTAACATTAAGGAGATGATGCCTCTAATGGTTTATACTCAAACCCTAGCAACAAGAACACTTGAGGAGATAGGAGCGCAGTAAGGAATTTCAGCTATAGAAGAATAAGAAGGCATGACCGAAAATATGATCCTTAAAGTCCTACTTATAAGTGATAAGGAATCATTGGAAAACAATTAATTGAATATAATAGTAATATCTCAAAGTAGAAAGTTATCCAAATCCTTTTCTTATCCTCCAAGGCTTCCTAGAAGCCTTAGAAACCTATAAAAAAATCGTCCCCATAAGGGACGTTCTAGAACTCTTCATTGCTCAAATTTTGAACAATGTCACCATTAGTCCCAACACTTCCAATTAATTTAATCCTAAAACTAATTCCAATTAATTTATGATTATTTCTAAATTAATAATTACCATTTCTAATTAACATACTAATCATATAATATATTAATAAGTTATTCTTTCTTAATATTTTTATTTCAACAATATACCAATTTAGTTATTGACTTAGATAAATAAATCAATAGTAACTAAGTAATCTTATTTGCTAAATGATACAAAGTGTTGAATGCTAATACTCTTTGTAATATTTGTAATTAACCCATACCATCTAGTTAGGTCGTTGTTTTGATATACGGAAAATGACTTGTGAGGTAATTAACTTTTCGTCTTGTTTATGTTTAGATAATTTTTTGTCGCCTTTGACCATTTAATTTATTAAATATGTTCACGTATTAACATTTTCTGTTGCTATCACAGTTATCTCAGATGAATATGATAAAATGTGAACATATTTAATAAGTAAAATGGTTAAATGTGTATAATTTTTTTTTTCTAAATGTGAACAATTTTTTTAACAAATTTCTTAAGAATTTTTATCATTTCTTAAAATATTTTTATGATATTTTTTATATAGGTTTTTCTAATAAAATAATTTAAATTTGCTTTATATATATATATATATATATATATATATATATATATATATATATATATATATATATATATATATATATATATATAATATTTTCATATAATTTTCGTACACTTGCTTTTATACCAATTTTTTTCTAAATATTTAAAATTATTATTCCAAGTTTTTATATTAGGTATATTTTTAAATTTTCATATAGTTATTTTTATAACTTTCATATAACTATTTCTAAATTTTCTTTTATAGTATTTTTAAAATGTTTCATAGATTTTGTATGAAATTTAATATTTTTTATAACATTTAAAATATTTTCAAAAAGTGTTAGTTTAGAAGTTGTATTAAAAAACTTAAAAAGTTAATAAACTTCTAAAAGGTATAAAAAAGTTGCTACAATTTTAAAACATGTAAATCATATATATATATATATATATATATATATATATATATATATATATATATATATATATATATATATATATATATATATATATATATATATATATATATATATATATATATATGGCTTCGTAATCGTTTTTTTGTTTACATTCTATATATATTATTATACTAAAAAAACATTACAAATGATTAAAAATAAAAGAAAAAATATATAAGAAATTATATAAAATATTTGCACAAAACAATATTCACTAATTAAAAAGCATAATTTAGAATTGATTAATATTTAATTAATTTTTATGATAGTAAGTTTTTGTTAAACATAAACTAATAGAAAATTGATTTTTCAAAAAGACTATAAATCAATAAATAATCAATCATTATCTATACTTTAAACTAGTAAAGAGGTTGCAGCTACGCCGCTTTGGGGCATTACGGAAAAAATCGGTAAACTTTTAAAGATATGTGCTGAAATTGTAAATCAGCATAAATAAGTGAGAAAATCGACAACCCCTAACATTAGATGTCAAAAATGTACAACCAAATGAATGGATACTGCTGGAGAAAATTCAAAAATACTGTTACAATTATATTAAAGTTGCCAAAGTTGAGTAAATATGGTGACAAAATTCAAGAGGTTTTTTTTCTTTTTTATGTCAAAATGTAAAAAAAATTTAGTATAAGGACGAAAAGAATCAAATTCATAAAATATTTGTGGCAAAAACATCAAAAATGTAAAACTTTTGACTGTAAGTACTAAAGGTGTCAAAGTCACTAAAGATTTGTGGCAAAAACCAAAAGGTCGAAAAATTCAATCAAAACACAAAAATATAAAAGTTTTGAATTTAAGGGCAAAAAGTATTAAACGCAACTAAAGATTTATGGTAAAAACTTAAAGCCCAAAAAGATACTGTTCCTAACTTTTATTTCTTATATATATATATATATATATATATATATATATATATATATATATATATATATATATATATATATATATATATATATTAACGGGAAAAGTCGGCAAACTTTTAAAGATATGCGTTGAAACTGTAAATCACCATAAATAATGGAGAAAATCGACAACCCCTAAAATGAGAAGTTAAAAGTGTACAAACAAAAGAATGGACACTGCTGGAGAAAATTCAAAAATATTATGATAATAATGTTAAAATTGCCAAAGTTGGAAAAATATGATGACAAAATTTAAGAGGTTTTTTTCTATTTTATGTCAAAATGTAAAACTTTTTAGTACAAGGATGAAAAATGTCAAATTCATATAAGATTGGTGGTAAAAACATTAAAAATGTAAAACTTTTGACAGTAAGGACTAAATGTCAAACTCTCTAAAGATTTGTGGCAAAAACTAAAAGGCAGAAAAATTCAATCAAAACACAAAAATATAAAAGTTTTGAATTTAAGAGCAAAAAGTGTTAAATGCACATAAGATTTGTGGTAAAACCTAAAACCTAAAAAGATATTATTCCTAACTTTGATTTCTTTAATATATATATATATATATATATATATATATATATATATATATATATATATATATATATATATATATATATATATATATATATATATATATATATATAATGTTTGGAAAGATAATATAATCAAATATGAAAAACAATATCACTATTAAATGTGTAAAAAATGACTTATGAATGTAATTAAATTAGCTATTTAACTTGTGAAAAATAATCACATGATACCATTGTTACCTAAATAACGGATAATAATAATACATATATACGTAGGTTTTTAACAAATTAAATAAAAAAAATAAAAAAAAATAATAATAATAAAATGAAAAGAAGTTTAATAAGAGATTAGCTGTTAAGTCAGTTTCCCTTTGGTATTCCACAAACTAGGGCTGTGCAAAAAACCGCACAAATCGCCCGCACCGCACCAAACCGCACCGTATAATGCGGTTTAGAATTTCGCGGTGCGGTTTGCGGTTCATCATTTTATCAAACCGCACTATGCGGTGTGGTTTGCGGTTTGTATTTATAAAACTGCGGTTCAAACCGCACCGCACCGCATGTTATATATATACTTTTTTTTCTTTATTTTGTTATAACTTCAAATCACGATTTAGAAATGATGTATATAAATATATTTCTTACAATAACTAAATATCTATAACGTAACATTAAATCACTATTAGATCAAGATCTCATGGTTTACAAGAATATATAAATTATAACGGCAATATAAAGCAATAACAATGATACTTACAAAATTATAGTAACATGAGTCACAATTTATTAAAAACGATTTAACTCGAAAATTGTATTTGTTTTTATAAAATGAAAGCAATCATTTTTTTAACCCGGTCAGGTTTTTAGTTTTTTGATAGATTTAATGTTAAACAACTCATCAAACCGCAACTAAACTGCATAAACCGTCCGCATCAAACCGCACCGCATCATGCGGTTTTGAACATCTGTGGTGCGGTTTGCAGTTTCTAAAATATTCAAACCGCACATGCGGTGCGGTTTGCAGTTTTGACTCGAAACCGCACCGCGCACACCCCTACCAGGACCATTTACAATGTATGATTGTATGGGGATCATTTTAGGCAAAAGGGATAAAAATAAAATGAGGGCCCCAAAGCAACCGATTAATTACTGTCAATCTGGACCTACGGTTCGTACATTTAAACTTTTCTGCTTTTGTGACAAATTATACCTTCTCCCTGCAACCCACTCTCTATAAATATCGATTCATCACTTAACCATCAGCTATTGATAGACAACTACAAATTGAACCACATTCATCTTCATCATGAGCCTAGCTGACGCTTCTGTTACCGATGAACCAGAGGTTCGTTGACGTTATATTGTATTTATGTTTTTGAAAACATAATTTTGTGTTTGTATGTCTGATTTATTTCATAGAACATAACTATCATTTACAGAAGCTATGGTGAAAGCCGTTTTGCTAAAATTTGTTGATAGCAGTTTAAAAATGTTGTTAAAGATTTTTTGGGTTCTTTTGATCCTATCAAAATCAACACCAAACCAATATGATGAATAAAAGTCTTTCAAGGACTATGTGAAATATAACACGATGAGTAGAAAATTTGATTTGGTTATTCTTTCTTGTTTTCATGCAAAAGGTTCAGAGCGAAGAAGAGAAGCTGAAGCACCTGGACTTTGTCGAAGATGCAGTACAACAAGTAGTTGGTATCGCATCAAAAGTATACGATTATGTAAAAGACAAAGTTGGTGCTATACCTGGCGTTGAGACGATAGAGACTACTGTCAAGAATGTTGTTGGCCCTGCTATTGATAAGTTCCAAGATGTCCCTGGTGAGGTCCTCAAGTTTGTTGATCGTAAGGTCAGCTTTTCTTCAGATTCAGTACAACATGTTACGTTTTTGTTCACAAGGGTATAGTAGAATATGTTGTTTCGCATTTTATAGATAATAATCTTCTTGTGACGTGATTTTAGGTTGACGAGGTACTTCCTTCTGTCGTGAAGGACGCAACAACTACAGCCAAAAGCTTCTCAACCGAGGTGGTTTCTGACGTCAAGAATAATGGTTTGGTGGAAACAGCGAAAGAACTGTTGGTAAAAATCGAGCCAGTTGCTGAGGAATATGCTTCTTCAGCTTGGGAAACTCTTAGTAAAATCCCTCTTCTCACTAAAGTCGTTAACGCTTTTGCACCAGCAGCCAATTTGGTTGCTGACAAGTACAACGAGACTGTGCAGCAAACAGCAGATGAAGGGTACAAGGTTTCTTCATTCCTGCCATTGGTGCCCACCGAGAAGATTGCGAAGGTATTCACCATCCCTGAAGCTGAACCACCGAAGGTTGCTGGAGGAGAAGAGGCTGCGGAAGTTGCTGGAGGAGAAGAAGCTGCGGAGGTTCCTGCGGAAGAGGGAGAAACTGTGCAGGAAGAATGATTGGCGTCGATGTGTATGGTGACGTGGTTTTATGTTCGTATTGTGTAATAAGGTACGTGAAAATATATTATGTTGGTTTATGGAGCCGTGTATTTCTTTTGTGAAGTGTTTAAATGAAGTCGTCATGTCGCTAGTTTCGGGCTTTCGAAAGAAAATATGTATGTTCATGTTCCATTTACAATCAACAAAATTATACTTAAGAGTTAAGGTGTGATTATGTATACGAAGATCGTTTATGTTCGTAAGTGTTGGATGATTCTTCGAAAAATGTAATATCAAGTTTGTTTTCTTTAATCCCTTTTTATTGTAGTACAGAGTTTTATTTCGAAACTATTTGATATAAACTTAACAGACCAATACGCAAATTAATTCTAGGCGATATACACTACTAGAAACCGGTCATTTCGGCAGCCAGTTCCTTAGTGAATCCATCACAAATTACTAACAAAAATCCGATAAAAAAAGTTCATTCTTTCAAAAAGGCATCCGTAAAATGTTTCCAACCAACCCTAAACTTTTACAACAGAAGAGTTTATATGACACTTTGCGACGTGCCTTCTTTAAGAACATACTGTTTACTGACGGATGTCAGTTTTTTTTTTTTTTTTCGATAGATACTTTTGGTGAAAGGTTACTGCCGGTTTTTCTAGCAATTATTTGGTCGGTAAAAAATTAAAATAGTAAATTACGAAAAAAAAATCCAAATGCAATAAGCAAATCCTATTTTACAAGTTCAACCATAAAGACAATAGGCACAAATATAAAAATTATCCAATGCAACACAAGTTGTAACAAATGTGTAAACCACAAATATAATCAAAAAGTATCTAAACCACAAACTAGGGATGAAAATGAGTCTAAATCCAAACCGGATGGATCGGGATCCGGAAAATCCGGAACCGGTTAACGGGATTCTGTAAAATCGGAAACCAGACCGGTGTATAGGAACCAGTTCCGGGTATGGTACTGGGCAAAATGAGTCTAAAACAGAAAACTTGAAAACATCAAAGTGAGTAGGTTGGAACCGGATAAAGTGGTTTAGAACCGAAAAAAAAAAAAAAAAAGATTTTTTTTGGTAATTACTTATTTCTTAGTGGGTTGAACTTTGAAAATTTTCATACTGATATCCTAAATTCGAGAGATTGTAAGTCATTGATATGAAACCAAAATTGACAAAATTATAGTTTAAAAATCATTTACAAACTCTAAACTACACTCTGGAAAAAACTACATTTCAATCCGACTTTAACGAATGAGATATGTGTTAACGTTTTCACATAACACAAAGTTCAAAAGCGAATAGCTGAGAAGTTGAAAATTTTTCAGTTTTGATATCGTGTCTTCGAGGGACTGAAATTCATTTAATGTTAAACCAAAAATAACAATATTATAGTCTAAAATCATGTCCAAACTCTAAACTACAATTTCAGAAAAACTACATGTCAATCCAATTTCAAACGAATTAGATAGGCATGTTTTAAAATTTTCATATTAAAAAAAAAAATAAAAAAAATAAAAAAAATAAAAAAACCTTCCAGTTTTGATATCTTGAATTTTGGAAACTGTAAATCAATGAATATAAAACTAAGAAAGACAAGTTTATAGTCTAAAATCATGTACAAACTCTAAAGTACATATTGAAAAAAAAATGATATCAATCCGAATTAAAACAAATGAGATATGAATGTTTTAAATATTTCACAGAAACTGATTTCGGCCCCTAAAATTGGTTACGGTTCTAACACCGGTTTCGGTTCTTAGATCCGATTTACCCAAACCCAATGGACCCAATTCCAGACTACCCGAAACCTATATAATGTCAATTTTTAAACCAATAGCCGTAACTAGTTCAATATATTACGGTTCTAACGGTTTCGTTTCTCATTCAATTTTCCACTTTTAAATCTCATCCCGACGACAGGCATATAATAGTGGGTTGTCCAGAGGTTTACTCATTGATCTCATAAGTTTTATTATTTGTGCTTGTATATTTTCCATGTTTTGGTTCAATTTTTATTTGGGTTTCTATATCTTATTTTATTCTCCCTTTTATTTTCATTTCCATTTGCAACTCCCATAACCAAAAAATTTTAAAAAATAAAATAAAATAAAAAATAAAAAATAAGAACGTATATAATTAGTATACATATATGAATGATAAAACAAATGCATTTCTATCCATTATAATAACAAGTATATTATTCTTAACAAATAATAGAAACATACTTTATTTTTATCAATATAGACAATATACTTAAATTTTTGTATCCACAATGGCAAGACATTTTGGTCTTTTATTCGTAACTATTACAAAAAGGCTTATTAGACTTGGTTTAATCAATTAATACAACCTGGTTTTCTACTGAGTCTTATTGCCATCAAATCTTATGTGGAAAAATAAATTAAACCCGGTTCTAAAAAAAACCGGGTTTTTTCTTCTACGAACCTTTTTTGTACTATTATTTTGTCTCGTTCTATTGTATGTAACATGGTTCTAATATGTAGTTTTAAGTCCAATCTTATTTAATTATATAGCCATTTTGGTAAATATGAAATCGGGTCTTTTTACTATTTTTTTAATATTCTTTTTCTAAATCTAAAAACTCAATAACAATCATTGACTCTTACAATCATATGTTTGTTGCATTTCACAAAAAGCACAAGCAATTTATACATGAATAAGAATTATTGTAAGTTTGCACATGCTAATTAAATAATAAACCATAATAGTCATAGAAAAAAATAATAGGGTAAACTACTAAAATAGTCATTATGGTTTGGAATAATTTTTACGTTTGGTTCCTAATAATTTTTTTTAACTCGGATAATCCATGTTGTTTGCTTCTGCCAAGCGTTTCGTACCCAATATATACCCTTGTCATTAAGTTTTTTATTATTTATCTATTATTTCGTAATTAAAGCATAAGTTAAAGCAAGTAAAAAAACTAAAACTAAATAAGAAAATATATGCATGCCGACATTTCTTTTCATCCCTTTTCCACTTCATCCTCATTCCTTCGTTCATGTTACCTGATAATATCGTCGACTCGATAAGGCATCACCTCACACCTTGCCATTGGGAACTACCTTCTTGCCGGAAATCACCTCCGATGGAAACAATACCCACATTCGTTCCGCTTTGCCGCTGGTGTGTAACATATATACAAATCAGGAGGAGACGTGTGTAAGAGAAAATTTCTCACCGTCGGCACCCTAAATCACAAGACCTTAGAGCCATCGCAGTCGCCTATTAATTATCCTCGTTTGTTGGCGATTTTTTGCAATAATCTTTCACCTCCAACACCATTCACCTTCTCTCACCCTTAATCCTCACTCGAGACCTCCATCATCATCGATGCACCTCTATCGATACCCTTCATATTCATCGGCGCCATTCATAGATTCACTCGTAACAAATAAATATTCGGATTTCAAACTAGGGATAGTTAAGTTGGGAATACTATAATGTTCGTCAACACCGTCGCCACAAGATATCACAACAACAATTTCGATGGGATTGGTTTTTTGAGTTTTGTTTGAATTTTTGAGATTTTTCTGAGTTTCGTTTTTAATTTATTGGGATTTTATATAATTCTGCTTCAATTACATGAAAGTAAATAAGAAATTATCAAGATTAAATGGATTTGGTTTGGTCTAATGTTCAAATTATGTGTCTCTATATGCATTGAATGATTGAGAACCGTCCATGACCGACGCTTCTTTGTTTCTCTTTTGACCAACATTTTGACACAGACTTTGTTCATTACACTTAAATCAATGCTCGAAACATTTACTATGTTACTTTCTTGTCTGCATTTGTGAAGACGATAGGTTTAATGTTCAAATTTGGTTTTATTTAATGTTCAAATTTGGCTGTAGTGTTGCCATCGAAGAAGACTGTAGGGTTGGAGTAAAAAAAAAAAAAAGAAGAAGAGAGCGACGAAGGGATAGGTTGGGTGGAATAGGAATAGGCTAGTGGGACCTAACTAATTATCAAAGGTTTTTTTAATAAATAAATAACCTATAAATACTAAATTAATAAAAAGAAATGTAGAGGGGTAATGTAGTCCTTTGACATGTTCAGAACCTTTTGGCTAAGCCATGTAAACATCCTTAGCAGACTTCCCATTAAGAAAGGCGGTTTTAATATCCATTTTCCGTACTTCATAATCATGAAAGGAATCTATGGAAAACATTATCCTAATAATCTAGATATTTGAAACTGGTGAAAAGGTATTTAGCCCCTTGGGTTTGAGTAATTCCTTTCGCAACCAATTTAAATTTGAACATCTATACATGACCATCCATGTCGGTCGTTTTCTTGAAGATCCATTTAAATACCATCATCTTCCGAATGGATATATGATTAACCAAGGTCCATACTTTGTTATCATATATGCATTGGATCTCGTTATACCATGCCTCTTTCCATTTTGCAGCCTCAAGGCCTACCATTTCTTCCTTGTAGTTAGTTGCTTCATCTAATTTTGCTAGTGTCATATCACTAATAATGTGTCCCCATCCACAGTTATATGATAAGCATAAAACTCAGATGGCATACTAACTCTATCATATCGAAAAAGAGGTAATGAATTGTCAATGCGCTCAACGGACATTCCATCCTCAGGTAGATTGCTAGTGTCACCTAAGGTTTCCTCAGTGGTCGATTCTTGAATTTCTTCACGATCATTCGTACTCCTACAGTTCTCTTTGGATATGACCTCTCTCTCATAATATAATCCTTTTCTGGCTACAAAAACCATGTTATCAACATGTGTAACACCCGCAAAATCAGGCTAAGCCTTTAAGATATAATATAAGTTTCGTATTAAGAAAAATAGAAAAAATCAACAGCGTCATCCGGAAAGCATAAAAATAAGTGCATCAAAACAAATTTATTATTATATATGTAGAAAGTACATGTAGTCATGATCTCAAAAATATAAATTTCGTAGAAGTATGACTCTGTATGAATGAGATGATTTTTATAAGATATAAAAGTCAGTTGTGTTCAAACAATGTGTGAGGTTCAAAGCTACGAAGAGAATGATTGACTTTTAGCTAAAGGCACCAAAAGGAGAATCGTAGTACTCCTTAAGATAGAAATTTTTGAAAAAAAAATGCAAAAAATGGAATCCATACAAGACAGTTATGATTTTAACAATATCATTTAATCTTATAAAAATAAGAACGACAAAATCATGTCAGAATTAGCTAACAGAGTCTAAAAGAAAGTCGTAGATCTTGACGAGAGCTTCATGGGGATATAATGACGTCGAAAACGGAGTCTGTATGAAGAAGTTGTGGAATTTACAAAATATGTGATTTGTGCATCGTGCAGTGCGCATCGAGTGCACGCTGAGAGCGCGATGCATGCTTCTAGAAGGCCAAAATGCAGACCACGGAGAGGCCGACACGTGACACAGATGGTTATGGAGATGTAGCCCTAAATGTGAGACATTCACTCCTTTTGCACAATGTGCACCCAAAAACGGCTATAAATAGCAGACCAAACCTCAATCCCTTCCCACACCTCCCAAGATCTTCACTTTCGAGTTGCTTTCGATTTTAGCCCGTTTTCCTTAGTTTTATCCTTCAACGAAGCCCTGCTACCCCTGAAGTAAGTAGCTAGCGAGTAGAAGCTCTACCAGTGTAATTTCCTAACGTTTGTCAGGAAGAACCTCTATAAGTTAAGTTACACTCTAGTGTTTTCAGTGTAACTTATATTTATAGTCATAAGTCGTTATTATGAACCTACAAATAAGATATATCAGTAATTCGATGTCATTGTATTGATTGGTGTACTTACGGGAGAGGTGTCTAGAATGGTCACATTAATTGGCTTAGTTTGTGGGTTCTAGAAAAGTTATTATGCATAAATGATCATGCCTCCCAATTATCATGCATGGTTAATCCTTATTTGATAGAACACTCAGTATTCATTGGGATTATTGAGGATTCTAGACTATCATTACATCACCAGTAGTATTAGACTAAAACTTAGTCATCACTATACTTAAGGTTACGTTAGAAGAAAATTTAACGTGCTAAGGTGAAGTTCTATCCAAATTCTGAGGCATCCACTTTGATGAAGTGAGTGTGTAGTTACTTTCATCTTATACATAAATATGAAGTATCTAATTAACTAATTGATATACGTGGTTATGTGCAAAGATGCTATGTGTTAGATGAAATGTAATAAAAAAAATAAGTTTATATGATTTATACTGAATACGTATTCAATAAACATTATACATTAGGTAACGAAGGGTAGTGAAAGTTGCTATAGTACGATGAAAGATAGGATGTCATAGTATGTAAGCAAAGATAGGATGCCACAACTATAGCAATGGTATTGGTGTACCAACAATGTAGTCACTTAACAAAAACATAGGTGACAACTACTGGACTAAATGATGATAGTCTTGTAAAATACTGGCAGTTATAGACTTAGTGCCTATTAGATAGATGAACCTTGTAAAATACTGGCAGTTATGGACTTAGTGCCTATTAGATAGATAATTTCATCTATTGACTTAGTTCCTATTAGATAAACACTGGTAGTGATAGACTTCGTGCCTAAACACTGGTAGGGATGGACTTCGTGCCTAAACACGGCCAACGATGGAGTTCGTAGCTATTCCTTAGGATGAATTTGTAGAAAGAAACCTACAGGCATGTATTGCATAGAAATCCTTGTAACAGTATTGTCAACAACAATGATTAAGAAAACCTTTAGGATAGATCTATAGGGAGAATAAATAAGTAAATGTGGGTGGGTAATTAGGTTAACTGTTTGATAATTAAATATATTAACTATATTATTGTGGGTTGAATACCCTATGTACTCACCAGGTTTCCCAACATGACTCACTCAATTTCTTTGTATCATAGATAGTGATACATAGGTACTGATAGATAATTATAAGTTGAGAGAATTAAAAGAATTCTTAGACTATATAATACTGATGTAAGTCCTATGTTTATGCTTACATTTATTATATCAGTTATGACGTCCCATAATTTTATAAATTAATGAAAAACATTTCTTCATAGTGCTTTTGCGAGACCAAATTCCACATTTATAAATAGACTATGTATTTAAATAAGCATAAGCAAAAAGTTTTAAAATAATCGTAAATTTTGGGATGTCGCAGTTGGTATCAGAGCATTATATTACACAACCTAGGAACTTGTAAGAATTCTAGAATTAAACTTAGAATACTAAGTGATGATTGTGAGATGATTGACTATTATATTTTAATTGACACATGTACTAGCTCACTTTAGGATAAGATGCCTAATTGGCTTTTAGTGCTAAATGGTTTGAATTATACCATGCCTTAGGTTGCCTATTTAAAATTATATTATCTGATTAGATCTGAGTTCTATTTCCAACCTAGAATTAGGAGATTTTATGTGTTTAGGTTTCGAAACTTTTCATTACGATACTAGAACTGGCATATAACTTTTCAGAGAGATAAGGAGAATCCATGAAGATGTATTAGGAAGTATTCCTAGAGTAGTTCTGGATGCAATATTGTTAGGAAGTGGATCCGATAGACGTGAACAACGAGTTTCAAACCTGGAGAATGGGAAGATGGTCGTTTATGAGTATGCCACCGCATTCACCGAGGATATGAAGCTATTCCCCTACTTGGTGCCTACTGAACTCTCCAAGATAGAGAGGTTTGCTAACGGGTTGCCATCAGACTTTGGACCAAAGGTAAAAATGGCAACTACTTTGAAGACAACCGTTAGAGCAGCCAAGAATGTGGAGACCAACCTTCGGGAGAAGGATTTGGAGAGAACATAGGAAAGAAAGAAAAGGAAGATGGAAGGACCTTCAAGATCCGATAAGAAAGGAAGATTTTCGAAATCCAACCTGGACGACCAAAATTATAGGGTAGTGGTGAAGCCAAGTGGTGTGAGAAGTGCAAGAAGAAGCACTTTGGTAGATACGATGAAGAAGTGACTTGTTATAAGTGTGGTAGGATCGGTCACAATTCCAAGGATTGTACGTTTAATGACAAGGTATGGTACATATGTAGATACAAGGGGTATATGTCGAAAGTTTCCCGAAGAAAAACGAAGCGGCAAGATTTAATGTGTCACAAAAGGAAAAGGCAACAGCATACCATGTGATCCTTGATAAAGCAACAATACGTCGATAATGGAGAGCTGATTATACAAAGTTCAAGATATGAAGTAATTATATTAGTATTAGGTTGTGTACCTGATGCAATAGGCGTTACATATGAATCCTCGTTGTAATCATTTTAAGAAGCAATATAATTTCCTAAATTATGTTATGTGCTTTCTGTGCGATTTCCTTTTTCTGATAACTTAATGAACTACAATACAATACATGGGACGATTATAAGTAGGTGTGAAAGGTAGTAGATGCCTATACTACCGGAAGCACACGACTCACACATGGATCAACGAAATTCATAAGTTTACTAACATGCTAGCAGTTGAGCTATTTTGTTCATTTCCATCATTACCTTTGTTTCAGTGATTATTTCTATTCCGACCCTAGTAGTCAAAGAAAATCAAGTCCAACTAATCTACGAAGTAATTTTGATGTAGCGCATGACTTTATATTAAACGAAAAAAATAATCAAAGCGACCAGTAGAGGTATCACGTTTTCCATTAATATTAAGCATGTAACACTCGAGAATTTGGTATGTTTCCTTTAGCCCCTTAATACAAAATCATCTCATTTTAGTCCCTAGCTAGTAGTGGGGTGTACTCTGAGTACTCTTAGCGTCCTAGCTCATTTCCAGATCACGGGCTCACCAACGTATGCAGGGCGTACGTAGGACTAAACATGGCATATGTAGCGCAGGGGAAAACCCTAATTTTTAGGGTTTTCACCCTATTTAAACAACTTATAACACCTTTGGACATTTTACTGACCAACCTCCATCACCCTATGACCAAATATCAAAACCCTAAGTGTGTTTGGTGAGATTTGAGCTTGAAAGTGAGTTTGTTGGTGTTTTGCGTTGAAGAAGAAGAAGAATATAAACACCTGGACGTTGCTTGGGAATAACTTGAGCTTGTAGTGTCACAACTAGCATTTTTAGCTAGGAAATTCTATTCTCATATAAACATCATCCATTGTAAAAGCCTATACTCTAAGTGAATACTATACTCTATTCTCATTCAAATATATCTCATATGCTCAAATAAGGGTTGGAAACCCTAGGAATCCCGATTCAAGTTATTTATAGACAAGGATTCTCTTATTGGGCCTAATGGACCAATAAACTTTCAAATCGACTATTTGGGCTCTAATTGGACCCACCTTCATGAAACACAATATTTTGGGCCATAATGGGCCTAAAATATTTTTTTTAACCCTAATGGACCATAAACCCATTCCTTTTACCAAATTGGGTCGTAAATACACTTAAGGGCCTAATGGGCCGAAACATTTTTATAGGGATTCACAAAATCGATCAAAGCCAAGAGTGGGCCAAACTAATTCAATTTCATCCATCATAAGCCCAATTCTCGGACATATATAGAAAAAAATGATACATAAATAAATAGATAAATAAATAAAAGGGTGGTGGACAAAAGAGTTGCCACCACAACATTGCCCCTCATGTTTCCAAGCATTGACCACCATACTTCAAGGCTTGACATGTTTGTCCACCATACACCCAAGCCTCTCTTTTTCCCATCCTCTCTCTAAAAATTCATCTAAACACTCCCACCTCCTCCATTTTCACTTTCAAAATCACAAGATTTCTCTCTAGAGCTTCAAACAAAATCTATCCATTCTCCCAAAAACTTTTATGTGTGCTTGAGTGAGTCCAAGGATAATCCATCAAAGATCCATCCATCTTGGTAAGTTATCATCATTATAAATTGATTTGGTTTCATTTCATGTTAAGATCCACACTCTTTAACACTTTATTTCGTGATTCATGTTCCTTAGAACACCCTAAATTCGAAAACCTCTTCAAGGGAGCTTGTAAGGCTGAAAACTCCTCTAATCTTCATCAAGAACCGAAATTATCAAAGCAAGGTGAGTTCATACCCCCTTGTTTTTGGTTTTTACTTATTTTTGGGGGAGAATACAAGTTGATTTCTGTAAATCTATGTGTATATGCATGACTATGTGTGTTTTCCATGAATTATTTGGTGATTATGTGTTGATTTCTTCATTAATCTAAAAATATGTTAAGAACTTGAAGTTTGTCACTTGGAACTTCATAAGAACCTTGACAAAAGTATGTTTTATCACATATAATACATTTAAACTAGTAGATCTGAGATTTATATGCTTTAAATAGCAAAAATGAGTGTTGTGTTGTCAGATCTACAAATTAAACTCATAAAACAGCCCATGACAGGAAAGTTTTTGTCCAATATCGAACTGTTTTGACTCTCTTAAATGAAGTATGTTTCAAAACTTTTTCACATGGATAACATTCAGATTTATAATTTTAAAATGGCTACTCGCACGTTTTCATACGATTTTTCTACAATTTTTGGTTAATTTTACAAAACTGCCTATCAAATTTGAAATAATTTCAGACCAACCTGTGAACATGGGATATTTCACACTTGTTATAAGCCATTAAAAATTATGAGAAAAATTGTAAACAAAGTAGACAAAATTTCCAAAATTCCAGAATTTACGGATCCAAATTTCGACTTACGGTGATTTTTTTACAAATTTTCCAAAAACTAGGTCGGAAAAGCCCAAAACCAGAAAAATATTTATTTCCACAAAAATCAAGCCAAAAATGATATTATTGACAAAAATGGGTTTAAAATGTTATATTTATCACAAAGTAGTCATCAACACAAGTTTTTAACAAAATTGGAGATTAAAGTGTTATTCTTACAAAAATTGGACCTTAATTGTAAATTTTTGGTTTATTGGGCCAAGAACGTTATTTTTACAAAAAGTGGGCTTTTATGTCTACTTTGTAAATAATCAAGCTACAATAAACAAAACAATAGCAAACCGCTTAAAAACGATATCCATATCCTTATCGGTCCTGGAAATAATATACATGTTTAGTGGGCCTTAGTGTCCTTTTACATGTATATTGGGCTTAGGATAGACATTCATATTCCTTTGAGCCTGGAAATAATAGACACGTATAGTGGGCCTTAGTGGTCCACTTACATGTTTATTGGGCTTGGGAATGGGTTTATATGCATTCTTCTTTTTATGCTATTTTAGTGAATACTTTAGCCAAAACAAATGATAAACCAACAAATGGATTTAATTTGAACATTTTCTAGGTTATTGGGCCTTAGTGGCCTATTGTTATGTGCGAGAGGTCCTGTATATGTTTATTGGGCCTCATTGACCTATTAACATGTGCGACGGACCTTGGATACTATTTGTGTGCTCTTTGGGCCTGTAAATACTTTACATGTGAAATGGGCCTTAGTTGTCCTTTCATATATATTTCGGGCCCATGTTATATAATCTCATTCCAATAGGGTCTTGAGTGATTTACATGTTTAGCGATGCCTTAGTGGTTCACTTACATGGATCATTGGGCCTGGAAGGAGTTTATACCTTTTTCTTCGCGTAATTTCGATTAAAGATCTAGTGAGTTTTGTTGGTTGGCACCTATCAAGTGTACGATCGTAGCCTATAGTTATAACTAGAGTCTCTTGGAGGGAGAACGGGGATTTGTGTATAGCTCTATATGGGGTTGTCACCCCACACCTCAGTTTTTCGCTACAGTTAGACTAACTCAGTCTAGGGTGACGAAAACCTTATAATCAAATTCAAAACCGGCGTCCAACGACGCCAAGACAGGTGAAATTGTCATTACTTAGTATGCTTATGACGGCTCGTTTAGAGGAATTAACGTTATGAAGTTTACGGAAGACCTTTTTTTTACAGGCAACATCGGGTTGTCTGGGAACATTCTCTTTACATGCTCTTACATTCTCTCTACATTCTCTTTACCTTTTTAGTCAAATAAACAATAACATACATGGATTAATACAAGATCTAACACAAACACACTAAACAGTTTTCAGAAAATATCATATTTTCTGGTGGTTTTCTAAGTTATACAAATAATTTTCACAAACATGCTTATGAACTCACCAACATTTTGATGTTGATCGTTTTTCAAAATAACTTGTATTCTCAGGAAACCGTTGAAGCAAGATGAACGAAACAAACTAATGGATATTGTGTTATATTTTGTTTCATCATACTCTTACTATTTTTGGCATGTAATATTCAAATACAATAGTCGATGTAAACAATGAATGTTGTTATATTACATGTGTGATGATGATGATGTTATGTTTCAATTATATTCATTGTAATGATATTTCAAGATGAAGTCACGCACAAGGCCCCGAACGTTTCCTCCGTCTGGTTCGGGGGTGTGACAGATTGGTATCAGAGCATTGTTTATAGTGAACTAGCATATTTAATCATACAGGATATGCAACTATAAATACAATGGGACTAAACACCTCTGAACATAATAATTAATATACATACCTTTGTGTGCATTTTAGAATAAAAACACAACAATAACAGCAAAAGTCTTTGGAGGATTTGAACATCGCTATAAAACTCGGGCAGTTATGTAGTCGTATTGGGGGTGAATGTAGCCTGATCAACTACATTATTCAAAATACGACCAACATGTGTTCGGGAGTAATTGTGATGGGAAATGAATCAAAAACTTACCATTTAATTATCCAAAGAGCTTATAGAACCAAAACTAAACAAAATTAAATTACTATAGGAGTAAATGGTATGCTATTTGTTTCTAGTATTTATACCCCATCGTGCAATACACTATAGACGAGTATCATTAGCCAAGAAACCCCTGTCTCCCTAGTCAGGGAATAGCAGGGTGGCTCGACTCAGAGAAGGAACCATAGGAGGAAAACGAAGTAGAACTTGAAGGTGAACCCGCCGAGTCAATAGTGGACCTCGAAGAGGAAGAGCTAGAGGGCAATGATGATGATGACTCGGATACAGAATCCGATGACATCAATCCTCCATGTAAAGCCAGAGTACCGACATATCGTGTGGGCCCCGATGGCCCCATGCCCCCTTAGGCACACGATATTTGGAGATAGAGTCACTAGTAGGGGATACAACCACACTACGGTAGGAACTGAGGTCTCTTTGATCTTAGTCGTAGAGGACCAGCTGACCGGGCCCTCCCAGTCATGTTCCGGTGCACCCGAGGTATTGATAACCAAGCTCAGGACACCCCAAATCGAACGGAACAAATATGGTTTGCTATTGAGAGAGATGAGAGGCAAACACAGGAAGTGAATGGAGACTCTCGAGCAAGACCGTTAGTTTGGGAAGTACGACTACGAGATACCGAACAACAAGTAGCTCGTCTCCGAGGTGCATCCACTTCATCAACACCACCACCAGACACTTCCCGCCACAATTAGGATCATCCTTTTCTACTCCCCCCTACTATCCGACATGACTCTCTTTCGTGTACTAAGATGGTACTTACCACTGGAACAATTATGTGCTATATTTATTTCATATTACTACATAGACTCAATTATATGCACAAGCGAACCCTCAAAACCGCTAGATACTTAAGGGTATCAAAACCAAAACAACCTATATACTCTAAGGATAGACGTGACGATCGTGCCAAATCTGTGATTACCTACTACCGTAAATACATCATAGGGATGTAGATGGAAGCAGTAAGAATTATATAACAAGATGCAAAATTTATAGAGTACAACCAGGAATGACGATCATTACTTACGATCCGGATTATCAACGTGCAGCAGGAAAATGCCATCCCGCAAGAATAACAAGCACACCTACGAGACACCGCTCCTACATATGGGCTCTGCTACATTCCAAGCTGCTGTAACGGCGGTAGTAACCGCTGCGATGGCGCAAATCAATGCAAACAACCCCAATGGAGGTGGGAACAACATTGACAACTCCAGCCAAAGGAACAGACATGGAAACCAACAAGTGACAACCTATCAAGGAACTCCAAACCCAAAGCTTAAGATTAAGAAGCTGAGGTCTGGAAGTAAGAGAAAGGGACAACACACTCAAGGGTTCTCAAGGAAGCAACATGTTTTTGCTGTTCATGCGACCATGACCCCTATTACACCAACAACTAGGAGACCATATGCTGGAAGCCTTTCAAAATGCAACCAGTGCAAATTCCATCATAATGGAGCCTATCGGAAGATGCATTGTAACAAATGGAACCGAAAGAATCACACCGCCAAATTCTGTAGAACTTGTCCATGCCAGAATCGTCAGCCAAATGAAAATGACAACAATCGTAACAACCCTAACAACAACACCAATGATGAGACACCTGCTATGGGTTTGGAGGAACCGGTCACTTCAGGCGCAATTGCCCCAAGGATAACAATCAAGGAGCAGAAGGATCAGAAATGGTCCTGACCTTGGGTCAGGGCGAAGCAGTCCAAGACCCAACGGTTGTTACTGGTACGTTCCCACCTAACAACTCTTTCACTTACCTCTTATTCAATAGTAAAGCTGAGTTAAGCTTTGTTAGTAACATATTCAAACACTTACTAAAACCACAACCCCGGAGGCTAAACTAAGCCTTAACAGTGGAGATAACTAAGGGGAAAACCACATCAACCAAAGATAATTATGTAGGGAACACCTTAACACTAAACAACATTCATTTCAAATAGATTTGGTGCAAGTAAATAATAGGAGTTTTGATGTGATAATCGGCATGGTTGGGTTAAGCCCCCACCGTGTTGATATTATGTGTCGCGAGAAGTTCGTTTGACTTCACCTTCCCAATCACAAAACTCTAATAATCCATGGTGATAAACCTGGCGCCAATCCTCTTCCTATCTCGTGCATCGAGGCACAGAAGTGCCTGCACCAGAAAAGAAAACTAGGTTTTCCTCACTCTTGTTGTGGACAAGACCAAGGAAGAAGTAAGTATACAGGGTATTCCGGTAGCATGCGATTTTCCGAATGTATTTCCCGAAGAACTTTCGGGAATACCTCCAGAAAGACAGGTCGAATTTTGAATCGACCTCATACTGGGAATTACATCAATTGCCAATTCACCCTATAGGTTTACTCCCGCCGAAAATTCACAAGTTATCCAGTCAATTGAGAAGAATTGTTGCACAAAGGATTCATCGGACCAAGCTTCTCAACTTGGAGAGCTCCGATCTTGTTCTTCAAGAAGACAGATCCTTTAGAAGGTACAACGATCTTAGGAAATTGAATAAGCTCCCTATCAAAAATCGATACCCACTCCTTCGGACTGACGATCTATTTGGCCAGCTCCAAGGAGCTAGTTACTTCTCTAAAATAGATCTAAGAACCGGTTATCATCAACTTCGAGTCCGAGAAGAAGACATTCCAAAAACTGCATTCCGAACTCGTTGCGACCATTACAAATTCATTATGATACCTTTCGGTTTAATGAATTCTCCCACGGTATTCATGGACCCTAGGAACCGAGTTATCCCAACCATTTCTAGTCAGCCTTTTTAATTATTTTCATCGATAACATACTCATCTGCTCACGAAGTAAGAACAAAACTCTGCCAACATCTACGACCAGCCTTGAAAGCATCAAAGACGGAGAATATCGCGAAGAAAACACTACGTGGATGGATAAAACTCTTGGAGTTGAAAGACGAAGCTTATAGAAATCAAACAAGAAAGAAGTTTAGCATGGATCTATATCCAAGAGATTGTGAGACTCCATGAAATATCAGTATCTATTATCTCAGATTGGGATAACGGAATTACTTCAAGATTTTGACAGTCACTTTAGAAGGCTATGGGAACATAGCTAGACACGAGCGTTGTGTACCACCCTCAAACCAATAGTCAAAGTGAACGAACCATTCAACCACTCAAATTCATGCTACAAGTCTGGGTGTTAGAATTCAGCAAGTCATGGGATACCCGGTTGCCCTTGATTGAATTCTCATACAATAACAACTATCGCACGAGCATCAAGATTGCTCCTTTCGAAAACTCTTTATAGTCATAAATGCAGATCACTCACCAGTACTCTCATGAGACCAAAAACCATTTTCGAAACAACAGAGAAGATAATTCAAATCAAATCTTGACTTCAAGCATCGCGAGACCGACATAAGAGCTATTCTGAAAAGCGGCGTAAGCCATTAGGATGTCAAGTAGGGGATCACGTGTTATTAAAGAAATTTCCTAGTAAAGGAATGATTCGCTTTAGGAAACGAGAAAACTAAACCCGCGATACATCGGGTTGTTCGAGATTCTTGATCGGATTCATCTAAAGACTTATAGACTACAGCTGCCTGTAGAGCTCAACAACGTACACCATGTGTTCCGTGCCTTGAATCTGAAAAGATACATATCATATGAGACTCTTATTATTCCTTTACAAGAAATCAAAATAAACGAGAATCTCCTGATCATCGAAGAACCAGTCGAGGTATTGGATAGGGAAGTAAAGCGTACAAAAAAAAGCCACATTTTGATTGTGAAGATTCGATGGAACGCTAAGCGTGGACCAAAATTCACATGCGAAACACGAAGATCAGATGAAGTAGCTATTCTCTCATTCGTGAACCTATCTTTCGAAAGAATTTCGGCACGAAATTCCCTCTAATGGGGGGATGATGTCACAACTAGCATTTTTAGTTAGGAAATTCTATTCTCATATCAACATCATCCATTGTAAAAGCGTATACTCTATGTGAATACTATACTCTATTCTCATTCAAATATATCTCATATGCTCAAATAATTGTTGGAAACCCTAGGAATCACGACTCAAGTTCTTTATGGACAAGGATTCTCTTATTGGGCCTAACACTATTTGGGCTCTAATTGGACCCACCTTCATGAAACTTAATATTTTGGGCCATAATAGGCCTAAAATAAATTTTTTTAACCCTAATGGACCATAAACCCATTCCTTTTACCAAATTGGGTCGTAAATACACTTAAGGGCCTAATGGGCCGAAACATTTTTATAGGGATTCACAAAATCGATCAAAGCCAAGAGTGGGCCAAACTAATTCAATTTCATCCATCATAAGCCCAATTCTCGGACATATATAGAAAAAAATGATACATAAATAAATAGATAAATAAATAAAAGGGTGGTGGACAAAAGAGTTGCCACCACAACATTGCCCCTCATGTTTCCAAGCATTGACCACCATACTTCAAGGCTTGACATGTTTGTCCACCATACACCCAAGCCTCTCTTTTTCCCATCCTCTCTCTAAAAATTCATCTAAACACTCCCACCTCCTCCATTTTCACTTTCAAAATCACAAGATTTCTCTCTAGAGCTTCAAACAAAATCTATCCATTCTCCCAAAAACTTTTATGTGTGCTTGAGTGAGTCCAAGGATAATCCATCAAAGATCCATCCATCTTGGTAAGTTATCATCATTATAAATTGATTTGGTTTCATTTCATGTTAAGATCCACACTCTTTAACACTTTATTTCGTGATTCATGTTCCTTAGAACACCCTAAATTCGAAAACCTCTTCAAGGGAGCTTGTAAGGCTGAAAACTCCTCTAATCTTCATCAAGAACCGAAATTATCAAAGCAAGGTGAGTTCATACCCCCTTGTTTTTGGTTTTTACTTATTTTTGGGGGAGAATACAAGTTGATTTCTGTAAATCTATGTGTATATGCATGACTATGTGTGTTTTCCATGAATTATTTGGTGATTATGTGTTGATTTCTTCATTAATCTAAAAATATGTTAAGAACTTGAAGTTTGTCACTTGGAACTTCATAAGAACCTTGACAAAAGTATGTTTTATCACATATAATACATTTAAACTAGTAGATCTGAGATTTATATGCTTTAAATAGCAAAAATGAGTGTTGTGTTGTCAGATCTACAAATTAAACTCATAAAACAGCCCATGACAGGAAAGTTTTTGTTCAATATCGGACTATTTTGACCCTCTTAAATGAAGTATGTTTCAAAACTTTTTCACATGGATAACGTTCAGATTTATACTTTTAAAATGGCTACTCGCACGTTTTCATACGATTATTCTACAATTTTTGGTTAATTTTACAAAACTGCCTATCAAATTTGAAATAATTTCGGACCAACCTGTGAACATGGGATATTTCACACTTGTTATAAGCAATTAAAAATTATGAGAAAATTTTTAAACAAAGTAGACAAAATTTCCAAAATTCCATAATTTACGGATCCAAATTTTGACTTACCATGATTTTTCTACAAATTTTCCAAAAACTAGGTCGGAAAAGCCCAAAACCAGAAAAATATGTATTTCCACAAAAATCAAGCCAAAAATGATATTATTGACAAAAATGGGTTTAAAATGTTATTTTTATCACAAAGTAGTCATCAACACAAGTTTTTAACAAAATCGGAGATTAAAGTGTTATTCTTACAAAAATTGGGCCTTAATTGTAAATTTTTGGCTTATTGGGCCAAGAACGTTATTTTTACAAAAAGTGGGCTTTTATGTCAACTTTGTAAATAATCAAGCTACAATAAACAAAACAATAGCAAACCGCTTAAAAACGATATTCATATCCTTATCGGTCCTGGAAATAATATACATATTTAGTAGGCCTTAGTATCCTTTTACATGTATATTGGGCTTAGGGTAGACATTCATATTCCTTTGAGCCTAGAAATAATAGACACGTATAGTGGGCCTTAGTGGTCCACTTACATGTTTATTGGGTTTGGGAATGGGTTTATATGCATTCTTCTTTTTATGCTATTTTAGTGAATACTTGAGCCAAAACAAATGATAAACCAACAAATGGATTTAATTTGAACATTTTCTAGGTTATTGGGCCTTAGTGGCCTATTGTTATGTGAAAGAGGTCATGTATATGTTTATTGGGCCTCATTGACCCATTAACATGTGCGACGGACCTTGGATACTATTTGTGTGCTCTTTGGGCCTGTAAATACTTTACATGTGAAATGGGCCTTAGTTGCCCTTTCCTATATATTTCGGGCCCATGTTATATAATCTCATTCCAATAGGGTCTTGAGTGATTTACATGTTTAGCGATGCCTTAGTGGTTCATTTACATGGATCATTGGGCCTGGAAGGAGTTTATACCTTTTTCTTCGCGTAAATTCGATTAAAGATTTAGTGAGTTTTTTCGGTTGGCACCTATCAAGTGTACGATCGTAGCCTGTAGTTATAACCAGAGTCTCTTGGAGGGAGAACGGGGATTTGTGTATAGATCTATACGGGGTTGACACCCCACACCTCAGCTGTTCGCTACAGTTAGACTAACTCAGTCTAGGGTGACGAAAACCTTATAATCAAATTCAAAACCGGCGTCCAACGACGCCAAGATAGGTGAAATTGTCATTATTTAGTATGCTTATGACGACTCGCTTAGAGGAATTAACGTTATGAAGTTTATGGAAGACCTTTTTTTACAGGCAACATCGGGTTGTCTGGGAACATTCTCTTTACATGCTCTTACATTCTCTCTACATTCTCTTTACCTTTTTAGTCAAATAAACAATAACATACATGGATTAATACAAGATCTAACACAAACACACTAAACAGTTTTCAGAAAATATCATATTTTCTGGTGGTTTTCTAAGTTATACAAATCATTTTCACAAACATGCTTATGAACTCACCAACATTTTTATGTTGACCGTTTTTCAAAATAACTTGTCTTCTCAGGAAACCATTGAAGCAGGATGAACGAAACAAACTAATGGATATTGTGTTATATTTTGTTTCATCATACTCTTACTATTTTTGGCATGTAATGTTCAAATACAATAGTCGATGTAAACAATGAATGTTGTTATATTACATGTGTGATGATGATGATGTTATGTTTCAATTATATTCATTGTAATGATATTTCAAGATGAAGTCACGCACAGGCCCCCGGACGTTTCCACCGTCTGGTTTGGGGGTGTGACATGTAGATCCAGAGTTATCTTCACCTTAGCAAGCCTTTTGAGGTAAAAATATCTCATCTTTTTTGTAGATCCATTTTATGGTGTTGTTTATACATTTTTCTCTGAGGTCCGTTGTCCATAAAAATGCAATCTTTATAGTTATTACAGTCCATGCAAGTATTAGGGTTCTTAATATGGTTCCTTTTGAGTTTTTGGTCTTAATAAGTCATGCATGGAGGTAAAGTTGCCTACTTTAAGTGTTAAGTCACTTTCTAGAATTCGATCTGAGAGTTTAGCATGTTGGCTTAATCGATTAAGTACTTAATGGATTGGTTCGGTTACCTGCAGAGTACGTTGGGCATACACAGCTTGTACTCTACACATACTAGTCCCGAATGAAGTACGCCAAGTGCAAAACTGAGTACGCCCAACATACTCAGCTATTTGACTTTTGGTTTGACTTCCTCAGGTTTGGGCCATATTTTAGGCTTTAAGGGTTTGGGCCTTGTTGGGTCATTGGACTTCTAACTTTGAGCCATCGATTGACTATGAAATTTCTAGGGTTTGGGTCCATGAGGATTTTGGGACCAATTTGGAAGTTGGGTCTTATTGGGCCTTGAGATACCATTTAGGAATTTGGGCCTTTCAAGCAATGTGTTGGGCCTTGGTTTTAGGCGAAGTATGAACAAGGGAAAATGGTAATTTACCCTGTATAATATTAACAAGTAACTTAGATTCTTGAGGATGGCTCGAGATCCAATTATTAATTGGATATTTATTTGATGATGTTAGCGGGATTTTCCTGGCAAGCAGACTGAGATTTTATCTGAGCGATTCTATAGTTTAAGGTGGGTTTCCTCACTCTGTTTAGAAGGTCGGAGGAACCAATGCCAACCTACAATTAGTTACTGTTAGATTAGGTGTCTAAGCCCATAATTATAATTGGTATGTTCTTGAATTGATAGTGGCATGGTCTTTTTGGGTTGCCTTCACACTAGCAACTTGACAGGATGATTAATTGAGGGAGAGGAAGAATTTATTATTTGGAATAATAAATTGATATAAATGATTTCTTAATATGTTAATTAGAAATAATATTATTAATTAATATTTAATCAAAAGTTAATTTGTAATTATTTTTGGGATTAAAGAAATTAATTAAAAGTGTGGGGGTTATTTTGCAGCTTATTGATAGCTGTGGATTTTGGCTCTTGGACCATACTAGGAGGGGTGGACGAAATTCTCTAGGGAAGGCCCTAGGAATTTTGTTCATGGCCTTAAGGATGAGGATCCATGAGCTGCTTAGGCCTTAAGAAAAGGGATTAGGGTTTCCTTATCTTAATCCTAGCTTTGGCTCTAAGCAACCAACAACTATATAAAGGGCATAACCCCATGTGGATTTTGGCTAGGCTAACGTTCCTAATCCCTAAGAAAACTAAAAAGTCTCTCTTCTCTCCTCCTCTCATAATTATCCTCTTGCTAATTTTGTTTGTGAACATTTTGAGATGTTACACTTGTGGCACTAAGTTTTCAAAGTTCAAGATCTACAAGGTTTTAGATTGTTATTACAATATAACAATCAATGCATGTATTTTGATCCCTATGATGTGAATTTTGATTATAATACATAGATCCTAGAGTTTCTTGTATTTTGTTCATTGTTTGCATGTTCAATTAGAGAAAACTTAGATCCAATCAATTTAGGGTTGCATGTACACATATGATATGTTGTTATGCTCAAAACTCATCAATGCCTAGGATTTGTTTTATGTTGAATATATGTAATTGTGATCTTGTTTAAAGGAAAAGGGAACTGAATCGACATTCTGTTTAATGAACTCGTCGAGTTGCTCTTGGAACTCGTCAAGTTGCATGAACTCGTCGAGTTTGGTCCTCCAACTCGTCGAGTTGGTGCTTCTGGTGCTTATCTCGGATTTTCTTGCCTAACTTGATTCACTAGGTTTATATTTGGTAATTATCTTTTTTGTATTATGTCATAATCTGATTTTTTTGGTAATATAAGATAATTTAATAAAAACCTAAATGTTAGGAGATAATTAGATAATAATGATCTATTTGATTTTAATTATCCTATGGATATGATTAATAATTTAATTAATTAATTAATTAAAGTATAATTAATATATCCATAATTGGTTACTAGATAATTATTAATTGGATTAAATAATTAATATATTTTTGGGTTGTTTGAAATTTAAAATAAATGTTTAATTTCGGAAATTTAAAATGGAAAACCCTAAAATATATCCTTATGGATGTTGTTTATGGTAATTAATAAATCCATATGTAGTTTAAATTTATTACATTAAACGTTTAATTTATTAAACGATTAAACCCGTAGTATTTTAAAATGTTTAAAACACACCCTATACTATATGTAAGATTAAAAGTTTAATATTTACTATATGTATAAGACGAGTCAGTTGAATCGCTAGTACGCCTCATTCACAAAGTCATACTATAAGGGGAGTTTAAGGAAGCGGTCTGTAAAATGACTGTCATTGTGTATCCATTCTTACCCACCGCTCTCTTGCATGGTGGAGGGTCGTTAGCCGAACGGGTTCGATAGGACACTTAATCCTCATTTAAAGTATAATGATAAAGTAAATAAACCATTTTCTAAAATCTCATTCTTAGTTACTTTAGGAAAAATGTGAATTTGACGCCAACCTATTGAATTTTCACATTGCACCTTATTGGTCGTTAGTGGAGTATGTGTGGTTAACCGGCACACTAATATGGGACTAATATTGTTTGAAATGGGTGTCTCGTAAATTATCATTGAATTAATGGAGCATCTGTGGTTAACCGGCGCGTTAATTTAAGATGATAAATGACATCGAGAGTGCCAAGGTAATTTTCATGGCCAACTACCTTGGGAAAACGACACCTACGCAGAGATAGTAAAGTCAAGTTGCATGACTCTACTTCAAGTACATCTACTATCTAACTCTATTTTATTAAGTTCCTATTCATATATTCTTATTACATGATGTGATAGTCACATTTTGATGTTTTGCAGGATCTAAAAGAAAGAAAGAAGCTTGAGAAGAGTGAGCTGAATCTGATCGTAAGAGATGGATTTCGGTCACATGGTTCAATGATCAGATTTTGGAAGCTACTGCTTAGGAGTTATGATTGGATTAACATATTTCTTAGGAAATATTTTGAAACATAGTTTTCATATAGTTGCATTGTAAGGACAAAATTTTCTGCATAGTCTAAATAAAATGACTTTTGATTTATTTACTTTATATTTCTTTGCATTGACTTTTATGAAAATTGGTGGTTATATTTCTATTATTAGTAATGTTAGATGTGGATTGATTCTTAATTATATCGTTTGTGGTAATGTCGTAATCAACCAAATGAAAAGGAATTCTCATCACCCATGTTTCAGTTGGTTCGAAACTTGGAGTCATACAATTCGAATTGTGTGATGTATGAGAATCTTGATCATTGGAATATCATAACTAATTCGTTGATTATATGTTTATATGAGTCAAAGTGAAGGACTAAAGGATCTAGTACACATTGATGTGGACTATTTAGATCCACCACAAAGGGCTGTTAGTATATTCATCGTGATTTACTGATGGTCAGTCAACATGTTTATCTTTATAAGATTAAGCACAATTCTGGCCCTTTGAAAAGCTTCAAAGAGAAGCAAAACAAATAAGAAGAATCTGTAAGGCAGAAAGATAAAGGTTTCTCTCTAACGCCCCATTTCTGGTATGTAATTTAAATAAAGTAATTTTCAATTCTTAATGGGTAATCGACGAGTCTGTAGCCCAACTCGTTGAGTAGAGACGGGTTTTGCATGCGTTTTAAGTTGGCTACTCGACGAGTCCATATTCTTGGACACGGCGAGTCTGCCAGTCTGGATGAAACCCTAATTTCAAGGGTTTGCACCCTATTTAAACAACATTATGAGCCCCAAAACAACCTCCATCACCCTCAAAATGTCCCTTACTAAACCCTAGCTTCCCTTTAAGCATTCTTGGAGTATTTCTCATTCTGTGAAGGATTTTGGTGCATTTTGAAGTTAGAAGAAGAAGAGATAAGAGGGGTTTTCAAGAAGAGCAAAGAAGATCTGAGTTTATTGTGTCATTCAATTTTCCATTAAGGTATAAAGCTTGAATCTTTGCTTGTCATCATGTAGATCTCCTTAAAAGCTTGCTAGTGTTGTTTTTGAGCCATTTTCTAGAATTTGAAGTCGATTTAAGGGTAGTTAAGATGAATGGGTTTCATATCTAAGCATTTCAGGACTCCTTAAGCTCAATGTTGCCACCTTGATTGAGCTAAACACCCATTCTAAACCTAGATCTCCTCTTTTAGCTCTTTATTGGGCATTTTAGTTTCTTATGAGCATGCATGAATGTAAAGTTAGAAACTTTATGTGTGAAATCAGTCCTAGGCACCCAGATCTATGAATTGGATGCATTGGAATCGAGCAAAATCGACTGTATAGTAATGGCATGCTTGGGACTCGGCGAGTTGTTCTTCAAACTCGACGAGTCGAGTCGCGAATCCCCTATTTGAGAGTTTAGGGTGAATCAGCGAGTGGGAATGGACTCGGTGAGTTAGAGTTCAAATCTAGTGATGGAGGGACTCAGCGAGTCTACGCCCTGACTC